>NC_141159.1:4715546-5029921 GCF_053477565.2 Lygodium microphyllum
CGATTCGTACTCCTGGAGCTTCTCTCCTCCTTTAGTTGATCATCCACTCATCTGGCTTCTTCAAAGACTCTGGCTAGCGCATCTCTTTGCAAACTTGAGTTGCTTGCTGAGGCCTTATAAAGCTCTTCGATGTAGATTCCATTGATAAACACCATGGATACAGTTCTCTCCATTGGTCGTTCATTGGTCGGGATCCTCATAAAGAGACTCGGCACGTGATTAATATAGTCCCTAATGTCCTCCTTGTCCCATGTTCGTTAGTTTGACTATGAGGTTGTCGAAATATATCGCCTCAGAGAATCTCTTGATGAAGAGACTCTTGAGGTCGTTGAAGTTGGTCCTATCTGCCGTGTCTAAGCTAGTATACCACGTTCTACCCTCATCGCCTAGGCATAAGCCAAAAGCTTGTGTGTGTTGATCAAGATTAGTATGAGGCCATTTTCCTCGCAGACTTGCTCGAACTGCTCTACAAAGCTATATAGATTGTCACTAAACTAATACTTATCTAGCTGCTTCACGATGTGGGGAATTTCGACTGCCTCTTGGAGGCTTGGTTGATTCCTAATCCTACTAGCAATGAGTTTGCCAAAGCTGCTCCACTCTACTCTACAACAGTGTTGTCTAGGAGTCGCTTCCTGAGAAGCTCGCTCAATGTAAGATTACTCTCTCCCTCTCTGCATTTGGTCATGTTCAACTCCTATTGGCCAGAGCTAGTATTCGATGGGCCTCTAGCATCTCTATATCTCACAACAAGTTCCTAACTCACTACTCTTGATTGTATGTTGCCATGCACTGCAGCGCCTATCATGCTAGTTGTTTCTCTTCCGCAAGGTCGACTATGATCTCCGAAGCTGGCCTATATTGATGGTCTACTTTCGCTTGCAGGTCATATTGCCCTATCATGTGTTGGATCTCGATTGGGAAATCCCTCATGTCTAGCTCATCGTTTTCGAAGTTCATGCATGTTCCTACCATGCTAACGGTTTCTTGGTCCACTAGGCTGCCTATGAGGTTGAGCAGGTCTGGGACAATTGGGGTTCCAATGGTGATCCCTTCTTGCCCTTCTTGGTGGTCTCATGGTCCGAGGTTCCATTCTATGTTTGGGGTCGTCTCCTACTACTGGTGGGTTCATTTTGTTATTATCTCTGAGTGTGTTCCTTTTTATTGCAACCACAATCCTCAACTTACATTCACTCACTACATGTGTGGTGTCTTTTCTATGCACGGTGCAAAATTAGGCTTTTAGCTTTCTTCAGTGCTCTTCAAGTGTTCATATCATAGTGGTGTGCGAATGCAAAGAAATAGCTATCACATTCACTCTGCTCTCTTCATCTTGGCCTAGTTTGGCTCTAAGCGCATTACTAGCCACTCTTGGGTCTGCTAGCATTTCTACTGCATCATCCTACTTGGTTGGGCTACAATCTATGCATTGATTGGCACGATCAGTCAGTTGTGGTTTTTGTTTTTTTTAATATGACCATGGCCAATTCTCAATCATTCGATTCTCATAATCGGACGAGGGCTGATTGTCAACTTCTTCGGTCAATTTGTCCGATTTTGGGCTTCATCTGATTCTCAGAATCGGACTGGTCAAATCGGACGGGTTGATTCTCTTGGGACAGATGTCGATCTTTAGTGGGCCGATTTCTCCAATCGAACGGGCCGATCTGCCCCCAAGGCAATAGATCGGGTCAATTGTCCAATTTTGGGAATCGAAGGGGCCGATTCTGCATAAGAGTTCACAGACAATGCCTAAATTTGCCCAATTCGATATAAGGTGGTAAGCACCTGCTATCAAACTTCATAGGAACGTCAAACAACAACCAAGGGTCAAGTCTAGCTCACCTGGGATGATGGAAACACATGTATGTGAGGATCATGGAGTCGACTCCCGTAGTGCCCTGTCACAAAACCTGACACACACTCTCTCTCACACAGCTGTACTGAAAATGAGTCTTCCTTCCCCCTTCCTTGGGTCTTATACCCCTAGGCCAACACTCAAGGGTTGCCCCGTGCTTGCTCTTGCTTTTTCGATGGATTTCTGCCCCTGTTTTGGGTCTGTTTACATCAGCAACCTTACAACGATATGCTTTGATTTCCAAATCCTAGGCTACTCTAAATGCAAGAAAAATCACAACCAAAGTACTGAAACGATTCCTCCTACTTCCCAAATCATTTAAAACACAAAATACTTACTTGCTTCAAAGATTAAACTCCCAAATATCCCACCTACAAAGAGCACCGAGGATAAACCCTACTTTGGTGCTCGATTTAGAAGCATGCAATTGCTCAAGCTTGAATCCCTTGGTCCTGGCAAAGGAACCAAAATGTAGTGGCGAGCTCACACTCAACCGCCAAGACCCATGGACCGCTTATTGTTCAAGTGTTTCAAGTGAGCACAATATCTCTCACCTAGTCGACGCACCTTTGATCCTACGAGTCTAGTGAGCTTTCCTTGATGCTCGATGGAGTAGCCTCCTCCCTCAAGCCCTCCAATAGCTCCACGATTCGAGATGCAAGCTCAAGCATCCTCAACCCTCCACCTTGCTCCATCCTCCATAGCCGTGCACATGAGATGAGAGAAGAGAAGAAGAGAAGAAGAGAGGAGAATATGGAGAGCTTCTCCACCACGGTCCCTCACCCTTACTCGCTCACTCCCTCACCCTCTCACACTCCCTCTCCCAAGCACAAGCACAAGCAAGCAAGAAGAAAAGAAGACAAGAGGAGAATAAGAGACCACTTTAGCCACACACCAAAGAATGAGCTTCTCCTTCACTTTTTGGGTTTATATACAATCCCTAAAACTTTTGGTCACCCATCCCCTTTTTACATGATTGGGCATCTTTCCAACATCCTCTTTTCCTTTTCCCTTATATTCCACCCTATCCCTTCACCTACGCCCATTTAGATTTTACAATTTGCACAGGAGCGAGCCTGGTGCTCTTTTACAAAAATTTCAGGGCCACCTTGCATTTAAACATGTGTCTTCCGCCTTTTGCACTTGCATTGGATTTCCAGGGGCTGTCCTTACACTTCTTCACCATTTCTTCCATTGTATCCACATTTTTAGATTTTTCTTGTATTTTATCGTGCCTTCATTTTCTTTGCCTTGCACTGGGGTTAACAAGCCCCATAGATGGGAGATAAAAGGATTGATGGTATTTGCATCTTCAAGCTTTTGTCGATCCATTTGAAGAGGTATTTCTTAAAATTTCTCTCTTTATCTCTCTAAATCCTTTTGTTGAATCTTTCATCCACTTGCTGAAAAAGACATTTATCCAAAAATTGCCTCTATTCATGATCATTGCAATGCTAGAATTGATCAATCACTAAAATCTTTGAATTATAAGATCCAATCATCAAAGTATCCATCTACATTCATCTTGCATTAGTCTCAAACTTATGGATTACTTTAACCTTTGATCTTTGGTGTTTTCCATTTTCATTAACCCATAATTGTAAAGTGGTTTAGAAAGCAAATGTGTGAGCCATTGATTATTGAGCTATCTCCTATCCCCATCTATTTTAAGTATTCAAATTCCTATGCATTTCATATTGAAAGCTGAAAGCTTGTTGCAATTCATGTGTATTGGAAATTGAGAGGTTATTATATGCATAGATAGTGTATTCACAACTATTATAAGGAATTTCTAGATCTTTAAAGGTTACCCGCAAGTCCTAGAGGGCATTTGTAGATCCTACAATGTTAGCACAAGGTTTTACAAGGTCAAATTTGGTTATACAGGTCATTCATAGGCTTAGATAGTGTAGTGATATATAATGAACAATTTATGTTAGTAACACTGCACCAACCATAACTTTTTCTACTAACTTGAATATCAAGGTTAAGTGCTCTCTTCATAGGGGGGGATAGTAAGGTTGAATTTGAATAAAAAAGTTTAGGAATCAGAGCTATCTAACTCTAGATATTTTAGTTTTAGTGACAAGGCATACTATAGGATTGTATTACAATGATAGGGTATAAAGTCAAAAATAAGGCCTATGAATATTTGTAATAGCAAATAAGATATTTCCAGATAATAATACTCAAGGACCCTTAAAAGACCTCAAAATGGAAGGAGAGCTTAGTCAACTCAAAAATACTATGAATATGAGACTTGCCATACATCAAGGCATAGTGAGTTGGTTGCAAAAATGCTCCAAATGGTGTTCATGGGCAACCAACGTAAATCGGCCATTGATAAACTTACAAAATCCTATGCTCAACTCTCATCCCAAATAGTGCAATAGATGGCCTTTGAATGGGGAATAAGGAAAATAGAAAGAGCATAAGCATGGATAATGGGGCCCCACTTCAACAAGTGAATCCAAACTTAAGTAGAAGTGGCAACTAGAGATGACGAGATTAGCAACCAAATGTGCTCAAAAGTCCCTCTATGTGGGCTGAAAATTATGAAGTATTGGTGGACTTTATTACTTTGGAAATGGGCCCCATTGATGTTATTTTAGGTTTTGTTACTCAAGACTATGCCATCTTTGAATAAGCCTTTCTTTTTTCTACTAGAGATACAAATACCTGCACCACGAGTTCCTTAAAGTCTTCCCAAGTGTCAACAAGTTGAATCTCCCACTTGTTATAATGCCATCGTATGTGCCAAGCCCTCTAGGTGTAAAGTGGGAAAATGGATATTATGCTCATTGCTCTTTGGAAAGATATCCATGTAAGGTTCCAGCTTGGATATCCAGTCGATGTCCAAAGGAGACAACAATTGACCATTATACTTTGACAACATAATCTTTTCTAACTCATGGTCATTGAAGACTATTTGTCTACTAGATGGCTAATCATGATGGCTTCCCATTTGCCCTTCATTACTTGAGAAATTTCTCCCTAAAGAAGGTGGTTGGAATGAATGATGAAAACTTGACATGGGTATTGGTCCTTTTTGTTCTTTAGAATTATAGTCATTGGTGTTTCCAAGGTGATCATCACTTTGTTGGGATTTATCAATTGGTTTAACCGATTTGGGGCTATCAAAGCTGGATCTATCTTTGCAGGTATGTGAGTCGAAGCCATGACAAGATTGTTACAAATGCGAGAATCCCTGTTCTCATTATGAATATTCCTCAATACGCTCTCCAACCTCATATTGATTGTTAGGTGTTCCTCTTCATTCTATAGGTTGTTGTAAATAAGTGGGAAAACATTGCAATCTATTCATTGCTTGTGCATTAAATGAAGCTATGTGTGCTACCACTATCCACCAAAATGTACACAATCTTGCCATGCATGCTCCCTTGAATCCTTAGCATACTCAAACTTCTTAAACCTTCCCAAGCATCCATCGAGTTTGAATAAGCTGAAGTGGCAACATATAAATCTTGACATACTCATTTCCACCCAAATCAAAAGGTATTTGACCACCTGTGTCAAAATAAAATCCCTATAAAGGATCGTAGAACTGATATTGGCCATTGTCAGTCCTCATTTTTAGCATGATCCATCGCTAGTGGAGCTTCATCTTCATCTCTTGATTTCCATAAAGCAAACATACTATTAACTTTGGCTTTCTCATATACACATTTTGATGCATAATCAATAGTGTATCTCTCCCCACATTTAAAGCATGGACCCTTCTCTTTGTGCTTCCTTTAAAAAACCATGGGAATTAAATTTTGATCACATTGGGCCAAGTTGGTTGGATGCATTACATGATGGGTATGTCAGTACTCTAGGGTTGCTATTGATACATTATTTCCACCATAAGTACCCCATATTGTCCTTATTTTTTGACAATCCTTGGCTGTCCAAAAGATGGTTGAATTGACAAAGGCAATTAGGTCTGGAGTTTATGAGTGAAGGACAACTCATACATCCAAAAGGAGTTTATAGCAAAGTAGATTTTTTAGCTTATACTAGCAAAACAACTTAAGAGAGAGTTCAAAAGGGGCTCATAAATCTTTGTTTTACACCCCAACAAGGAGGTTATTGATCAATCCACAAATTCAGCAAATAATTCAACACTTAAAGTCCTATTGAAGAAGTATAAATACTTATTTCAAGTGCCTACAACCCTTCCACCTAAGACAGCAGTGGATCATTTCATTTGATTTGAAGCCTAACTTATATCTAATTAATAAGCCACCCTATAGGCTTGTAAAATATGAAAGGAAAGAGGTAGCTAAGAAAATTAAGGATTTGTTAGAAATGGGGTTTATTGAGCCTAGCTCTTTGCCATACACCTCTCAGATCTTATTCTTTAAGAGGAAAGATGGCAGCTTTCGGATATTCATTGATTACCATGACCTTAACAAGATCAGAATCAATAATAGATATCCCATTCCAAGGGTGGATGATTTGTTGGATGAGCTAAGGGGGGAAATGTACTATACTAAGATCGATTTGAGATTAGGCTACCATCAAATTAGGATGAGAGAGAGGGTAATGAAGTGAAGATGGTATTCCGGATTGATTGAGGACTCTATCATTTTCATGCCATTTGGGTTAACTAATGCCCCAACTACTTTTCAAAGCTTAATGAGATCTTACATCCTTTTCTCTTCAAGTTCATCCTTGTATTCTCTAATAATATTCTCATTTACAACAAGGCATTGAAGGAGCAATAGCTATATATTAGGAGGATGTTTGACATTTTGAGGGTGCACAACTTGCTTGCCAAGGAAACCAAGTGTCCATTCATGCAAACAGAAGTGGAATACTTGGGGCATATTGTGAGTGAAGAGGGTATAAAGGCTAACCCAAAGAAAGTAAAATGTGTCAAGGAATGGCTAATAGTGACACATCATTTCTCTTTTGGTTTTGGGACATATTGTGAGTGAAGAGGGTATAAAGGGCTGACCCCCCAAAGAAAGTATAATGTGTCAAGGAATAGCTAATAGTGACACACTATTTCTCTTTTAGTTTTATTGGTTTTTTTCATTCTATCAAAGGTTCATAAGGTGTTATGGGACTATTACAACACTTTTGATGGATTACTTGAAGAAGAAAGCTTTCTTTTGGGATGCCATAGCTGATCAGAGCTTAAAGAAACTACTTACGTCCAACCCTATTTTAGTTTGCCCTAGTTTTTCAAAGGAGCTTACTATCCAATGTGATGCTTACGGATCATATATAGGTATTGTTTTACTCCAAGAGTATGGTGTTATTGCCTTTGAAAGTTCCACGTTCAGCTAAAAAAAGATGGAAAGGGATGTATATGATCAAGAAATATTGGCAATCCTTCATGCAATCAAAAAGTGGCATCACTATCTTTATGGTAGTCTGTGATAAAAAAGTGACATCACTATCTTTATGGCAATAAGTTTAGAGTGAAGAGTAATCATAGAGTTCGTAAGTACGTTTTTTCACAATCCAATTCAACTCTTATGCAATGGAGGTGGGCACCTATATTACAAAATTATGATAATGATTTTAACACCACTCTTACGTAATGAAGGTGGGCACCTATATTACAAAATTATGATAATGATTAACATTACTCATACTAGGGGCAAAGACAAGGGATGTGGGCATGCAAGATGTCTTTTATAACTAAGCTTTATAGTGATTGGATTAAGGAGCTCCAAGAGACCTACATTAGATGAAAAATTTGTCCAAAAAGTATAGCAATGATTAATGGAGGATAACTTTCCATTTTACCTCAACAACGTGCTAATATAGTATCATGGCAAGATTATCATTCCATATAGCTCTTACTTAAAGCAAAAGATAATGGAGATAATGCAATTTTTTGCCTACAACTTGTCACTTAGGTGTATTCAAAACCTATGATAAAATCTCTATGTATTTTCATTGAAAAGACCTATGGAAGGATGCCAAGGATTCTCTTTCAGGATGTGTTTTATGTTAGCAAAATAAGGATAATACTCTTAAGCTAGGTAGTTTATTACATCCATTACTTATTCCCAAGGAAAAATGAAAATATCTCATAATAAATGTCATCATTTGCTTTTACTGACAACCAAGAAGAGGTGGAATAGCATTTATGTGATGGTGGATAGACTCACAAAAGCAGCTCATTTTATTTCCACAAAGACTAAATTAAATCTTAAGTAGTAAGTCAATTTGTGAAGTCTGTGTTTTAAGTTACACGAACTACTACTAGTCATAGTTTACGACCTAGATAAAAGTTTATGAGCAATTTCTGACAAGCGATTTCCAAGTTCATAGGAATAAAATTGGCTCCATCTATAGTATATCATCTCTAAACCAATAGTCAAATAGAGCGGCTATAAGAGCCTTGAGACCTACTTACAGCATTTTTCTCATAATGTATAATATGTATGGGACTCATTGATTCATTTGGTCGAGTTTGCTTGTAATAACTCCACACATTCCAACATGGAAATCTTTCCTTCAAGGCTTTGTATGAATATAAAGTACCTCTTTCTATGATCATGTTTAGTGAGGATTAATCCACAAGAAAAAGAAGATTCGAAGTGTATACATGACCCACTTTAGCAATGCAAAGTGAATCTTACAAAAGCATTTGATCAAATAAAACTCTATGATGATGAGAAGAGATGGCCTATGAAGTTTCAAGGAGGGTTAGTACTTCTAATGGTGTCTAACTCAAGGTATTCTAGTCTTAAAGATGACTCCAGAAGCAGCTCACACATAGGTATTATGGGCCATACAAGATTGTCAAGCATGTGAGTGATTTGGCGTAAATTGCCCAAAACTCCCTTCCTCCACAAAGATTAACAATGTTTATTGTGTGAGTCACATCAAACCCTTTACCGGATCCCAAGTAAATTATGTGAAAGAGCTACCATCTATGGATAAAGAGAACATGATTTAATCCATCCGTAAAAAAATCATAAAGCAATGTGAAAAGAAACTTAGATCTAAATCAATCTAGGAGTATTTCGTCAAATGATAGCCTCTACCTCTTAAAGAAGCTTTTTGGAGACCTACAGCTATAACGGATGAGTTTCCTTACACTAGAGATGTTATTTTGACTAAGGAATAGTCAAATTTGAGCCCTATTTTGCTGGAAACTAATATGCATATTACTATTTTAGAATAGCTTTTATCGTGGACGAATGAGAGAAAAAAAAAACTTATATGGACTAAAAACACATAAAATAAGCTAAATTTTGATATATGGTACATTTGATTTGTAGTAGTCTATAGAGAATTATTATACTTTTATTAAATTAAAATAGGATTTATAGTAGACAAAACATGTCTACAAGAGCATCCATAATGATTTTGTGGCCAAGTTTCCACTTCTATGCTCCCTTGTGAGAGACTTAGTCCTCAACTCCAAATCTAATCCAGTTTCTTCAAATCTTCCTAGAATGTTAAATTCTTGTAATGCTAAAACAAAGTTGTACTCGGAGCCATTTGTAGTGAGTCCCTTCTTTATTTTAGAGAGCAAAAACCTTTGGGTAGAGACAGATTGTAATAAATATACTTATTTTTGAAAAAATACTTGCTACACTAACATAATATAAAAGATGTAAAGAGGCCTTTGTTTTTCACCATTCAACAATAATCACCTCTTACGTATTTCAACCTTCTTGTACACCTGTCATGCCATCCTTCACCTTCTCTTTCCTCTAGTCTTCTCCCTCCTCTCTCTATTCCACAATCTCTCACTCCTCTCCAATCTCTCTCCTATCAAAGCTACACATTAATTTGATGTTGGCTTAAGAGGATACATTCTTGATGCCAAATTATATTTTTGTTATGAACGATATATGAACACCATTATTGTTAAGTTTTATAGATGGATTTGATACTTAGATTGCTTTGTCATATTAGTACACTAGATTTCATTTTGGACTAAGTATGATTTATTGCTTTTGGCTTGACAATCACTTTAAAAGACACTAATCTCAAATGCTTTTAAGAGCAAAATTGGTTACTCATATGTAAATTTCCTGAGAAATGTAAACACCGAGAGATCTATTACAAGATACTTGCTCACTTTTGTTAGCAATACAACATCTTGAGTCTCTCATTTACAACAATTTACAATGTACAATCTTTTCTAACCTAACATTAAATACATTGCAACTTGCCATGAATCCGTATGGCTTGCTCGTCTAATGGGAGATTGGGGTCTTACAAGAGAGGTGTCAATTTTGCAGAGTGATAAAGTGATATCCAATTAGCATAAATTGAAATTTCCTTGTGAAGACAAACAAGTGGTCATGAAGAATCATTTCATCGAGGAGATGTGAAGTCTTTGCATCTCACTCAATCATCTTCATGACACACTCTAGTTGCTTTCGATATAGCATGAAAACTTCTCTAGAACCCATGTGCCTCTTCCCATACACAAATAGGGCAAATGTACTGACTCCTAGCATATTGGTGTGCGTCTTATAATCACACCCCTTTATGGAGTTGCACATTGAGTAATATGGAAGTGTAAGTGAGTGGCAATATAAAGTAAAAAGCCAGACTGCATAATATGAAGTACATAGTACATTATAATTTATTACATTGAATGATATCGGTGTAATTGACTGACATTATATAAAATACAAGCCTGACCCAATGATGATCCGTCTGTAGTTGTTTCCAGAATTCCATGGTAATCTATTATTCACATTTCATTATGTCAAAAAGCATTTAACAGGAGTTATGGCTGACATCCTTTATTCTTTACACGTTTTTCACAGGTTCCCTATCATAATATAGATAGAATAGAATGCCTTTAATCACTTCTCTCCTAGAGATCATTGTTGTGATTTTTCATTTGCTTTCAGTGTACTGCTTTTACACGTGCGCGCGTGTGTGTGTGGGACAAAGCGCGTGCATCTTCAGACTCTGATTGTTGCTACCGATGTTTTGTCATCAAATGCAGAAAACTGCTCTTGAGATGCCCAGCTCGAGTTGCAGCATCTCGTGCTCTGTCTGGACTTCCTGAGATGGCATGGTATTTTTCCTGAAACGTCGAAGGTTATCAAGACAACTAGTTTTAAGAAGTCGCCGTTAAAAACCGGCTATTTGTACTACTATTGTACCATGAGAGTCCACGCAAAAGGTGACTTGTCCCATTCTGCTGTGCGACGGCTTAGTACCTGTGAGGCTGGAGCAAGCTCAAGAATACCATGTTAGAAACTACAACATGCAATGTAGGGCGCCCACTAGCTCAAGAACAGCACATCAAAACACAGAAGAATATTTCATGCATGTCCAAAAAGGATAGACAGCACCTTCTTGAGGATGCCCCGAGTGCAAACAGACAATGCACCAGAGTTCTTCAAAGACATCGAGTTGTTCATCTGACGCTCCAATCACCTAGCCACACATTAACAGAATATGAAATACCCATCCTCGCCACACATGAGTACCTTCCAGAAGTGTCTAGACTCTATCTGGATTTTCAACCCAATCCACATACTTTCAGTTTTCCAGTCTCGAAAGAAGAACCCAGCACATGAAAGGCCTTCTGGTGATTTTCCCGGCCATATTCATACAAGCCCTCAGCAAGCTGCACAAAACTCACATGACATTTATTGATTACAAAAGCAAGGATGAACAGAAACTAGAGAGTTTGTGTGCTACTATCACATACACGAACAATAGAATTTGAACCAAGATACAATTTGTTCCTTGCCTTCACTGCCTCTCCCCATCCCCAACAAATTAAAACAGGATGTATGCCTCAATATTACCATGCTACAAGCACGGTTAAAGGATGTGGGCAATAATGAGATCCACTTGCTCATTTGCTTCTGAGGATAGGCTATGCAGAGAAAAGTGTACAAACGTGACTAACAAATGAACTTGTACAAAACCACAAATGAAGAAGAAAGAGAATGAGTGATGAATGCTGAGAGGAAGCTTGATGAATGAACCGAATATGTTTGGTATGATACAAAAGATATCCAACAGCTATTGTCTCTCATGGGACCCGGCTGAGAGACAATGGAGAGTAACGCACTGATGGATCTCAAGAGCAGACCACCAATGCTCTCGATGCGAAATCTGATGATGAAGCTGAGGTTGCAGCAATGACTATAATGCATGCCAAATGTAGCAGTCTCTGGGGCCGGATGAGTGATGCTGAGGCCAACCACAAGAGTGTAGAGGGTGCTGCTAGCCACACAGCACTGACAGGTGGATGCACGCATGCAGAGTTGAACTTCAGCTAAATGGGCAGAGTATCTTGAGCTAAATGGACACTATCAAATTTGGGCGGCCACACTAAGTGAAAATAATAGTAGCTAAACAGTGAAACCAGCCTATGGTAAACCAGAAGGGTAGTAAACTTTAACTTGTAAGCAGTTAATCTCAAAAACTGAAATTCAACACCATGAAAACAAATAGAACAATGGAGCTATAATGCTCCTAGTCCTAGAACTAAGGAATATTCACCCTAAATGCTACTGTGCCTTGTGGTAATTCTATATCATTACTGAATTGCTGGTACAACTGCTTGGAGAAAACTGATCTCTGGATCTCCAAAATCAGCCTTCAACAATAAATTCAGTACAATTGCTGAACTGATATGCAATGCTCAAGTCCTTGTTTCCAGCTGCTCTCACCAGCCAAGACCAAAAACACCAAATCTGAGAATGAATCCACAAAAGCACAAGAAGACCATCCAAGCAATACACCTGGATCCTCAACTATCAAGCACAATAAGCACGGTCAGTAGGTCATGTGGAGCTAAAGTCTCTGAACTGATCAAGAAATAAGAAGATTATAAGCAGAGCAATTGTCACAAAATAATGTAACTTGCTGGCCAATAATTAAATTGGTGACCTTAAGAAGGTTATGTGGCCAAACATGGATTTGTCTACATATCACTCCAGGCATCTACTCGCATTACCAAAATAAACCTCTGCTGAAAGTTCAAAAAATCTTACCACGGACTTCCATGGTATGTACCAAGGCTTTGTAGCTAATCTCTCACTTTTTGATTTGCCAATGACATGCAAGACAATGACCCTCAGAAAGATTCTTGCTGCCAGTTGACCTGCACTTGATATCCTTCATCTTATGTGAGTCTAGAGTAGATTGAAGAGTTGTTGCTATAGGACACTTTCTTTGGCTTTGAGCTTGTGGTGGCTTGACAGAACCACTAGTCAACTTGCCACCCTTCCTCGCTGCCAAAGAATTATCAACGTTCATTGTATACCTGTAGACATCCTCTAACGACTTGAGAGGATTGTGCACTATGTTGTTCTGGTACTCTGATGGCAACCCAAAGACGTAACACATGTAGAGGAGTGCCTCTGGGCCATGCATGGCCTTCGTCTTATGCAGAAGGTCCTTGAATCCCTGTAAGTATGCGTCCAAGGACTTGTTTCCCATGACAAGCTCAAACAGCTTGCCAAAGCTCTCAATCTGGTCATTGGTTACAAATTACTTCCAAAAAACAGATTGGAACTCCGCCCACGAGCCTAGAGTGTAGCCTCGCCCACCAAGCATACGATTTGTATCTAGCCGATGCCTTGTGCCTTGTGGGCCATTGAACAAATACAAATCAAAGTAGCTTGTCCACTTGGCCCATGAGTTGACGCTTGTCTCATCACATTCCTTCTTCTTCAATATGGATGAATTTCAAGAGGAAGCATGGCAGGACAACATGCCTTTGGAGGCAAAACAGGTTGCTATTTGTCTTCAGCACATATCTTTTTTTACAAGCTTAAGGGAATCCATAAAGGATATTTTTTAGGGAGGGTGGACATATAATGTATACAGGTGACATCCCAACCCTTGGAACCAATGTGGCTAATCTTGGTGGCACCACACAAGCAAACTGTTGGACATGTTTTCTTGCCGCATTGCCAGCCCATGTCAGGATTACTAGCTTGCTATGTCTCCTGGCCACCTATGGCAGCCACATCATAAGCATTGAAGTATAACTTCTTCAATACCATAAACATTAAAATTTCAAAGTATTAGACTCTTAATGCTTACATGTTCCCAAGAAGCCTTGTGATTACCAAGAGTGTATGTGTCCCATAAGCCAAACCCTAATTTGGGAGGACCCATCCATCTATAAATAGATAGGCTACCCACCACTCAGCCCTGTCTTGTTTTGCAGATTGTTGGCACTCTTATCTCTACTGTCCACACCCCATCATACAAAGGATATTTCAGTTCGAGCTGTCATCCACTAGCTGGCACCTGCATCCAGCCCTCCTGCTGCTGTTGGTGACTGTTTCCAACAAGGCTACAGATTTGGCGCATAGATCTATTGATTTTTTAGGAAGGATGGACACTCTACATGGGACTGGCCATTCCATCAGAGAAACCAGCATGGAGCACAAGGATGTTTTGTCTACCCCTCCATTCGCTCCTGTGTCAAGTATGCATATTTATACTTCAACTTTTCTTAATTCTACTTCTTTGCAAGATTTTCGTGATACTCAGGAGGAAGAAGGTATTGTGCAATCAATTCACAACAGTTTAAGTCCTGAAGGGGACAAGTGTCTTTATGTAAACACAAGAAGAGGGGTTTATAACAAAAAATTTGTAAACCCTTCTGTAAGTTTTCCTTCTACTTTTCCTTCTAGTTTTGCTTCTTAGGGTCAATTTGAAGTAGGTGAAATATCTCATTCAACTTTTCTGTCTTCATCCACTTTTCAATTCCAAATATGAAATTCAGAAATTTAATTTAATGAATTCACTCTCACATCATCATCACCTCAATTAAATTTCCCATCCACTTCTTCCTCTACAATATCATTTACATCATTCACTTTTCCCATACACATATCACGAATGACATCTCACATCACACCGAGGGGTTCTTCAAACTTAGGCACAACCTTTACAACCTTTTCTTTTTTGGGTGGTGCAGATGCACCTATGGGGGAGGCTTTACCTCCATGTCACACACTTTCGGGTTTTACACATGGGACACTCTTCCAAGCTTTCTCGAGTGTGGATCAGTTGGTACTACAATTTTCCTAGATGGCTTTACCTAGTGGCCCAACTGGTTATGTTCTAGTGCCTCAATCTACAATTTGGCAAGGCTATAGAGTCCCAGTGCCTCCTCTAGTGGCACCTTTAGGACCATCTCAGCCTATTCCTACCTACCCATCTCATTCTCCTTTTTATCCACCTTACCCTTTTATCCAGCACCTCATAGTTCTTCCTCCTCGTCAGCCAAGCATACATTCACCGATAAAACTTGTTTCAACGAGTCTAAGTATACTACTTCATCAAACTTGATGAGGCATATCCTAGACTCAAAGAACTTGTGGGACCATCTCAGCCTATTCCGACCTACCCAACTCATTCTCCTTTTTATCCACCTTACCCTTCTATCCAACACCTCATAGTTCTTCCTCCTCGTCAGCCAAACATACATTCACCGATAAAACTTGTTTCAACGAGTCCAAGTATACTACTTCATCAAACTTGATAAGGCATGTCCTAGACTCAAAGGACTTGTGGGACATTGTGTAGGGGCTAAAACCCCAACCAAACCCTCGCCTTGTTCCATACCATGTTGTCTATTCTTGGAAGGCCAAAAATGCCTCTACCATTATTGAGTTGATGCAAGGATTACTCCTAGAGTTTCATTTTGAAACCAGTCTTTCTCGTGGATGGGTGTTAATTCCTTGATTACAACTTAGTTACAACAGTAACATTTATTACAAAACTGAGAAATGCAAAATAACTTACAATCTTGAACAATGGACATCCTATTGGCCCCAAAATTGATGCCCCTTTCGGTATTTCTTTAACTTAATTAAAGAAGAAGTTGATATACAATGGGATTCTCCCAATCCCTTTCGGCATTCCAACTCCCCTTACTGTCCAAAATGACCAACAAGTCTTCAATCTAATTTGCCCCTTGATTCGAGCAATCAATTGGCCTTCACCCGCTTTGATAGAGATGAAAAATGCCCCAAATTCATTGTTTGCTGGTCCCTCCATTTGAATTTGACTGAAAACAGTTTCAGCCCTGTTGAATCTAAGTCTTGAAGCTTCCACTTTTTGGCACGCTTCTTGAGGCTATTGTTAAACCCTAATTTCTACTAAAGATTAGGGGGTTACATCAAAGAAATCTGAAATTCTCAATCTCTGGTGATCTCAATGCTATAATCTTCAGAGCAAGGCTTTAGAAAGATTGGGAGATAAGAGAGAATGCTAAAGAGTGAAAATTCAGACTTTCTTCGCAAAGAACTAAAGAAAATCTATCATTCACTCCTGCTGCTGCCCTGTCTCAATAGCTTGTAGATACAAAGAAATGAAGAAAATCAATCATTTACTACTGCTGCTCTGTCTCAACAGCCCATAGATGTTGTCACCTGCTGTTGATTGGTCTTTTCCTGCCCCTGGCTGCCTCAAAAATTCCTCCAATGGCTGTAAATCAAACTAGTAGCATCTCCTCCCTCTCTTTTGCAAGCTGAATACACTAAAATGCCTCTCTCCAACCGCTAAAGACGTTTTTCCGTCCTACATAGGCATTTTTGACAAGTGGCAACCTTTCCAAATGGTTTTTCCAACATTATTCAAAGTATTAATTTCCAACCTTTAAATACTATAAATTAATCAAATAATTATTTTGATGCCCAGAAAAATAATCTGACTGGCCAATAATTAAATTGGCTAGGCAAATTTCATTCTTGAGTGTCTCTGCACTATCTTTGAACATTAAATTGGTGTTAGGTACCATTCAACACCACTTCTCTAGTGTCACCAATTGACACTTTATGGCCAAATGAATGGCCTAGGTCAACAACTGGCACCAAATATCACCACACACCTATGTAGCATAACTTATAGCAACTTTTACCTTTGACATCCCGTGATTTCCTCAAGTTCCGAGCTCATAAATTTAATCCAACCCCAATTACACCTCACATGTGCAACATTTACTTTCGCCATGTGACTAAAAATTAATCCACATGTTAAGTAAGGTTTCAAAGATATATGTTCTCATGACACATTCCCAATCACAATATTTTGACCTTGCATCGCAGCGCTAGAAACACTTAATTGACCACTATGCAGCTCAAGATAAAACCTGCCGTGTAAATCTCAACCGTGACCTCCAAGAATTTAGGATCATAGACCAAGATGACCTTAAGGTCAAGTTGGTTGAATATCAACACTTACTCATCACTAAGTTCTCTACCACAAGGTCCCTAAGTCCCCTGACGACCAGGTCACACTGTTCCTTAATAAGCTTCTAAATAAATATTTCAATTCCATTCAGCAAGTGATTTCACAACCAACTATATCCACATTCTATTTCCCAATAGGTCCTCCAGAGGGGGAACTCTTGTTGCCACCTCTTAAAGAGGAAAGCAAGGGCAAGGCAAGAAGACACAAAACCAAAACCAAAATCAACACCATGAAAATTCTTGTCAATCGTTTGAGCTCGAAATGGAAAAGATAAGGGAATTCAAAGATCTTATTTATAAAACAAAGCCTTTCGATGATCCTCAAGTGTTACTCTACATGTGTTATCTTTTTGAGTTACCGCTCGACTACCAAAATGAGGTGCTCCGCAAATCCATTACATTCATTAGAGGATATCTACTTGTGCACAAAAAACTTTGATAATACTTTGGCTGCAAGTAAGGGCGGCTCTCACATCGAGTTGTCTCCACCTTCAAACCAAATAAACCTTCTACCCCAACAACAACTCATCACCCACCTTCGGAGTTACATAAGAAAAAGGTTGGTAAGCACAAAGTAACTTATAGCAAGGATTACTCTAAGGGTCGTTGCTTTGCCTGCCATCAAACAGGGCACTTTCATAGTGATAGAGAGTGTTCTCCAAATAAAAAGGCAAAGTCTACTTCAAAAGCTTCGATAAATACTATAGAAACTCCATGTATTTCTTTTGAATTTTTATTGAAAGATTGTTTTGTTGATGCCAATAGTTGTAATGGTTGCTCTCTAAATAAAATTTTATTTGGCTCGTGTGACCTTCTAAAAGCCACCAGTTATATTAACAGCCAAGAAGTTACAATTTTATTCAATAATGACTCTACTCACAATTTCCTTCTTTATTGGTGCAAAAATTGCAACTCCACAAGGTAGGTGTTGACCGAGCTTATCGTGCTCGTTATATGGAAGACCCCACTATGGATCCTTGGGATCAAATGGTGCCAAGCTTGGATCTTTCGATCCAACAATACCACGAGCTCCTTGACTTCTAACTAATGAGCTTTGACCATGTTAATGTCATTTTTAGCATGCCATGGTTTTCTAATAGAGATAATCATCTTGATACATTGACTATAAACTCGTGTATTGTCTTTTGAACTTGATGGTTGTTGTCAAGTGATCGAGGTTTATTCATCCTCCACGATCATCAAAACTAATATACATACACTATGAGCTTTGAAATTTAGTAGATGTTTTGTGATCTAGATGTTGTTACTTATGTTAATTTATTGAAAAAGTTCAATCATTTGATTTGCAATGTAATTCAATTTCTTTTAATAATAATGTCGATGTGAATTCAAATGTGAGTAAATGTTTAGATCCAATTCTTCATGAATGTAACGTCTTTTCATTTGAATTACCTGAAGGACTTCCGCTGTCTCGCGATACATTAGACTATAGGATAAAGACATTGTTTGGTAGCCATCCCATCTCTCAATAACCTTATAGATTTAGCCTGAAAGATTAGGCCAAGATAGCTAGGAAACTTCGCAATTATCTAGCTTAGGGTTTTATTCAATCGAGTAAATATCCATGGGATACATCTCTCCTTCTCACTAGAAAGAAAGATGATATAATGTACTTCTATGTTGATTATAAAGGTCTCGGTAAGGTGACCATCAAGAATAAATATCATTTACCTTAGATAGATGACCTTATAGATTGGCTTTGTCATGCGCAATATTTTATCAAGATCGTCTCATTACCGTCAGATATAGATAGCTTCAAGGGATACCCCGAAAACTTTGTTTCGGAGGTAGTATTGACATTATGAACTTTTGGTCATGCCTTTGGAATTAACTAAATGCTCTCGTAACTCTTTGACAAATGATGAATGATTTGTTTTGTTTGTATCTTGAAAAGTGGATAATCATTTTTCTCGACAGCATGCTTATTTATAGTAAGTTACTAGAGGAGCATACGAATCATTTGCATATCGTTCATGTCTCCTAATATGAGAGCAATTGGTTACAAAATTATCCAATTGCCAATTTTTTCACATGGACCTCTTATATCTTAGACATATCATCGCACTTGATGGCATTCACATTGATCCTGAAAAGATTCGAGTAGTGCTTGATTAGCCTATTTCAAGAATTATAGGGTACATAAAATCTTTTTTGTGTTTTACAAGATTTTTCGGAAGTCCTTTAGAACTATGCTCATATTGTTAAACCCTTAGCACCTTTACTTAAGGGTATCCAAAGCAAGAAAAAGCATGTTAGTCTACCAATTGTTTGGACTAGTGAGCTTGATCAAAGTTTTCAAACATTGAAATGGATGGTTACCACTACACCAATGTTACATATTAGCAATCCGAATAAACCTTTTGATGTTGATACGGATGTAAATGATTATTCCATGGGTGTCATCTCTTTATCATGACACCCAATCCATCACATTTGAGAGATATAAGATTACCAATGCCTAAACACGTTACACCACCCAAGAAAAGGAACTATTGGTAGACATCCATGTACTTCAAATATGCCTTCATTCTTTGGACTCCCTACCATTTATTAAAATACCTTTGTGATCAGCCCGATCTTCATGGCTACAAGGTGAGATGGGCAAAGCTTATGCAAGAATTTGACTTAGAGATTCTTATCAAAAGGGCACAACTAATATGATTATCGACAACCTTAGTTGGATTTCCAAAGTTAATGTCTTTTTCTTCTCCAAAATTTCGATTGATTTCTTTCTCTCAAAGGACATTACCAAAATGATCTTCACTTTGATAAGATTTGGCAACTATTCAAAACGGATCTAGTAGCCCAAGAAGCTTTGGCAATTTAGACACTCCAAAGCTGGCTATTGAGAGAAAGATGGCGAAAAAGTACTCCATTCGTAATGGATTACTTTTTAAATGGCAAGGCAAAGTATATATGCGTGATGATCAGAATATCTACAATAAACTTTTTTACGAGTGTTATGATATGTCAAGCGTTGGACACCTTGGCATACACCAAACTTTGGCTTTAGTTACTCACTACTTTTATTGGCCGCACATCAAGGCTATGGTTGAGTCTTATGTGCATGAGTACCCGTAATGTTAGCTTAATAAAGCTAAACGGCACAAATAAGCGGGGATATTACATCCTTTACAAATTCCCAATAGAGAGTAGAGTAGTATTTCTATAGATTTTGTAGAAGAATTATCCCATACAAATCGTGGTCATAAAAAAATCTGAGTTGTTATCAATTGATTGACGAAATGCCTTGATTCATTCCTACAAAGACAACCTTGACAAAGCACAAGTTGGTTGGTCAGAGTCTCTTTGTTAAACATCTTTACAGACTTTACTGTTTGCTCGACGAAATAGTCAATGACCGGGATCCTAAGTTCACTAGTTATTTTTGGCAAACGGTCTTCCAAATATTGGAAACTAGATTGTCCATGTCATCCTCGAAACATTTTGAGATCGATGGACAGATCAAGAGGACAAATCAAACTATGGAGAATATGTTGTGTGCATATGTCTCCCGTAGACAATTTGATTGTTGGGAGTGTTACCTTCCTCAAATTGAGTTTGCTTATAACAGTGCTATGGTTATGAGCTGAAACCACCAATTTCCGTGGAGCTCAAGGGAGTAAAAATTATGTCAAAGTGAAGCACTGCAGAAGCGTATGACCCAAGACAAAGAGTGAACAAAGAGAGGAGACAAAGAGAGAGTGTGGAACGCAGAAAATCTGCAATGAAGAATGTTGTATAAGGATGCAAATATGTACACGGGTGCAAAGAGAATGTCTGCATGTCTCCACCGCGGAGATCTCACACTCCGTAAACCCCAAGGGCAGTCTCCATGGTCTACAGCCTGGAAAACCGAGAGCACAACTGAAAAAGAGTATGGAGACTAGGGCCAATAAATAGGCCACAAAAAATACATAGAATAATGTAGGTCGACAAAAACTGTTCAACCTACCGCGTGTCTCCTGCCCTACCTATCGCCTGCTGATGTCAGCTGCCTGCCACATGGACTGCCTGGTACAGCTGCTAAAAACTGCTCAGATCTGCACCTGCCTGTCAAGGGAATACCAATCTCTAACAAATTAAACCTCATGTAGCAGAACATAACCCAACGAAACTGTGAACATCATCCAAACCCTCCAAATCTAGCCAACTCCAAATGGCCTCCACTTTAGTTAGATCCATCCTAACACCAATGTGCCCCAAAAAATCTACTCCAAGAAGAACTCCCTCTTCTTACCGTTAATAATTAGCTGAAGTTCTTGAATGTCTATAGCTAGAAGCTTCCTATGCTCAATCTTGTCCTTTGAAAATATAATAATAACATCAAAGAATATACCTACACAAAGGATCTATGTTAATAGGAAATCATATCTATCATTTGATTGAATATTACTCGAGCATTAGCAAGCCCAAACGGCATCATTAAGGGTCGATACAAGCCAAATATTGCATAGAAAGCCATCCATGTACATATCCTTTTCAAATGCATATCTAATGATATCCACTCTCCAGACTATTCAGCTGAATATTGCAAATCTCTCCAACTTGTCAAGGAGATCATCTATCCTTTAAATGGGAAAACACTTCTTGATAGTAATATTGTTCAAGGTATGGTAATCGATACACATGCACCATCAACCATCCTTCTAGACCAAGAGAACATGTGCGTAGAAAGGCGATGAGCTAGGCTAAATCAGCCCCTTGTTCCACAAGTTGTTCATCCATTTCATAATCTCTTCTAGTTGGGCTGCACCAGCTCTATACGGTAGCCGGTTTACTGAGTGTCAACAATTGGTGTCAGGGCAAGCTTCGAGCTCTTGGGAAAAGTCATCAACACCCTCCACTTCGCCTCCTCCGATTGGGACAAGATTTAATGAGCATTTGCAGGTTGACAAATACTATGGGCAATCTTGTAGTGCTCCAAGTCATCAGAGTTTCGATTTGGTTTATGACAAGCTCCATTTGCACTATTACTTGTATTGTGCTTTTTTGTCCTTGTGTCCAGAATTTTCAAATAATGGTTCTTTTTGCAAGGAGTTGACAACCTTTTCTTAAACTAATGCCAATGGGAGCATACCCACACTAAAACTGCCAGATGCATGTGGTAAATGAACTTACGTAATAACTCAGCATGCAGTGTGAACAGGCTGGTGGATGAAATGCAGAAGGCACTAATCTCCAGCTAATGTGCCTAAAATGAAGAAGACTCGTACAAGAATCAATGAGAAATTGTGACATGACAAAGCTCCCAAAGTCCTTGTCTAGCTCAGGCTGAACCTCAAAAGCAAGAGATGCACATAGAACAAGACAATGTACAACATATTCGCTAACATCCCCCCTCAAATCCTAGGTGTGGCTGAAGGAGAGAAGCAGAAAATCTCATGGAAGATTGGACCATATACATGTTGATTAAGTTTGTCTCAAGGTTCAAACGAGTCACACTAAAAGTATCCACTTGTGAGAATGGATGATCTACATTCTTGGTCCAACCAGAAGATGATAGTGAGGAGCTCTTGAAAATGCCATAAAGCACTCCTGCCAATGAAAAACGTGAAGGATCAAAAAGCATAGGATGGGCATGCTAGCAACAAGGAAAGGTGGCTCAAGAAGTGTTGGAAACTAGCCAATCAGGGAGGAGAGAGAAATAACAAAGTGAGAGTAAATGATGGAGTACATAGTGTGAGCTAAAAACGATAGATTATACTTGCTGAACTAAAAGTGGAGTGAAGGTACAACCTCAGGTCTAATGTAGACCAAACCCCTAACTCAATTGAAGTTAAACTCTAGACCTAACTCTAGAAGTGGTGACACAAATTATTAATGTAGTTGAGTTCACACTACAAACCAATTGACTAAAACATTAGGCACTGCCCATAGAATTGCCCAATTCCAACCACCCCTTGTGGTGCCAATATGATGGAAGTACAAGAAGATCAATCACCAAAGGGTAGAAAGTTCAAGGACTTTCAAAAAGTCTCAAACTTCTCACGAGGAAGTGCTTGGGTGAAAATGTCTCCAACATTCTCCTATGTAGGGACATACATCAAAGTAATCTCTTTTGTATCTCTCTCTGACATAATGGTAATGTACCTCAATGTGTTTCGTGCAAGCATAAAACACAAGATTTCGTGCCACTAGAATAGCACTCTGACTGTTAGAAAGAATGGATGTGGGACCCTCCAAAGAAATCTATAGATCAGCCAACAATCTACACAACCATACACATTCTACTGTTGTAGTGAAGGCCTCCCTATACTTAGTCACACAAGACAAGGTAACCACTGTAGGTTGTTTCTTACTTAGCCATAAAATGCATGAACGGCCCAAAAAGAAACAGTATCCAATTTGCAGCCATTGCAATGGCACATCTCACAATACTCATATGGGATGTAGGAGCAAATGTCTCCTAATAATCAATACCCTTTTTCTATGCATATCCCTTGGCTACCAAATGTGCTTTGTATTCGTCTATAGTACCATCACCTTGCACTTTAGTTTATAGACTCATTTGGTTCCAATGGCTTTCTTACCATGGGGCAACTCAACAAGATCCCAGATATGATTGGTGGCAATAGAATCCAATTTTTCTTGCATGGCATGCATCCAATGTACATCCTACTAGGCTTCTTCAAAGGAAGTGGGCTCATCATCATCTAGCAATGAGCTCATGAATACATATTTCTCACATGAATCATCTACTTCCAAAAAATCAGCCGAATGGACTCCCCGTTGCATGATGTGTTGCATGTCTACCAGCCCTTCTAGTGTGCTAAGGCAAGGAAGCGTCCATTTTATTCTCGTGGAGATTTTGTAATAGTCATCTTGGGATTGTTTTGGTTGCATTTACATCAGCCCTCTATTGCTATATTGCATATTCCACTACTAGAGGTAAAGCATCATCAAATCCCTATTGTTCAGGAGCATGTGATGCAACAACAGTTTGCTGTAATAAATCTGTCCAGCCATTTTCAGCATGCTCAGACCCCAAAGAAAGTGGTACAAGGCCTTCAAGTACATCATCAAGTTACAGGTGGTTGGTATTTCAAACTGATTATGCAAAAAGACCGCATTTTCAACAAAGATCACATCCTTGCTGACAAACACTTTCTTCATGCGAAAAGACTGCATTTTCAACAAAGATCACATCCCTACTAACAACACTTTCTTCATCCGTGGATCATACAAACGATAACCTCTGCTTTCTGAACTATAGCCAATAAAAATGCATTTTATGGCCTTGTCATCAAGCTTCCCATGAAGCTCCTTCAGTACATGCACATGAGCTATGCATCCAAACACTCCAAAGTAATCAACCTTCGGTTTCTTGCCATGCCAAGCCTCAAAAGCTGTGATAGTCTTTAGTGTCTTTATAGGTTCACGTTTCAAAACATGATTTGCACACTGAAGACTCTCTAACCAAACTTGTGTAGCAGCCCTTTGCTCTTATGCACGTGTCTGGTCATCTCCATGAGTGTGTGATTCTTTCTTTTAGCCACTGCATTTTGTTGAGGTGTCATCCTCACAGTGACTTGATGCATAATGCCATGCTCAAGCAAAAATGTCTCAAATGCACAAGACATATACTCCCTCTTTCTATGCATAGAGTTTGCACCTTTTGACCTCTTTTTGCTTGCAATTTTACCATCGAGTGTTTGAAAGCATAAATACATTTGATTTTTCCTTCAAACCATACACCCAAGTGTACCTAGAGTAGTCATCGACAAATGTAACAAATTACAAATGACCACAAAGTGCTCTAATCCTAATAGGACCACACACATCAAAGTGTATGAGCTGCAATGTCTAGACAACACGCACTACACCATCCTTAAAAGCAAATCAATGCAATTTCCCAAGGATGCAACCCTCACAAGCATGGGGAGGTGGAGTATCGAAAGTAGGCAAAGCATCTACCATCTCACACCTCTAAAGAGTAATGAGACTACCCAAAGCTCATGTGACCAGCATGGGGAGGTGGAGTATCGAAAGTAGGCAAAGCATCTACCATCTCACACCTCTAAAGAGTAATGAGACTACCCAAAGCTCATGTGACCATAGCAAGCGTGCCAAAGCTTCACATTCTACATAGCGAGTGTAAGAGTGCTACTTGCTAGAGCATTATGATAACTCCTCTCATATGTGCCAACAAAAATAGGCCCTTATAAAAGGTACGTGACAATCAAAGAGCATAGTCCATCTCTTTGTCACTAACAATACACTTTTCATCCCCAAAGATGATCTAAAATCCATGCATATTAAAAGACGAAACGAACAATGCTTTCATTTTGATACCAGGCACAAACAAAACATCAAGAAGCATGAAATTTCAACCATCTGCAACACTGATCAACACTGAACCAATGCCACATACATCATAGCTATTGTTATTTGCAAACATAAAATGTTTCCCTGCAAGGTCTGAATGCAAAGATATGAACAAACACTTCCATGAAGTGATGTGCCTAGATGCCCCACTGTCAAAATACCAAGTATGCTACATTTCAGCAGCACTAAATGCACTATCAGCCATGGATGTGTCAAAACTTCATATCAAGAAAGCATAGTCTTCCTCTACAAAGTTGGTTGTAGCATCCCCATCAGAAGACCAAGTGGTGGATGTCTCCTGGACAGCCAAACAAGAGTCCTTTTTCTTCTCCTTGGCTAACCTTTTCCTGCATTCATAAATATAATGTCTTGGTTTCTTGCAATAGTGGCATTTCTCCTTTTTCTTTGTCTTCTTTGTCTTTTGGGCAGCCTTGTTTGATTGCTGTCCTGAATCAGCCTTTCGCTAATTTCTTACAAACTACTTTGCTTTGCCCTTGCCCTTATATTTAGAGAGCATGACAACATCCCCTAACCTCATAGCAACATTTCTCCAAGTATGTTCCTCTTGTAATAAGAGGCATTCCAACTCCACAAAAGTAAGAGACTACTGCCCCCCTTCCAAGATAAATTCAGCGAGGTGTGTAAACCAAGCTAAGACTCAAGGAGTGATTTCAGATTGACATTCACCATTTCTGCATCCAAAACAACCTCATCAATGTTCAACACTTACTCGCAGATATCCTGCAACTGTGTGAGGTGATCATTCATACTTTCACCCTCATCCATATGTGCATTAGCCAGTTCTCTCCATAAGTAGGAAATTTTGGCTTCATTACAAGCTGCAAACATGTGTTCCAAAACATCCCAAGCTGCATTGGAGGACTTGCATAACCATATATGAGGTATGATGGCTCTCTCAATTAACAAGGCAGTCAATGACAAAGCCTATGTATTTTTCGAGTCCCATCTCCTTTGGTCTACTGTAGGAGAAGCAAGAGCAGCAACTAGAGCAACAACACAAGCAGCTGGCTGCCCTCTAGCACCACACTAAGGTGTCTAAGGTGCAAGCTCACCCGGTCTCAGTAAATCACTTGTAACATAATCCCAAAGATCCTTGGTATGCATGCCCAACATTGAATGCAACAACTTAATGCTGGAAATCCTCAATTTTCTGCTGCAATTTTCATATTTAAAAGAATTTCTCTGCTCAATGTCACACAAATAGCAAGATAATGCTGTTGCAGCACTTGTCCAATGCTTTGGGGTGCATCCCACGCAAAAGCCCCAAATCTCGGAGAAGAAATTCTGAGAAATTTCAGAGATTTATACTTACAGCCTAAAGATCTGATAGAACATTGCCTCAAGACGTGTGTCCACAGCAAACTACTTCTTCAAGGCGCATTGGGATGCATGCCAAATGTAATATATTAAATATAAAAAAAAGAAAAAAAATTCCGCCCCACGGCGGCATATGGTGCTGGCGTGTGTGAGGGGGGATGGAGGAGCCAACAAGCTCCTCGCTGGAGCTTGCTTGGCTCCCTCGCCATGCAGCCTAACAGGTAAGGGGGGGGGGGGGGGGGGGGATTCCCTCCCCTCCCCTATTTAAAGAGGGAGGGCTGCTCGGATAAAGGTAGAAGAGAGGAAAAAGGCTGGGATTATCAGGTTTTGCCGTGAGGAGGTCGTGAGGCTGTTGTGACGGCGACTCTGGGAGGTCCATTGAGTGGAGTGAAGGAGGAGGGAGCTGCGTCGCGACATCTACCCCGAGCCCAAACGCCGCCTGCTTTCGTGAGGGTTGGCCGCCGTCGTCAAGCTCCTGTTCGCCACGTGCTGCAGGCCCCTAAGCCTTAGAAGCTTCTTAGAAGCTTCTAAGGGGGCTAATCAAGCCCCCTTTCACCCCCCTTATAACCCTTTTAACCTTTTCACACCCCCCCCCCCTCATAACTCTTTCTTTTTTTCACAACCCCCTAAGCTTTTTTTTATCCCCCGTGTCCCCATTACTTCTTTCTTTTTCCCCCCCGGACCCCAAATCCAAACCATCATCATGGGGCCCGGATGTTGTCCCGTGAGGAAGAAGTAGCCCGTGAGGAAGAGTAAAAGAGGGAAAGTAGAAGGAGTGAAAAGAAGGAGTGGAGTAAAAGAGGAAGAGTAGGGAAAAGATAAAGAAAAGAAGGAGTGGAGTGAAGGAGGAAGAGTGGGGAAAAGATAAAAGATAAGGAAGGGAAGTAGAGGATAAGGAAGGGAAGTAAAAGATAAGGAAGGGAAGTAGAGAGGAGTGAAGGAGAAAGGAGTAGTGTGAAAGAAGTAGGGGGTGAGGAAAAGATAAAGAAGAGTAAGAAAGGAGTAAAAGAGGAAGAGTAGAGAAGGAATAGAGGGAGGTAGAAGGGTAAAAGGGAGGAAAAAAAGAGGAGTGAAGGAGGAGGAGTAGGGAAGGAGAAGGAAAAAGTAGAGGAGGTGCAAGGAAAGAGAATAATTTCCTTCTATACCTTTTACCCCAAGCCAAAGTTCTCCAAGGGTTCTCGTGGTTGCAAAACCACACTCATCCATAAACTTTTTGCCAAGTATAGACCCTATAGGACCTTCTTAGGCTTTGTAAATCTTTTCCTCCGAAGAATCTAAGAATCTAAAGGTCCTATCATTCCTTCTCGTGATCAACCATTTTAACAACACCTTGCCTCGAAAGAGAGACGGTGGAATTCCAGAAGAAAGAGTAAAAGCTACCTTCACATTCGAACTACGATGCCGTCTAAGAAAGTCCAAGGAGTAGCTGCGGGAGGTTCATCTCCCGGTATCCATATGGATATCTCACCCCAAAACCAGGTTTTTCTTCTTGGCTTTAATTCGGTTTTAAGTCAATCATGCAAAGAGAAATTGTTAGGGATAGGATATATTTGTCCGAGTTATTTGTAATAAAGGAGTTTAGCTTATTTGAATGAATGATAATGTATAGAACATAGTTTCCTTCGAATAGCATCATGCATTATAAATTACGAGCAAGATTATCTATTTACTATAGTAGTATATTTCAGTTAAATCCTGAAGGTATAGAAATTGTATCTCACACCATTAGTCCTATTCCTTTTTGCGACGAATCATTGTAAATGATTAAAATCATGAAAGGTTCTTTTCGTTGCTCAAATTACTAGGAAGTCATTATTGCTAATTGCACATCTTAGCAAGGGAAATGATTGCTAATTGCATGAGTTCGTCTGCAAGGAAAAAAGGAAGATTAAATTGAATTGTACCGACTGAAAAATCAATTGTCACAAGGATAACAAAACCGTGATGAGGGGATCAATATTACCTTCCAAAAGATAACCAAACCAATCTAAACTTAGAAATACCATGCCCGAAAAAATATGCCTTGGAAATGATTTAAAGACCAAAGAAACATTCATACATTAAGCACTTGACTACTTTTCTTATTGTAGGGTCAATAAATTTGTAAAGATAAAGAACTAGGGTTTGTCCCTGAGGTTCTTAAAAAGAAACCCTAGGTTCGACATACGTCAGCTTAAAGAAACCTAAACGGATTATTTCAACGTAGGACATGCACAGCAAGTTTGAAGTCATGTAGTCTTGTGACTGGTTCACAAGACGAAAGGGTAAATAACCTCAACAAGGATGGTAGATCCTTACGCAAGTTATCTTGCAAAAGGACGTATTCGTGAATATCCTTCTAAATAAGGAAAGTTATAAACCCGAAACTAAAGTATCTAATGAACTTTAGGGTTGACCAAGTTGGGTTAATAAGGTACGCCCTAATCCAGACTATAAAGGATCTCGCCAAGTTACAAGATACCTTGGAAACGAGTGTTGATACACTCAAAAGGAAAGAATAATTCCTTAGCAGTTTGCCAAACAACACGGTTGTTTACTGGAAATGTTTGTGCTTGCTAGAGATTTTAGAGCACTGTTTGAATTATGAATTACAAATTAAATGAATACCTATACTTCAGGTTAAAGGCTTGAAGGGAGAGGCAGTTTCAGTTACCCCCGACTGCCTGCCTAACCCTAACCAAGGGGGCCGTTGACCGCGCCGGGAACGTGGACCGAACCCGCCGCGAGAGGTCTCTCCGTTCAGCTCTACTTGGAGCAGGAGGACGCTTGGGTGCCAGGGGGGGCTCTGGCCGTAAATCCCTCGCCTTCCAGGTCCTGCACAAGAGGCTAACGTCACTCGGGATTGAATCTTGAGGCCCGAATACTAGTCTACGGGCAGAAGCTTGGAATAGTGATCACTGTGGATTACTGGATAGCCTTCGGGCACATTATGGACAAGCCTACGGGCAAAACACCTTGTATTTCAAAGATAACAATGATGATATGTTAATAAAGAACTTGTTTGATATTGTTTTTCTATGTCACGTGATAAGATTACGTGAAGGAACCAGTGTTTAACCGATTAATTAAAGAAGCTGGTTGTTACATGTCAAACTAATGTGTTAGGTAATTACATAACTAAAACAAACCGAGGAAAGTGCGGAGGATGGGCCATAGGTCCCCGTCTTGCGGTTGCGTGGTCCCAGTTAGCCGAAAACTTTTCTCAAAGAACAGCGAGATGATCGTCAAAGAAAACGAATAACGAAAGCGATGACCTAGAGTTATGTCTTAACCGATTTATGTTGTTTTAGGGGAACGGAATGGGACTATGCCTTATGGCAGAGAGGTTGAGCTTTGCATCCCTCTCGTTTCCCATTCTCCTTGAACCAAGTGCAGCGTGAATCCGCTTCGGACCTGGTGTTTCTGCGTAAAGTAGTTCGCTTGGGTCCGACGCTAGTTGCTGTTAGGTAATGACCAATCAAGAAAACCCTAATTCCGGTCGATCCTAAGTGGGAACGGCCAGGATACTTCTGCTACGTTGCAGACACGGGAAGACCTAGATCGCAAGTTCCGTATCATTCCATGGGAGTGTCGGGCTAAGCTTTCTAGACATCCTTTCCGATGGACTGCTAAGACGTGTCCTGGATGATATTAGTGGACACGTTACACCAAATGCCGGCATCACAAAAGCCTCAAATTTTTAAATGCTTCCAACTCCTCAAGTAGTGTGTCAAGCAATTGAGGTGGTAACACTATTGCAAAAGCACGTGTGCCAAAGGTGGCGTCTCGAGGGCGGGCGGAGCTAAACAAGGTAGGTGGTGGGAGCAAAATTGGTTGCTCAAGCGGAGAAGGTGTAGGGGAGCAGAGGCGGCATCAAGCTGCACAAAATGGGTGCAGGGCGACACAACTAGCACGGAGAGGGCAAACAACTGCTAGTAGGCAACACCATCTGCAATAGGTAGCACAACTAGAGGTGCTAGGGGGCATAGTGGCAGAGAGGGTGGACGGCTACTGGGTAGCGATGGCAAATCTGGGGGTTTAAGTTGCAAGGACAGAGTGGCAACTCCTCCCCTCTTCCTCACAGGCTGACAAGTTGCACGACCTCAAGTCGAGCCGCACCGACTAACAGTGGTGGTGGTTCAAGATCCGCATGATATGTGCTACTATGATACCAAATGTTGGAAACTAACCAACTATGGAGGAGAGAAAAATGAGAGAGTGAGAGTGAACTAGACAAAGCGAGCTAAAAATGATAGATTGTACTTGTTGAACTGAAAGTGTTGGAGTAAAAGCACAACCTTAGGTGTAAGGTAGACCAAACCCCTAATTTAACTGAAGTTGGCTAACTCTAGAACTAACACTAGAAGTGGTGACACAACTTATTAACATAGTTGTGTTCACACGACAAACCAACTGACTAAAACATTGAGCACTACCTATAGAATTGGCAAACTCTAACAAGAAGAGGGAAAGAAGTCATTGCATGAGATAAAGGCACCAGGAGAATGTGCATCCTCCAGAAGCCCCCTTTGAAACCAAAATTAACAACCCAATTTCAAGCAATTTATTGTGAAATAGAACGTCTTATTTTATACAAAACATAATTTTCTATATTCCTTACAAGTCATCACTTTCTAGTGATTCAAATACCTTCTCGAAGAATGGACTTTGATAGTGAGGAGGTAAAAGTTGGATCCAAAGCATGGTTTGAGGAGTGGGTGATTTTCAAATGCTCATTGTGTGATCATCAAAAGTGGCAACAATGAAGAATTGACCTTCAACACATAGAGAAGAATGGGGAGTTTGGCATTAAATCATTCAAGTAAGGCCTAAGCACGCTCTCATCTACTAAAAAGCACACCGCAAGCCTGGTTGGACAAGCACGTGAAGCAAATGGACTCCAAGAAAGGCGACCCTGTGTTGCTCTATTCAATAAGAGGCCATAAACAAAAGATAAATTTTTGAGAACTTAAGAGCCTTCTATGTATTGATAGCCATGGAATCCACACTCTCATTATCGATGTTGATATCCCCCTTTGAAAGAGATAAGAGGTCCGAGGGCACCACCAGAGGAGATGGTGGGGGGATGGGTAGGAACCTATGGGATGGATAGTAGCCGGATGGGTGAGGCAATGGGAAAATGTTGAGGAGGACCTTGCAAAGTAGAAGTGAAATGGAGTCAATAAAGTAAACACTCTTAAAGACCTATACAAAGTACCGCTCTTGTGTTAGCATCCTCAAGCAAGAACAGGCTACTCTGTAAAGAAAACCTGTGCCCCGAGATGAGTAAGGCAATACACTAAGAGGAGATAGGATCCCAAATCTAGAACCATGGAGACCTCAACTACGATTCTGAGGGTTAGTTGGATAGAAGCAGTATGGTGTCAACACCATTGATAGGTACAGATGAAATGTCACATATGATGATTGTATCCTACTGAGAAAGGAGATCTTTGAACTGCTCACATATGGCACCATGTGACTCATAGCATTGCTATCCACGTGTCAAGGCCTTTTTGAAGATGAGATATCCCAAGAAGAGTTCTCCAACTAATGGATATGAAGGAAAATTGACTCATAGGTAACAAAAGAACTAGATGTGGATGATGTAAGAGGCTCCTTTGCTCCATCTTTTGCACCAAGACTAAGGTGAGGATAGTTCTTCCGGTCCTTCTCCTTGGGATGTGAGGTCTTCCCACACTTTGGACGCTTGGGGAACCCTTTACACTTGTCCTCTTTATCAGAATCGACAGATGACTCCCTTTGTTCTTCCTTTTTTTGGTCATTTCCTAATGATTGTCAATTTCCAAGGTTGGCTTAGAAATCTTGGTCCTCCTCGTGTTGTCTTCTAAGGGGACTGACTCCTCTAGTGAGATAGTGTCCTAAACTCTAGAGGTGAGGAGACAAGTACAAAACACATCGTATTTTAGTGATGAGATGTGATGGCAGAGTCACAGCTAGGTCTTCCAAGGCAACATGTTTACCTAGGGATGCAAACTCATCCTAGGTCTCCTCCATCTTTGCAATGCAATTCTTCATGGTTAGGAAATTTGTGACAAAAAGCTTTTGCAACTTCATCTTGAGAGTGATCCTGTGGATGAATATCTTGACTTGGTAAAGAGAACACAACCAGTTCTAGACCCTGAAAGCATAACAGATGCATCAACTATGGATAAGAATACAACCGGTTCTAGACCTTGAAAGCATAACAGATGCCTCAACTATGGATAAGAATAGAATCATGGCAGCTCTAAAGAGGAAGGACTAGGTGCACAAATTGAGCTGGTCCCATAAGGCTGGTGAATCCTATGTAGCTCCAATCATTGGATCCACTAAGAGGTAGGGAATAGGGAGAGTGACAAAGTTCTAGACATTGGAAGTGTTTAAGATACATGTGATCATGTGTTGTGATAGGGCTCAATTCGAGCCTTCAAACCTGTCTTTCTCCAAGAGTTGGGGATGAGCGTGCACCTATAATGATGACTATCCACAGAATGGAAGACGAGGATAATGATGAGATGGGAATTATGAAGGGATGCTGGATGGGAGGGTGGACTCACATCTCGATCCACTTCATAATCTCTGTGGAATTGAATTAGTTAAATGTGTGCACAATCTCGCACATTATTTAATTCATAGTTTATACATAGAACCTTAACCACTTGTGGACCTGCCCATATCCAGCACAACTCATGCAATGTCCTGGATATGGGCACAAAGTTATTGAGTTAGAAGGTGATCCAAGGACTAGGGGGAGTTTACACCATTTTTACCTCACATGGATAATGGTGGTCAAACCCACTGTGTGAATGTTTTTTCTTAACAGCAGCAAAGCCTAAAAATGGCAAAACAACAATTTGTATGTGAGCCATGACACCAGAAATTGTCAGCCAGCGCACCTGTGAGAATCTATTGTGAGGTGTGCATAAATGTCTCGCTAACCTACCCACATCTGATTAATCCGATTAGAAGTTTGCTTTCCATGGTCCTGCCATTTGTTGATGTGGCATAAGTTTTGCAGCCAATAGAGAAGGCAGATAAAGTAAGGCCTAATTTATTTGTTTATATGGCCCTGAGTTGAGCACGTAGCATAACAAGAAACTAAAAGCCTGAGTTAGCATGTTTACTATGGCAGCTCAAAGATAGAGGTAAGCTACAGAACAGGCATGTATGTAGGCATGCTTGCAATAAAGATTTCTGGGGCTTAGAGCAGATGCAGTGGTAGATTTAGTCATAGATAAGTGTGCTGATTTACAAATAAGCTGTAAGCAGGATCTGACTCAGAGGTCTAGTTGCTTCTGGCTTCTGAATGTTGTGAGTAGGGCACAATGAGCTGCCTGTTTAAGAACACATATTTTATAAAACTGAAGCTCATAATGCTCCCTCTGGCTTCTGAATGTTGTGAGTAGGGCACAATGAGCTGCCTGTTTAAGAACACGTATTTTATAAAACTGAAGCTTATACTCTGCTTAGAGAACCAGCTTAAAAATTCACTTGCGCCTGCACTTGGTTTTGGTGTTACAGCAGAAGCTTTAGCCAAACCTCAGTCTTAGAGCGTTGATAAGACCTAATGTTTATCTAGACCTGTGATTGCAGAACATTGTGTAAACATAATCTACATAGAGCTACCATCATTTGGAAGATGTTTATCAGATAATCACATTGCATGACAAGCACCTAGCATAAATAATAGTCATGTAACCACTGCCTTATCTGAGAGTACAAAATGCTTGCAACCACACCGCTCAACAGTTGCTTTTACAGAACAAGAGCTCACCTTCAAAGCCATTTGCAGTTTCTGTTTCTCGATGGAATCTGAAGCATTGACTCTGTTTGTAATTTCAACAATTCACAAGCTTACAAAAGAAAAGATAATATGTTGTTACTTAGCAAATTTTCCAATAAACTTTGTTATCTCACCTAATCTTCAACCTGTTTAGCAGAGATATTGACTTACTAAATTCACCCAAATAAGATAGTGCCCATAGCCCTAAGAGGTCCAATAGCCACTCCTTATGCCACCAAGACTGAACAAGTCATCAAGGATAACAAACCCTTCATACAAGTAGGACAAGAGTAATGAAAGTTCCAAGAAACCAGATTCAAAGGGCAGCTATTTCATAGATCTGTTAACTTATAAATGTAATCAAACGAGCTGCAAAGCAGTCTGTCTTACTGTATCACAAAGCTGTTCTGTTACTGCTATTGTGCGTATACGCACACAGTCATTGTATCCCCGTAACTGGAGGCGCAACAAAAGACCAAGCGCATTTAAAAGGACCTAGCATAAAATGAAGATGATATGAAGAACTGAAACATGTCAGCGTATGTTATGGAGATGAAAACTTAAATATTTTCTAGTTGAATTGGCTGTGTAACAAAAGAATCTGCAATCCACAATCATATACAGAAACTTTGAGAACAATTTCAGAAGCTCACTGCTACAAGGATCTTGATCTAATGAGCAGCACTAATCCACATATATTCTCCATTTTAATGAGTCTGGTGATATTCAAAATCTTGCCCAATTATTTGATATAGCCTTTAAGAATTCATATCTAGAGAAGTGAGATGATAGACCCTGCTCTGTTCCTGATTTTCAAAGAAGCAACCTAGTGGATTCATTTTTAATTCTTTTTTGGTCTTGTTTGTGGATTGGGAAGCAAGCATCCAATCTTGAGCTTGAGATAAAAAGGAGTGGAGCAGAGAACATCCTATGAGAGTCTTTTGACTTGCAGAAGTTCTTCAGGGCAGGTAAGCTCATGTTAATTGTAAGTACAACTGGTCCATGCACATATAGATAGGCAACACCTTTGCCTCATTTTCGGTATTATGTATGATGTATTCCTCATGGTCTATGTATCATGTATGCTTAGTGCTGGAATGTCTTTTAAGTTTTCTAATATATATGCAGATTGGAGCCCTGTTACTCGATCAATGCTCATCATTTGTAACTCAATGTTTTATGTTGTTCAATCTTGTAATGATCATGTATGATGTAAAATGTTCATGTGACATGAAGGTTTAAAGTTTTGTGTGAAATTTGAGTAAATGGTGTTGTGTGCATTGGTATATCAAAGTACCTATGTATGGATTTGATGCTCAAATCTGAAACTACCCCCCGTTCCTGAATTGGCCAAAACTTTGAAACTCCGTTTTTTGTCATTTTCATTTCCCCTGTTTCCAAAACTCGGTGCTACTATGCACAGCATAAACAAACACAACCCTGAACCAATGAGAGATGATCTCAAACATAGGGTTAGTGAAAACTTCCATCATTTGGTTTCAATCATTCAGTTTCAATCAGCAATTTTCTTCTCCCTGCATTTGCAGTTGATTGGAGAGTAGGTTTGCACTTTCAGCTAACTGTGAGCAGCTTTGCACAACTTCAAATTGTCAATTCAATTCATTGCATGGTTTATTTACCAATGTGGTACACCTTAATTTTGATTGGACAATTCTTGGCTGCAATTAAATTTCACGAACAATAGCAGTGATCTCTAATCTCAGTTCATGCATAATTTTAACCATTGGAGGTGGGTGTTGTCTGTCTCTGTCAAAGATAAAGTTTCAAGGGGATATGGGTATTGTCTGCCTCTAGCTCAGTTTGTGTTGCGACAAGAGAGAGTACAAATTTCATGTTACAACAGACTCGGTTATTTATGTTAAGGTGAAACAAATAGTCATCGCCCCCAAACTCCATCACAATAGGAATGGCCGTGATAACCTTTTTGGGCTAAAGCATGCGCAAATCACCCTAAACATGAGCTATAGCAAAATAAAATCATGCCCATTTCAGAAAATAGCAGGGAAAACACTGAAAGAAGGGAAGGGTTATCCTAACAAGAGGTTGCAATAGGTTAGTTAAAAAGCTGTAGATGAAAATGCCATATTGGGTAGGAGACTGTACTACCATTTTCTTCAATGACAAAATACAAATCAAAAGAAAAACCAATGGAAGACTTTAAGCAAGTAGATGGCCTATTTTGTAAGGACCTGCACAGATGTACTGGAATCTTGATAGTGAGCAGGCCAGATATGTCCATCATAAATTTCTAGCACTTTGCCCAAAGCATGTTCACAGCCCCACTCCATATATACAAGAGCAAGATGCCACCAATTGTGACTGTACCTGAAAATCAACAGGAAGTCCTCAGTTTTGCAAGCTCATATTCAAAGGCACAAATCGTCAACCAAAATTTGCATGCAGATGTCCAATTTTAATGTCTACTTAAAGACCACATCCAAATTTACATGAATGAGCAGCAGGTATTCCAGGATTCACTGTTTTTCTCCATGAACAGAGCTGCTTCCTGAAATCGGCATCGATATTGAAGCACATGACAAAGCTGCAATAGAAACACAGATTTACTAACTATTCTCATGCCAACAGATGACAATTCAGCCATTTAAAGTGCCATTCCACAGCATCACTGAAAAGGGTCATAACAAATCACTTGTTTGTCCTTACTGCATGATGGGCCCAATTGTCCTTTGTCTCTATTGCAAGTGCTTTCCTTGCTGCAACTTCTGAATCATCAAACTTCCGTGTTTCCAACAGGGCAAATGCAAGCATCCCATAATAGTACTTGGCTTCTTTATTAGCAGGTAAAACCTATTGATGGAAAATCTTCAATCTCATCTTACAATACAAAACAAGATGCAAAAAGTGAATGTATCAAATCGCACTGTTGTGCATTTCCAACCCACCATCAGTGCAAGTTCCAGCGAGTCTTTTGATTTTCCCATGTAAAAGCAAAGTATTTGGGCTCTCTTCAGTGAAACTAAATCTCTTGGAAAATGTTTCAGGATCTGCATACAGATACATCCATTTACGCCCTACACTGTCATGAAAAAAACAAAAAATGTTGTCCCTTTAACCAATATTAAATAAAACAGTTCACCTCAAAGTGAGCACGTAATGCTACATCCCTTTTCCCTTCAATAAGTGCAGTTATACCAGCAACTACCATCTTTTCATATGAAGTTGCCATAACCTGCATGGAACAGCAACATCCTATAGTGATTGATGGAAACATGGTAATATCAACATTCCAACATTTCATGGCTGAATCGTTTACCTAGTAGCAATGAAGTGTCATACACGTTTTGTGACCTCTTATTAAGCCTTTTGATGTCAACTGGCCTCATACACAACTCATTTATGTATCAAAGAAAGAACTCTAGCCAATCAGAAAATAAATCATGCAGTTCCTATCAAGCCAGCTTCAAGTAAAACTCTACACACCTCTGAGAGTGCACAATGGAAGATCATAAACATGGAATAACTCATCAATGATTCTAACTTGTAAACAAAGGCAGACAGCTCTTGGACTCCTACTGCAGTCATGAAACAGCTGCCCTGCTAAGTCGGTATTGACCTGACAACCAAATGCACTTAGCTGATGCGATTGCTGTGCGAACTGACCTGACACAGTTGCTGAAGAGATGCCAGACTGCTGCTTTGTGACATCTTAGCTGATTCTTGTTACACTTGTGAAGATATGCTAGGATTTGCACTGAGGAAACACAGCATGTACAACCAAGATTTAAACACAAAGACTCTGACAAGGATAGGCAAAACTCAAACCCAAAATGTAAAACGCAAAACTCAAAACTCAAACACAAAGAGAAGAAACTCTGAAGTGACTGAATGCTGTAAATAAATGTAAGTGTGTACAAAATACCCAAGGGCAAAGCAATGCACTGTTGGAGAGTGACGTCCACCACAAATGGATCCCAAGTGCTATGACCACCAGTCAGAGTGCAGAGTGTGGGAAACACAAAATGCTGATCATCAAAGTGTTAGGGAACTGAGGCGACTGCAAAGGATGGTGCCTAATGATGAGGGCGGCAACAAAAAGCTGCAAATGCAGCAATAGCAGAGCCGCCTCGAGAAGGAAGAGTACAACCAACAGTCGCTTGCAAGCAAGACGGCCAAACGCAGGCTCCAAGAAGTTGGCTGATGCCGATGAAGAGCATTACCAATTGTCGCCTGGCTGATGAGGGTCAAACGCAAGCAGTACAAGGCAATTTGATCACTGGCAATGGTTGATGGGACCAAACATAGAGAGGGCACCAATCAGTGGGTGACAATTCTGAAAGAAGGCACCAAGCACTGGAAGAACTAATGGAGGAGTGGCAATTGAAATCTCTATTGAAAGAATGAGGCTGGATGGTGGGCAACCTATCTATTTATAGATGTTGAAGGGTGCCCCAAAAAATTAGGGTTTTGGGGGACCACTCGATATCAATGACAAGAGAAAGATGATGAAGTATCATGGGAAGAAGGATCGTAGTGTAATCCACTGACGGAAATAGTGTAGGACCCATCTAGGGGTGCTCTGCAAAATGGGATGCATAGTATGCTACATGCTAAAGAATGCTCATGCAGCAGGTGCCACTTGGACAGTGTCCCTCGTGGGGAAATTGTTTGCTTGCCCAAGCGCCCTAGTACAAAGATGATGAAATCATGCAATGAATAGGGGAAGGTACAACAAGGGGGGGGAGGGCTGATGTTGAAGACAACTATCAAAACTTGTAGAATACCAAGAAAGGTAGGAAACCCCTCTCAACCCAGATGTCGATGCCAAAGAAGGAAGAGGAACCTGAGGATGTCAGTATTTGTGTGGTACCAAGAATCATGTGAATGAAAATTATGGAGCATCCCTACTGAAAGAGCAAGGATAGAAGACACCGCCATGATAGTCAAGAGAGGTGCTACACGATCCACCGCGGGAGGGGTAGCCTCCATGCTGGTGGAAGAGCAAAACTCCAAGTAGATAGAACCATGAAAGTGTCAGAAGTGGAGCAGCGGTGAAAGCATAAACATGTGCTGAAATAAACTGCTGAAACACAAGACAAAAAGAAAAGAAAAGAACACGATACAGATGAGAACTCAGATGTATGCACGGAAAATGGAATCCATATATCTGAACACAAGACAGTCGCATACAATAGTGAGTCACTGGCTGCGTGGGCACTGGCACTGGCTCTGGCTCCTCTCTCCATAGAGTCTGCAGATGGTGAAGTGAAGTGACTGACTGAGGAGGAGCCACTGAGTATAAATAGGCTGAAAAAGTGGGGAGCAATAATGCTGGTCGGACAGCATTAATGCTGGCCGACTAGTGCATAAAAATGCTCCACTGGCATAAAATGCCACACCAGAAAAATACCTAAAATACCCAATAAAAATGCCCAGCCCAGATCAAGCTCAGACTCACACATGAGCTGACAAATACTCTGCTAACAGAAAGGAACAGCGTATATATCCTATCACGAGCACAAGAAGCACTAGGGCAAGCCTATATATTAGCCCTACATTGAAATACAAAACTCTACAAAAGAGATCAAAATCTGCAAAAGCACACAGGTGAGTAGTGAGATGCTCTAAAAAACAAAATTGAAAATAAAAGAAAGCAAAGCTTACTGAAAGTGCAATGCAATGAGTATATATCTATGCAACGGAAGTCTAAAAAGGGAAAGGCTAAGTATGTGGCCACCATCACATACGGTGAGGTGCAGAAGGGGTATCCTAGAAGGTACATTGGATGCCCAAGGAATAAATGCATAAAGTGCAATAGACGAGCCACTAGTAGACCAATTAGCCAATCCTTCAAAAGTAGTGAAGGAGATAGGTTGCTAAGACTGTCTGCGTGCCACATATCCAATAGCTACTAGAAAAAATGGAACAGATGGTGCAACAGCCGGAGGCATAGCCCCACTAGGCAGACCGGTTAGAGTGGAGGCAATCGCAGCAGTCTGTGGTGGTTTCAAGGAGGAAGACCTTACACCTTGGTATGACACTTCTCATCCACATGGCCCAACCTCTAGCAATGTGTGCAAACCTATTTTTCTTAAGAATTTGCTACCAAAGGGGGTCATGTTTCTTTGGTTCCGGCGGAGAGAGTGGTGTCACCCTTGTTTTGGCTTGCCTTACCATCTTGCAAGCTCTTGCCACTGTTGGTTTTCCCTCCCGAAGAAAAGGCAACCAACCCTCACGCCTTTGAATGGATGTGTAAGAAGGACTTCTTGTAGACTTGATCATGCAACCTCGCATAATGCAACAACTCGCACTTCAACTCGTAGAAGGTCGGCAATCTAGATAGTGAGATAATGTGCTGGATAAAATGGAAGTATTTGTTGGGCAACTTGTTCAAGAAGAATGTGACCTTATCGTCATCCGACTTCCAGGAGCCAGTAGTTGCAAACTTGGCAAGTAACCGCAAATAGTAGGCCAACTTGACTTTCAAATCATCCCCTTCCCTAATGGAAAACTCTTGAAGCTCAAAATTAAGTTTAATACGTCGAGTGCGATCTCAAGCCGCATAGCGGTCGATGAGATGACTCCAATGCTCAAATAAAATACAAGGGGAAAATGTTGTAATTGAGAGTGAAATTCAAGAAGCAACCCCTACATTAACTCAACATTGATTGTGGCATTCGGGCTCTCCATTGATGGATGTGATCACGGTGAACTAATCGAGGGTCTAGCATAACAGTACCAACGACAAGGTCCCAAAGTCCCTGAGATTCAAGCACTTGTTGTATTAAGTTCGACCAAGTGGTAAAATTCAACCCGTTAAAAGTATCTTATCCATGAGGGCATTCTTGGCCATTGCAATGTGAGTAGCAGTGCTAGGAGATGGAGAAGATGTGTAATGGGGGTAGGCTGATAGGGTATATTTCTACCAATACTTCTCCTCCGAATGACTTTCACACAATGTGGGCACTTCATCGTGGACATCTTTTCATCCTTCTTCTCAACAATCTTATCATCCTGCTTTTTATTATTAGCCTTCTTGTTCCCCCCTCCTGCAACTGTTGAGCTAAAAATGCATTATAATCTAATTGGCTCTTTAATTACACCCCAAAATTCACATTACCAAACTTTCATGAGAAAAGAAACGCAATCCTAGAGAATGTCTACATCCCATAAGCCAAACCCTCATTTGGGAGGACCCATCCATCTATAAATAGAAAGGCTGCCCACCATTCAGCCCTATTTTGTTTTGTAGATTGTTAGCACCCTGTCTCTGCTCTCCACACCCCCATCACCCAAAGGATAACTCAGTTTGAACTGCTGTCCATCAACTGGCTCTTGCATCCAGCCCTCATCCTACTGTTGGCGATTGTTTCCAGCCAGTCTACACTATCAAACATTATCCACATGCTGTGTTTTGCTGCTGCCTATCACCAGCTACTTGTGTTTCACCATCTACTGCTGTCCATGTCATCATCAGACAACTTTGCAGACATCCTCACCAAGCTGGTCAATAGACTGATTCTCCAGTACTTACTACCATGGATTGCAATGGGTCCTCCCTCCTCTTCTACTTTAGATTGATGGGGGGAGGGATTTTCCTCTAGCTTTCCCTTCCACTTTGAGAGGGGTTGCCCTTATTCTCTTAGTGGCAACACGATTTTGATTGCAGTTTGCTTCATTAGCATTATTGTTTTTGTATATCGTATCATCATCTGCATCATCACGATGACTATGATTGTAAAACAATGCTTGGACAAGTGAACAATCCCCCTATAAGGGCACTATCCAAGTGATACCATTGCATAGCATTTTGCATGAGTATGACATCTTACATTGCCTTTTGCATTACCCCATGCATTGGCATTCTGTTCTTGTAAATATGTATCTATATGCATTTATCCCTTTTCAGGTCAAAGAGTGGTCGGCTCTATATCCACCATTTCGTGGCTATTGCCTTAATCTCCTAGACAGATGTCCACATCATAAAGATAGCTGTGTTTTGCTGCAGCAGCTATTGCCTTAATCTCCTAGACAGATGTCCACTGTTCTGCTGCCTGTTTGCCACTAATCCAACTCCAAACTACTATGTTTACTGCTGCCAAACATATCCGGAGGCTCTCTAATGCGTTTCAAGATCCGTCAAAGTACGAAACTCTCTCCAACACACTCTCTATCTCGGTCCTAGAGACACAACCATATCCCTCCGATGAGATAGTCCTACCAAGGCATGCAAGCTCATCCCGCATATCCTCCAACTTATTAATGTGATCCTTCATAGAAGAAGTATCATCAACAAAGAGCATCCTGAGTTTCTTCTCTAGGGTAAAACAATGGGCAAAGGTCCTTTAATGGTAGAGAGGAGAGCTTCATCCACAACTCCACGGTTGTCCAAAGTGTGCCCACATGTACAAGAACAAAATCTTACAGGCTCATGAAGGCAAAACATCACACTCGAGAGTTAAACCAATCCCATAACGCAGCCTAGTTCATCGTAGAACCAATCTTGGGATCCTCCATCTGCCTAGGAATACAGGTAGTAACAAAAGACCATAGATCGAAGGTGTTGAGAATGCACTCCACTTTGCAAGACCAAAGGGAGTAGCTAGACCCGTCAAGTTGGTCTTCTTTTGGCAATGAAGAAAGGACAAGCACCAAAATGGCTATGTGACGGCCAAAAGCACGCGCTCTACAAGAAGCATATAAAGAGGCGAGAGTGGAAGGCGGCTGCTCCAACCTTCAAGACCTAACAAAGTGGATGGTTGTACTCTTCTATCCTCATTTCGCTCATTGTGACGATCTTGCAACTAAGAACGCTAATCTTTGTAAGAATAGACAAACTCCTCATCTAAGTCATCAAAACCATTGAATTGGTGATACTCCATAGCTCTTGTACACCTACAAACACACTCAAAAAATCTTTATAGAACACCCAAACAAAGCAACAAGGTCACATTCTTCACAACAAATCTACTCCAAGCAGTAACCTAAGTGTAATCTTCTTTTTTTAGAGTCTCCAAGTCCTCACTTTGGTAATGATACCATATAAGAGTCCACAACAGAAGAGAAACACCAACAAAGAGAGAGAAATAAAGAGAAAGATTGCAAAGAAGGAAGAGAATGAAGTGATAAATCTGCACTAAATCTAAATGGAAGAGCTGAATACAAAGAGTGAACTCATCAGTCCCTACATGCAGCCCAAGGCGTCAATGAGCACACCAAATCAGGCTGATGACCAATAACAACACGGGAGATGGAGGATGGAAGTCGGAGTATGCTAAACCAAGTTGCAGCATAAAACCTATGAGCATTTTCACAATAGTGCTTCCAAGCACCTTACTTGCTTTCATGACTTGTTGTATCATATACAAATGTACAAAAGGAGGGACCCGTTGTATATGCTAACAAAGCTTCGTATGCAATCAAAGGCATTAGATAAATTTTCATTGTTGTAGATAGGAGTGTTACCATACTTCAAAAGGTTTTGTATATGCTAGGTATAAATAAATATTTTCCTTCAATTTCAACCATTTCATCTGCTAGTTTTATGGTTAAATTCCATACAGATCGATGCAGTGTGTGGGATACTCTCGTTGTCAAAGGTACATTGTATAATGTTCATCTTTCTATGTAAGGGTGGCAAATGGCCAGAACACCCTACAATTATGCTTAGGTTGTCATTGACAAGATGCCCAAGAGAAATTAAAAGTTTAATTGAGCCGTCGGATTGATCGGAAAGCTCAAATGACTAAGACTTTTACACTCACATAGTCACATTGAATAGAAGCCTATATAATGAGTGGTTTCAAAAAGTGAAACCATATGCTAATAATCAAAGAAACACACCATGAACCAGTGAACCTAGATAATGAAGCTCTCCAAAATCTAAATTTGGCAACTCCTAAAATTTAAGAGGTTATTAATTTACAAAGTTACTCAAATGGACATTCTGTTCACGTCGAAGGCTCCCACAATTTCATAAGGAACAATTTTATCTTCAGTTACTATCTCAAATTCTCAACCATTTGAGAAATTTTTAAAATAGAAGGTTTAGAAGCTTCTTTCTCTAGAAAAGTGACATGTGACATCTAGAATAGGACATGTGTCATTTTGAAGAGACAATTATTCTTACACTTGTCATTTTCAACAAAAACTTGTCATTTGTAGCCTCTACTTTCCATTTTTGATTACCCAAGCCCCACACCTACATATTGAAGGTCTCTCTTTTCATTTGGAATAAGTTCTCGTGTTAAAATTTCAGCCACATACTTTGTACTCTTCTATCTATCTCTCATCCAAGAAGCACTTTCTACTTGGCTTAATCTAATTCAAGCACTAAAGAAGAAAATCAACTTGCTGCCGACTTTTTAGAAATTCGGATTCCAAAAACCTAATTTTCTGAATTGCAGCAAATGATCCCTTTTGTATATGGTTCACACACTCTATGCCCGTGGTTTGTATCAATAAATTCTTGTTAGCTAAATGACTTCCATTCCCAAGTATCTTTGCGTCATCTTTGACCAACAGATTGACATTAGGTCTCCTTAAATGCCACTTCTCTAGTGTCACCAACTAACACTTATGACCAAATGAATGACCTAGACTAACAACTGGCACCAGATACCACCAAGTACTTGTGCAACATAACTTATAGCAACTTTTGCCTTTGATATCCTGTCATGAGGACATGTATTTTTTAAAACCTCACTTAACATGTGGATTAATTTCTAATCACATGATTAAAAAAATAATGCACATGTGAGATGCAACTAGGGTTAAAATAAATTTACAAGCCCGAGACCCGAAGAAATTACGAAATGTTAAAGACAAAAGTTGCTATAAGTTATGCCACACAGGTACTTCGTGGTACCTGGTGCCAGTTGTTGGCCTAGGTCATCCATTTGGCCATAAGTGTCAATTGGTGACACTAGAGAAGTAGTGTTTAATGGTACCTAATGCCAATCCGATGGTCAAAGATGACGCAAAGACACTCGGGAATGGAAGTTGCCTAGCCAATTTAATTATTGGCCAATCAGATTATTTTTCAAGGCACCGAAATAATTATTAAATTAATTTTCAACATTTAAAGACTAAAAATTAATATTTGATTATAAAAAATGCTAGAAAAACCCTTTGGGAAGGCTGCCGCTTGTCGAAAATGCCCATGCAAGACTAAAAGACATCTTTAGAGGCTGAAGAGAAGCATTTCTATAAATTCAGCCTATAAGGGAGAGAGAGGGGAGATTGCTAGTCTGATTTGCAGCCATTGGAGGATCTTCTAAGGCAACCAGGGGCAAAAGAAGACCAATCAACAGGAGACAGCATCTACAGCCTGTTGAGGCAAAGCAGCAGCAATAAATGACTGATTTTCTTCAGTTCTTTGCATCTACATACTGTTGTGGCAGGGCAGCAGTTGCACTTGACTGCTTTTCAATCATTCTTCGCTACAAAACTCTGAATTTTCTCTCTCTACAGCTTTCCCTCTCATCTCCCAATCATTTCATAGCCTTGCTTTGAAGATCTCACCATTTGGACCCTTGGAGACTGAGAAATTTCAGATTTCTCTGCTATAAACCCTAGTTTACAACAGAAATTAGGGTTTAGCAACAGCCTCGGAAAGCATGCCAAAAATTGGAAGCTCCAAGGCTTGGATTCAATAGGACCGAAGGTGAATTTAAGCTAAATTCAAGTGAAGGACTAGCCAGCCATTGAATTTGGGGCATTTTCATCGTCCATGAAGTGGGTAAAGGCCAATTGAGCGCCTGAATCAAGGGGCAAAATAGATTGAAGACTTGCTGGTCACTTTGGATAGCAAGGGGAGTTGAAATACCGAAAAGGATTGGGAGAATCCCATTGTAAATCAACTTTTTCTTCAATAAAGCTAAAGAAATACCAAAAAGGGCGCCAATTTTGGGGTCAATCGGGTGTGCATTGTCCAAGATCAGTAGGTAAATTTGTATTTTCAGATTTGCATTTATTGTTTGCTGCTGTAATTAAGTTGTAATCAGGGATTTACCACCCCATCCACGGAAGGAAGGCTGGTTACATGGTTCCATTGCCGGGATACCATCAAATCCTTTGAATTGGTGGGCCCGTGGTACTTGATTGCAACTTGGGACTATTGTATTATTGATGAAATTGTTCTCAGCAGTGAATCACAGCAAGCATGACTTCACATGGTGATACGGGATCAAGTGGAGAGGATGCATCACTCCTTGGTCAATCACATGGTGAAGGGGGAAATGCAATGATTAATGTTGGGCATGGTTCTCAACATGGACAACAAGCTGAAAATGTGGGAAATGACCCAAATGTTGGCACTTCAATGCATAAAGAGGCTGATGACCAGCAAGGGGCTGAAGAATTTGATGATAGCTTCAAGAATCGGATGTGTACAACAACAATCTTTTTGCTGAATTGGCTAAGGATCCCCAATTTACTCGATTCTTGAATGTCCCAAAGAAGGACAACAAAGACAAAAAGAAGAAGACACCTTCTACAACTTCGGGACAGCCACAAGAACCGAAGGAAATGCCTAAGCCTTCTTTATAAGAGCCCAAAATGCTTGATGAGCACAAACAGTTGGTATCCGTGGGGCAGCAAGTGCAAATGCATGGCCAACTTGGTACTGCCAATCCATGGGAACATGGGCAGCAAGGCAATTATGCACATGCAAGCATGGGACAGCAAGGATACTTTGGTGGTGGTACCATTTTTTATGCTATGATTGGACAGGCACCGCATACGGGAATGTATGGCACAAATCCCTATGGTATGCAACAGCCAATGCATGGCTCACAACACCCAATGTATCCGGGTAATGCAAGTGGAATGCGGCAGCATAGGCATGATGCTTGGGGCACAAAGCGGACCCTATGGATATGTATCGGCACCCCCAGGGACTGTTGGAGCACAAGGATTTGGTGCTGGTCATGTAGGTGCTTCAGATAGTGTTGGTTTTCATGCAAATATAGCCAATGCACCCTTTTTGCAGCAGCCCATTTATGATAACTTGACTCCCATAGATCAATCAAAGGACTGTGATGAAGGTGGCAAAAGTGTGAAGTTTGAGCCTTTTAGTGGTGCACAAGATAGGCTGAAAGCACTTGTTTTTATTCAGCAGTTTGATGCAACCTATTCTGGAAGCAACTTCACAAAGGCATCTAAGATACGCAAGGCAGCCACATTTTTTACGGGAAATGCAATGCAGTGGTGGTCTACACTCCTTATTCAAGGGAAGTCACCTACCACTTGGGTCCAGTTCAAGCAAATTTTTGCTTCAAATTGGTTGACAAGTACCTTTGAAGTAGACATTATGACATCTTGGAATCAGTTGAATTCTAAAGACTGCAAGAGCTTGGATCAATATAATAAGAAGTTTTGGGATGCATTGTTGCTAGTTACTTCTTATCGCACAGTACCCCTCCATGAGCAGGTGGAGAAGTATATTTGTGGTTTGCCAAAGGGTATTCGGGATTTTTGCATTGAGTCCACTGTTTTCAGCATGTCTCAACTTATAGAAACTGCTACTATAGCCAACACATTGCTGCATGGAAAGGATGTAGGATTCCACGGTGATGATACCAAGTCACATGTCAAAGAGGCAAAGGCTGAGAAAAAGGGTAAATCTGAAAATAAAGCTGAAAATCGGGGCAGATCTGAAAAATAAGACTGGAAAGAGGAACACATCGTAGAGAAAGAGTGAGAAAAGTGAAGCACTGTCACGTAAACCTCAGTTGTCGATTGTCAATATAGTTTATCACACCGAGTTGGATGCCATGAAAGAGCAATATGTTGTTGATTCGAACTTTGCTAATGTTTATGATCAGCTTTGCAATGGCCAAAGGTATAGATACTTTGTGTAAGAGAGAGATTTCTAATGATGCATGGACGACTGTGTGTCAAAAAGTAGTTAAGGCCTAGAGTTATCACTAAAAGTCGCGCTCCTCTGTATGCAAGACATAGATGTATTGATGCCACGGTCAAAGCAGTGGAGCATTTCTTTTGTTGGCCAGCTTTGAGGTATGATGTAGAACAGTTTGTTAAGACATGCATCATATGCCAAAAGGAAAAGCATGATAGGCAAAAGATGCGGGGTTTGTTGCAGCCCTTGCCTATTCCAGATAGGCCTTGGCAAAGCATTGCAGTGGACTTTATTTTTTAGCTTCCTAAGACACCTACAGGGAATGATGGGATATGGACGATCATTTGCAGGTTTAGCAAACAAGCCCATTTCAATCCGATGAGGAAGAAAATAAAGACTGATCATATGGCACAATTGTTTTTGTAGAATATCTTTAAGTATCATGGTATGCCAGAGCCGATCATTAGTGATCGAGACCCCCAGATGACCAGTTTATTTTGGAAGGGCTTGTTTGAGAATATGGGTACCACGCTGAAATTCTCATCATCCTTCCATCCGCAAATAGTTGGTCAGTCTGAGGAAGCAAATTCCAGTGTTAGATCTTTTGAGGTAGTAGGGGGTGGTAAGAAAGTACCCCCTATTTTGCACATAAAATATACGATCTTTGAGTTTGACTGCTATGTGGAAAGTATGGATGTAGCTTATCAAAAGGTTAAATATGCACTTCAATGACCATAGGATAAGCAAAAGAGGGCAGCTAATCACCATAGACGTGCTTTGCAGTTTGCAGAGGGTGATTATGTATTGCTGTGTTTTGAAAAGGCAAGGTTGAAAAAGATGAAAGGAAGAGAAAGATTGTATCCGATGTTGAGTATGAGATACTATGGGCCCTTCCACGTGTTGGAGAAGATCAAGGATGTGGCATATCGGCTGAAATTACCTCCACATTGGTGGATACACAATGCCTTTCATGTGGAGCTTGCTTGGATCTTTTCATGGAGATGTGCCACAGGATGTCTGCTGAAATTCAGCCTAAGGTTAAGGAGCTAGATGAGATTTTGGTACCTGAGCAGATTTTGGCACATAAGGAAAGAAAGATCAAAGGTAAAGTTTCCAGGAGATACTTGGTGAAATTTCAGAATTATTCACCGATGGATACCAAATGGATGAAAGAGGATGACTTGGCAGACCATCCTCAGTTCTTGCAACTTTATCTAGATGCCTTTCAGTTAGAGCCGACTTTAGTTCGGGCTCTGTCAGGTTCAGCAGAGCAAGGGTCCGGAGTATTGCCTCATGCTCAACGGGAAGGTACCACTTCCACTGCTCCAGTTATGGACAACTCTCGTATGTAGTGGATCTCGGATGTATTTAGCATACATTTAGGGTACTGTAGCTGAATAGTATGTTTGCCAAGAGATCACTATTCAATGTAGTAGTCACTATGTTTGATATACAGATCAGTATGGTTTTCAATAAAGCTCTGAAACTGTATATTTGCATCCATTATGCTCAGGGTGTAATCAGTTATGCTTGGTATGGCATTGGTTATGCTTGGCGTAGCCTCAATTAATGATCATCAGAGGCTGATTATCGAATGTTGGTTTTCAATATATGATCATAAATATTCAATGGTATTCAGCTCAGTTTTTTATCAGCTTGAGAGCCGTTTATGGTCACTTTTTGGATCAGTTGTGCATCAGTTTTTGCACTGATTGCGGGTCAATTTTTGCAATGAGTTTGTGACCAGTTTGGGGTCACATTTGCAGCAATTTGTGATCAGTTCTCAAATCAGCAAGTGATCAGTTTATGATCAGATTATGCTTAGTTTTCAATGATTTACATCTAGTTCCATGGACAACAGAATATGTTATGATGCCATTGATATTTTAGCCATGGTTTATACTTGGTTATACTATGCTATGGTTTGGTTTTGCTAGATGAGTTGAGCTCATGAGAAATAGACATTTCACGTGATAATCTAGCAATGTTTTTAAGATTCTTTGAGAGTCTTATGTTATGTTATGTTGGCTGGTAATTTTCAGCATATGTTAGGCATATGGAATGGTTGAACAGCAATGCGCAATGTTGTGTTGACTATGATGCCCTATGGAAATTCCAGTGCAGTACTTTGCTTTTGATGCATTTGGCAGTGCAATCGAGGATGATTGCAAGGATTTCAAGGGGGAGGGCTGTCATGAGGACATGTATTTTTGAAACCTCACTTAACATGTGGATTAATTTCTAAACACGTGATTAAGTAAATATTGCGCATGTGAGGTGCAACTGGGGTCAAAGTATATTTATGAGCCCGGGACCCGAAGAAATCACGAGATGTCAAAGGCAAAAGTTGCTATAAGTTATGCCACACAGGTACTTCATGGTATTTGGTGTCAGTTGTTGGCCTAGGTCATCCATTTGGCCATAAGTATCAGTTGTGCTGGCACTAGAGAAGAGGCATTTAATGGTACCTTATGCCAATCTAATGGTCAAAGATGACGTAGAGACACTCAGGAATGAAAGTTGCCTAGCCAATTTAATTATTAGCTAGTAAGATTATTTTATAGGGCACCGAAATAATTATTAGATTAATTTTCAACATTTAAAGACTAAAAATTAATATTTGATTATGAAAAATGTTGGAAATACCTTTCGGGAAAGCTACCACTTGTCAAAAATGCCCATACAAGACTAAAAAACGTCTTTAAAGGCCGAAGAGAAGCATTTCTATAAATTCAACCTGCAAGGGAGAGGGAGGGGAGGCTACTGGTCTGATTTGCAGCCATTGCAGGACCTTTTGAGACAGTCAGGGGCAAAAAAAGACCAATCAACAGTAGGAGACAGCATCTACAGGCTATTGAGACGCGGCAACAGCAGTAAATGACTAATTTTCTTCAGTTCTTTGCATCTACATGCTGTTGTGGCAGGGCAGCACTTGCACTTGACTAATTTTCAATCATTCTTCACGACAAAACTCTGAATTTTCTCTCTCTACAGCTTTCCCTCTCATCTCCCAGCCATTTCATAGCCTTGCTCTAAAGATCTCAGCATTTGGACCCTTGGAGGCTGAGAAATTTTAGATTTATCTGCTGTAAACCATAATTTACAGCAAAAATTAGGATTTAGCAACAGCCTCGAGAAGCATGCCAGAAATTGGAAGCTCCAAGGCTTGGATTCAATAGGGCTGAAGGTGAATTTCAACTAAATTCAGGTGGAGGACTAGCCAGCCATTGAATTTGGGGCATTTTCATCGTCCATGAAGTGGGTGAAGGCCAATTGAGCACCCAAATCAAAGGGCAAAATAGATTGAAGACTTGCTGGTCACTTTGGACAGCAAGGGGAGTTGAAATACCGAAAAGGATTGGGATAATCCCATTGTAAATCAACTTTTTCTTCAATAAAGCTAAAGAAATACCAAAAAGGGCGCCAATTTTGGGGCCAATCGGGTGTGCATTGTCCAAGATCAATAGCTAAATTTGTATTTTCAATTTTTGCATTTATTGTTTGCTGCTACAATTAAGTTGTAATCATGATTTTACCACCCCATCCATGGAAGGAAGGCTGGTTACACATCCCATGATTTTCTGGAGTCCCGGGCTCGTAAATTTACTCTAATCCCAATTACACCCTCACATGTGCAACATTTACTTAACCATGTGATTAAAAATTAATCCACATATTAAGTAAGGTTTTAAAAATACATATCCTCATGACATATAATATGCCTTTTTCCTCAAAGCCGTAAGGTTGTCCCATATAAATCTCATCATGCAAGTCCCCATGTAAGAAAGTCATCTTGACATCCATTTGATTGAGGTCCAAATGTACCTACGTAACAAAAGCCAATACCAAGCCTAGGATTGTCATCTTGACGATAGAAGAGAAGAATTCATCAAAGTCAACACCATGCTCCTGCTTAAAATCCTTAGCAACCAATCTAGCCTTACAAGCTAGCTTAGGGCGTCCAAGGGTACTCTTTAACTTATACACCTACTTGCATGGCAAAGCACGTTTTTCACTAGGCAAAGGAACCAAATCCCATGTATGATTTTTCAGCAAGAAGGCATACTATGACTGCATGGCCCTCTCCCAAGAGTGACTATCACCTCTGCACATTACCTCATCATAGGTAAAAGGCTCACCAACATCTGTCACTATAACATAATCCATAGGTGCAAACTAATCAGAGTGATGTCTATCTCTAGTAGACCGCCACAAAACACATTGTGGGGTCTGTACATCCTATTTATATAGACTGTCTAACTAGCTATATAGTAACAAGAGGCTCCTCCAAAAATATCACTCTGCAAACCTCAATGACTTACTCAAGTTGTGTATGCATTTTCTCATGGAAAACAATATCATGACTACGGATGATCCTTCCAACCTAAGGATTTCATAGGCGATAGCCCATCTCACCTGCGTCCCCATAACCAAAAAAGATGCATTTCACAAACTTAGGATCCAGCTTAATGCGCTTGTCCTCGGAAACATGGCCCAGAGCTTCACAATCAAAGATACGCAAATGAGCATATGATGGAGGTTTTCAGACCATACCTCCTCTACAATCTAACAGTCAAGAGCAATGTATGAGGATCGATTAATCAAATGTAAGATAGTAGTAGTTGCCTCAGTCCAAAAGTGTTGCGATAAACCTGCCCAACTAAGCATACTTCAAACTCACTCCAAAATCGTTCTAGTCATGCACTCAACCATACCGTTCGGGGGTGGGATGTACAGGGCAATCAACTAACGCTTAATACCCCTCTCATTACAAAACTACTCAAAGTCTTTAGATACATACTCTCCCCCATTATCAGATTGTAGACATTTTAGTCTATACCCACACTGGTTTTCAAAAAAGCAATCCAACGCTGAAATATAGCCAAGACTTCTAATTTCTGCTTTATGGAGTGTGCCCACATCTTATGCGAGTGATCATCATGAAAATAATGAAATACTTCACACCACCTAAAGACTTGCAGAGTATAGATTCACAAACATCAAAATGAACAAGAGCCAAAGGCTTGCCCATACGCGTAATGTCAAACTTCTTGTGTGAATTACGAGTTTACCTACCATAAAGACAATGATCGCAAGAATCAAAACATTTATAGTCAAAGAGCAGAAGATAGTGCAAATGGATAAGTAGTTTAATTTTCTTAAATGACATGTGCCTAAGGCAACAATGGGATAACAATATATGAGATACTACAACCACTGCTAAAACATGGTCAACAGAGCCAGATACAAGTAAAGAATAAAGAGTATCAAACTTGGCACCTCATGCCTGGACAAGATTTTCATAGGCAAGCTTCCATGAGGAATCACCAAAAGATACAACATAACTTGCATCATCCAACTATCGAGCCAGAAGGAGACTTTTGGTCAAAGCTAGAACATGGCATACACCATGCAAAGTAAGCATACTGCCTGAAGAAAATTGCACCTGGATATCTCCAATACCAATAATATTCAATGCCAGGTCATTACCCAATCTAACAAATCATATCATACTGTGATAGGAGTGAAACCACTCTCGATGAGAAGTAACATGGAATGAAGCCCTTGAATTAAATAGCCAACACTAAGCATAGGTAGACAAGGCATCAATCAACTACAAAACATCAAGAGAAAAAGTTGCAAGTATGTAGTCATCATCAGAATCAGTTTGCACGACATTAATATCTTCAATCTTAACGCTCGACTTGCTAGAAATAATACTACAATCATCATTCTTTTCCTGCACTTGATCCCTTTCCTTTTCTTTACACTTGTCATCACGCATTTTATGGCACTATAGCCGAATATAACCCTACTTTCCACAATAGTGACAAGTCAATGCCGACTTAGGACCACAGGACTTACTGTCAATGCCGACTTAGGACCACATGACTTACTGTAAGATTGACCACGTGACTGAGAATGAGACTTTTGAGGGTCTCTCCCATAGCAGTTATTACCCCTTCTATCATTATTGCATCAAGCTGTCAAAGCATGAGATATGCGAGAAGCATCTACACTCTTTCAGGTAATCTCTTCATTCAAAAGAACACCCTCTACATTCTGTAATTTCAGCCCATCAGTAAGCATATTTGCACAAATAGCAATATGAAATATGGCCCATGACTTAGGCAATGTAACCATCAAGAACAAGGGAGAAAGATTGTCATTAAATTCAATTCTTTGTAAAGATAAGTGACAGAAAATAGAATGAAACTCATTTAAGTGGGTGGACATGAAAGCTCTTTCCTTCATACAAAGATCCATGAGTTGCTTCAACCAATTCATCTAAGAGATAGGGTTCTACTTATCACAAACATTGCGAATCTTATCCCATAATTGCCATGCTGTCTACTCATTAGAGACAACATTATAGTACACCTGCTTAGAGAGTGACAAAATGATTGTAAATTTACATAACTCATCCAATTCAACCCAATCCTTTGCATCAAAGCGTTCATGCTTGACACCCTCATATTTTAATGGCTTAATCTGCAATTTCTACACTAAAACTTACTAGATTTGTGCCTTACAATAGCTGTAATTTGTGTCATCTAACTTCTCAATGTTTAAGATAGCATTGTCATTCGACCCACCAGCCATAATGCAAGAAATGAAAGCACAGTCCAAGACAAACAGGCTGTTGTAAATGATAGCAAAATAGCCCTAAAATCACAGTCGAATCAAGGACTAAGCAAGAGAAACTACCAAAAGGACGAGCTGTCCACTAACTAAAATCGAGTAACAATCAAATCCAAGTGACTACCCTCAGATGGAATACATAAAACTGAAATGATAGACTGCTATAATAAACTTCAGTAATATGTCAACAACCAAGTGTGAGCAACCAAGAAAGAAAGACTAGAAACAACCAACACTAAAGGCTATCACAATTGTAATGTGTCAATAACCATACATGCGATGGGCATAGACATCATGCACATAGAAAATCTCAAGGTAAAGAGAAGAGAACTACCAAATGTATAACCCACTGAGCAAAGCTCAATACATAACCCAAAAGCATATACATATCACTAACAACACACTAATAGACATAAGTGCCAAGTTCAAAAGTAAGTGATCAAATCATCCCACCGTAAGGTAACTACATCCAATATATATCAAGAGAGCATGTACATGAAGTAAATGTCCTGTGGTCTCAATGGAATGAGCTCAAGCTCAACTGCATAAATCCAAAGCTCTATGTAACATCCAAACTAGCGCAAGCAACTCCCACTGGAACAAAATCGAATGCCAAATGAGCAATGCAAGCTCAAAACATCACGTACATGATATCCAAGTATCTAAGATACATGAAGCACAAGCTGGGAGCACAAAACCCAATAGATTCTTCAAGTCCATAACAGTGTGAACCACTAAAATGGCCAAGCCATGTAACCACAGCCAAGATAGATGTTACCAAGCTGAAAATAGCGGCTCAAAAGCTTTCAATAGCATATTCAAGTGTATAGACCAATGATAAGCATCAATACATTGATATGAAGCACCAAATGGCATCCAGGAGCAGTAGGCATTTATTTTTCCCTCATAAAAGCTTCCTACCCTGTTATAACAGCAATGAGAAAATGTCTGAAAACTGAACCAAATGAGCTCAATGCAAGCCACAAAACACGTCGAGACATTTCCCAAGCATCTACCAATGATCCAACATCAAATAAGCATCCCCAAGGCATCAAACAAGCATAATGGAGCTCACTATTTGCTGTCCAGACCTTTAAATAGCAGGTCTGCTGTGAATAACAGCCACTGATAGAGATATATTACCTCAAGAGACTATCAAATTGAAGGCAATCAGTGCCAGGTACGATGCCAAGGTATTGTTCAAGTGTGGGATGATGTCTAGGAGCTGTATATGGCTGTTGCAGGTCAAAGAAGACCTACTGAAAACAAGCGCAAGCTGCTGCAGGTCACACTGCTGATCTGGAGCTAAATATGGCAGCAAAGAAGCACTATAGAGTGCTCAAGCAAGCCTCAAGAGTCCTTAGAAGAAGCCCAATCAAGCCAAGAGTAGTTGGAAGATCAATGCTCACCTTGAAGTGTTAAAGTAATGGCTGTCCTAAATGAACTGCTGTAGGTATTCAAATCTGGGCTGAAGCAATGGCGGTGAAGCTCCTCAATCTCAGCTCTGATACCAATTGAAGGGAGGAAGCCCTGAGTGGAAGCCCGCAAGCAAAAGTAAGAGCTATGGTGGAAAAAGCAAGAGAGCAAGAGATACAAGATGTGGGAACTCCAACAGTCACAATGTGTAAATGGCCTTCCCTTACTCAAATGTCACTGAAAGAAAAATGAATAAAGTAACAGTGATTGGCACCTACCACGTGCAATGGTACATGTGTGCACGTAATGTCAATGTAATGAATACACCGGCGGTTAGGCACAGGAGCCTTTACCCCCAACAATATGTTCATTTTTTCTGAGTGAGTTCTCTTTTCTTAGACAGAAAAAATGAAATCCTCTGCAAAGCCAATTGTAGATTGGTTCTCTTTCTAGAGATCACTCATGTATTAAGCATTACTCTTGACTCTTTATAAGCACACTTCTAATTGAAGGCAAATGCTATATCTCAGTTTAAGGTAAGAATTAAAGAAGAAGATTCTTCTTAGTTAATATTAGAGATCAACCGTTCTCAAATATAACACCCATTAGTAGGTTTGTTAGCAATACAAGAATTGTTTAAATGCACATACTAAGCATCTGAAACCTTATTCCAATTTTGTAAACCAGCATTTTATCTCAAACTCGGTTATGACCATTCAGGTAAGAATTAAAGAGGAAGATTCTTCTTAGATAAGATTAGAGATCAACCTTTCTCGAATATAACACCCGTTACTAGGTTTATTAGCAATACAAGAATTGTTTAAATGCACATACTAAGCATCCGAAACCTTATTCCAATTTTGTAAACCGGAATTTTATCTCAAACTCAGTTACAACCGTTTTATGAAGGCTGCTCAAACCCTTGAGCAAGATTCTAGAGTGGCCAGGATTGAGCCATATTTGTCTTTAAAGTCAAAAGAAAAAGAAGACTTGGAGTAAATTCACGCGTCAACACTTGGTGGTGGTTTTCTTCATTTGAACAAAAAGCAAAGTTTAAACTCAAAAAGATTACATGCCATGCAGCATACAATTCTCAAGAAGAAGTGCTATAATGCTTCAAACTGTTTCAAGAAAAAGCAGGAGCAAAATGGCAACCAACCAGAATCTTCAATTGTGAGCCTAAGAAATCAACAAGGCCTTTTGTCTTTGCTGCAGAGAAGGGGAATCTTTATTTTGGTAATTCCAAAGAGTTTGTGGTAGAATACAGCCACTTTTTACCACCAATCAAAGTTGTTTTCCAACACACAGACACCTCACTGGGCCATTGTGGTTGCAATTTTAGCAAAACTACTCTACAAAATTTCCTGAGCTCTCCAGAAACAATTATGGATGGGTTGGAAGAGAGCTCAAAGAAGGCTCCTCGAGGCAATAATGATGGCTACAGCAAATGCAACTCTCAAACTTTGTGCCATCCCTTGAGCTGTCATCTCAATGAAGATCCACCATGTGCTGGGCTCCCACGAACTTCGAACATAGGACCTCTCATTGTGTTAGTAATCAAAGGACCTCTCCCAAGCATAGAGCCTTGAAAGGAGTCACTGCTATGCTGCACTAAAGATGCATTCCTATGTTCAAAGTTCGTGGGAGCCCAGCACATGGTGGATCTTCATTGAGATGACAACTCGAGAGATGGCACAAAGTTTGAGAGTCGCATTTGCTGTAGCCATCATTATTGCCTCGAGGAGCCTTCTTCCAACCCATCCATAATTGTTTCTGGAGAGCTCATGAAATTCTGTAGAGTAGTTTTGATAAAATTGCAACCACAATGGCCTAGTGAGGTGTATGTGTGTTGGAAAACAACTATTCTACCACAAACAACTAAAGATCCATTCCTATGTTCGAAGTTCGTGGGAGCCCAACACATGGTGGATCTTCATTGAGATGACAGCTCGAGGGATGGCACAAAGTTTGAGAGTTGCATTTGCTGTAGCCATCATTATTGCCTCAAGGAGCCTTCTTCGAGCTCTCCTCCAACCCATCCATAATTGTTTCTGGAGAGCTCAGGAAATTCTGTAGAGTAGTTTTGCTAAAATTGCAACCACAATGGCCCAATGAGGTGTCTGTGTGTTGGAAAACAACTTTGATTGGTGGTAAAAAGTGGCTGTATTCTACCACAAAGATGCATTCCTATGTTCTAATTTGATTTTTCATTGGCAATGAGAAATTTACTGGAAATTTGGTTTGGCGCGTAACTTCTAACACAATCTAATTTGATTTTCATTGGCAATTAGATCAGTTCATATTCTAGACTGCGTTAAGATTTTACGTTCGCATCTTTTTGGCATAGATTTTACATCGAGGCTTTAACTCTTTCAATTGCACGTGCAGATAATGCATGATTAAGGAATGAGACTGACGAATCACCGTGGCAAGGTTGGCTTAGGCATCTAGTTTCCCAAGGTATAAGTAACTTTATTCCATAGTGCTCCCCCCCTCGGGCAACGATCTGACTAGTAGACAAGGACGTAAGGGAACAAGTTGAATTCCTACGCCTTCCATTTTAAGTTGGCAAATAAAAGCGCCTCACGGTCCCTTTCTAGCCCCCATTTGAGCCCTCCTCACGTAAGTAAGAACCCCCACTATGTTTGTGATATCACAGTTCTGTGATGCAAAGCTCTGTAGTGAGAGCCAATTCAAAGGCAAGGTTAATTTGAGAGAGGACCCTGTGCTGCTTATCAATAGAATTGCGTAACAGGTATTTGTCACTTGAGCATATGAAAAATAACCTAATCACACGCGAATGACGAGCTTGTCTAATCAAGTGTAACACAGAACTTTAGAGTCTACAGGAGATATTGTTAATCCAAGCTAAAGGAAATATATTTTTGTTATAGGCTAAAGATAGCTCGAGGGTTCGTACCAGGCGAGTCTTTGCATCCGCCACAAGAGACGCTGCAGTACAATCCGCACTGTTAGTGTCACTGTTGAGCGCATGTACACTGAAAGCGGCAAGTGCCAATGCAAGACTGCACTCCCTGTCCGCTTCCACTGCCTTCAGAACGGCTCCCTGCTCGGCTCCATAAGACAAGACCTGGAATTGTGTATGTGAGAGTGTATATGTGTGCGAGTGCGAGTGCGCCGCGCGCGCGCCCGAGAGAGAGAGAGAGAGAGATGATAGAATTTGGATTTATTAATACAATATCAGTACTAATCCGTTCATCACCTCAGTGTAATAGGAATTGATATGGTGAATGCAAGCGCGTGACTGAGTGCGAATCTCATAACCCCACAAGTCCACAAGCACCTCCTGCTGCTGCTCCTTCTTGTTGTTGCTGCTGCGTGCATCATCACTAGAAGTAGTACTAGTGCTGCTGCAACTCGTCGTGTGATGTTGCGAGTATACAGAAGTATTGTCTGCACTACTTTGCTGCGCCAGCGTCATCTGGAGATCAATTTCTTCTTCTGCTTCTTCGTCTTGTGTACGGACACAAGAACAAGCCGTGGCAGTCTCTCTACGGTGTGAAAAATATATTTACTCTTCCAGGGCCATTCCTAATAGGTGGCGACAGACGTCGGGACAGAACCGACACTTTGGACCGACCTGGGTACCTTCTTAAATTCCCTGAATTTGCAATTTAGCATTTGGCATTATTATGGCATATGAAGTCTCTATCCGAGAATGCCACGTTTCTATCGTTATGAGTTTTGAAATTGGAAGAGTAGCTTGAACTTTACCTACAAACTTTAATAAACATGTTGGATGTTAGAAAATTGTGTTGGCCATGCTAATATTAGCACTAGACGGAGGCTTTTCTTTTCTTTAAATGTGTGCCTTATCACTATGATTATTCTTTGGAAAGATGATCTTGATTCACCAACAAGGAGTAAAAACATCGTAAGGGATAGAAGCATCTTCGAGCGACTATGGAAGGAAATCTCCTCCAAGTCACACACCCACCTTCCTAGCCACTCATCAAGAATGGGCTCTCCTCGACATATTAAGATAAATATTATGTTTATGTTTCATGCCTCCATTGAGAACACACAAGACGTTGCTATGTTCCATATTCTAAAGTTGTCTTCTAATTCACAATCCACAAAGGTGTAACCCACTCTGCCTTGTGGAATCCAATCTAGTGGATTATTGATAGTGGTGCCGCTCAACACATTATTCCCGTTTGAGCCATTTTCATGTCATAAAAGCTTGCTAGAGGGCAATGCGATAGCAACTCCGAGGCCCAAATTCACAATGTTGGTTCAATGCTTATGGGCACTAACTAAGCCAATGCCTTACTTCGGTAGGCAATGTGTAGCATGTCCGACAATTAGAAATGAACTTGTTTGCAATCCCTTTGCCAATAGGACGAGCGATAGTTTCCACTAATGCTACAGCCAAGCTGATTAACAAGACCACAAGTCTAGTGGTGGCTCATTGTTATAAGATTCGAGATACACGCTCAACTTTCGTATATACTTAAACTATATATGGTGAATATTATGCTAGCGCAGAGAGAGAACATATGAAAGAAAAGAAAGATGTGCAAAGAGAGATATATATAGAGAGAGAAATTGACAATACACTAGGAACTGGAAGATGGGCCAGTCCCCTTCCTTGTGGAGGTATATTATTGATAAGGATCAAGCTCCTCCGTTACACATAACCCAGTTCTTACTTGTAGATCTTGGAAACAAGATCATGGTTCCTTGCACGGTATACAACCAGCTAACACTTGCGTAACTTTGAAGTTGGCACCTTTCAATCCTACTTGAGTCTCCTTCTCTCCTACACAATATGTATAGGGCTCTCCTCTTGGAGCTTGATTTCAGCAGAGCTTCCATAGCTCTTGCACCTTCTCTTCTCCTCTTAGAACTTGATTTTAGCATAGCTTCCGTAGCACTTGATTTTAGCAGGGCTTCCGCAGCACTTGCACCTTCTCTTCTCCTCTTGGATGCATGCAAAGTAATGCTTCCTTCCTCTTCCTCACACCCAAGGAGAGCATCTTCTTTGATAGGCTTTCAAGAGCTTCTCTTCTTGGAGAGAGACTTGAGTTGATCTTCATGCAAGATGTGGCTGCTCCAAGACCTACTCTGCAGCACCAATTTTGAGATATCTCTCTATGTGTTGCTCGGATGAAAAAACATCCAACTCAAAAGTTGTAGATCTCGTTGTTTTCGAGAACCCACGCAGGCGGTTTTTAGAGATCGTCTTTCTATCGCAAGATATTTTAAATATGGATTCACCATGTCTTTTTTTTTAAACAGCTTTTTAAATTGTACTCTTAACTTGTGGTCCATGCAACCACCTTAATGAGAGTTTATAAAATTGCCTTTGGGCCTCAACCTTAAGACTGAATTCCACACAAAAGCTTGCGTCATTTTAGACCTTAGAAAGAGAAAACGACTTCTCTCCTCACTTCCAGAGGATCACGTCTCTCGTCTTTCTTAGTGAGAGAGTTCCCTCTCTGGTCTTTCTTAATGAAAGAAAAGACCTTAAACCTTGACTTGTAAGGGAGAGGATGACCCCAAATGAATGCAATGCTTATACACAAGTAAACGTCCCCAGCCGTCCCCAGATGCATGCATAAATACATATACACAATGCTAATGCACTTCCTCTTCTTAAAACTTAATCCATCTTCATTTATATGTAACTCCTTGGTTCTTGTGTACACTCTTACACTTGGCAGACACTTATTTCCCCCTTCATAACTTGTACTGCATGTACCAGATATCCCCATCACAGTGCTCTAATCACCCCATTAAGTGATGCACTAGGAATATTAGTCTTTAAATGGGTCTCGTGGCCATGCTAAATCATCATCAACACTTAAAGAAAAGTGAGTCATTAATTTATTCGCATAATTTTTTAAAAAAAATAGAGAATGCGTAATAATAAGCAATCAATTTAGTGACACTCACAACAAAACCCAACCCAATGACCTTTACGATATATATTCATCCTTGAACCCACCTACCAAGGAGGTCTAGGAGTTTCATACATTTTATTCCTTTATGACTCGTGTGACTTTGAATATCAAACATGTATGCAGTCTTATTATCTTCAATTTTCTCTACAAGTTGCCATCTAACCAAAGGGTATTTCCAAATTCATAATGGCTCAAGATGTCTATAGACCTTGTGAGTTGGACAAGCGACATTAAACACACTTATAACAAGCCCAATGTAGAGTAGAAGGCATCCTTAGATTGATTTATCCTGATCTCCATCACCAATCACCCATGTCATCCTTAAAATGTTCATTATATGGTTTTCTAGTTGTAGATGACCATTCTCATTAGATGTAGCAAAATTCGAAGGCTTTTGCTCATTTCTCTATGAGGAATGGGGTCATCACAATTATATGGGCATTTGAATAGGGATAGACCAATAATGGTGCAAAGCTTGTCTTTTGTGAGTTTATTGAGTTTTTGTAGCAAAAACATTGCCTGCCAACTAACTTCAACCACCTCACTCTTATAGAATGGATTGATCAAGTTCAAGAATCACTTGGTCACTCAATATGGCCCACTCCACTTTATTTGCAACCAAGCTACTTGAGGATCTTTTATTAGAAGCTATCAACATATTGTCTACATGCTATACTGTAGCTTAATGACTATGGTCCCTCATAACTTGTTCTAAGGAATCTGCATTGTCACACACTTTGATATGACATAGGATGCCATATACAAAGAGGTTTCTCTATGGAGCCCTTTGTAGCAATATACTCTGTGGAGCAAAGTGAGGTAACACATGTTAATGAAATGATAAGACATGTGTCACACAAGAGGTTTCTACTAGGTGAAGAACATATGGCCTTTCATGTTAGATAAGACATTATGTGTTCCTAAAATGTTGGCCATGGGAACCTTGTGACAAAGGAAGAAAACTGACCATGAGCATGGAAAAACACAACCCCTTTGGAGTCATCATTGGGCTTACATTCCTTGAGAACTTTAGACTAGCCGCTCTAAGGAGCAATCCGAGTTGCACGATACAAGTTTGCATCATCTATATGTGATAAGCATTTTACTACTTTAGATTTATGATAATAAAATGTAAATTTGTTGGTGAAATTATTTTCTTTACACTATAAATGAGGTTAAATGTAGCATTTCCCTTTTTTTAAAATTATTAACACTTGCTAACCGCATGGAACAATGCTGTAAAGAGTAAGTGGCAATGAACTAGAAATAATGGTCACTCTATGGTGCAAGTACATGCATCATGTTCCCATAAAAGAGATTCCAACTAACACACAAATGATCATACATGTGTATGCAAGATGATGGAATACTTGCACATGGGCGAAATGATGTGTATATAGTTACCCCAAAATGTGTAGTGTTGTGTTTGTAACTACCTCAAAATGTGTGATTGAGTGATGTGTATACAATTGCCCCAAAATGTGTGGTGATATATATGTAATCATCACAAAAAGTGTGATTAAGTGCCTAGAAGGCAAAAAGTGAGTGAATTTTTAGTTAACTTGTAAGGATGGGTTCAAAATCTATGCACATTAGGTTTTAAGTATTATTTTCCAAAAGTTTCTTTAAGACAATAGAAGAAGGCAATCACTACTGTAAAAAATCGCTTATGTGGTTGTTAAGGGGTTGTTGAAAGAAGACAAGGATTATTGTCAACTGATTCCAGTTGCGCTATCAATTTGATTTCTTCCCAGTCATCATGTGGAAAAATTGTGCAACCTAAAGTTTATTGCTAGAGATTTGTCTACAAGCACGTGGACGATTTCATTATGGTTTGTATGTGGTTGTGTTATTGGACAGTTTGTTGTTTGTTCCATGTGTGTGAAAGCTTCACTTGTACATAGCATGTGAGAACTTTTAGGACACCATGCAATCGATCTTCTTCAATTTACGATCATCAACACCGCTAGTGATCTACTAAATATTTCGTTCCTTGTAGCACATCTCTAGCTTTTGTCACTTTGGAGCATTGAAGAACATAGGTCGCGCAAATGCTTAAGGGATTGTGTAATGCTATGCTTGAAGCTTGTGTGCTTGTGTGATATTGCTTTGACTAATACAACTCACAAGGGAGTGGTGTACTAATTTGTTGCAACTAAATTGGTATGTGTGCATGGATATTGATCCCTGTCGCCTCCCCTTAACATTTTAAGTTCGATTATCAATTATGCTTTTGAATAGTGTGATTGTCCTATATATGTGGTGGCCATAATCAAACCATGAAATTAAATAAACACACTTCATTTGCAACTATGATATTACGCAAAGTGTTTCTTGTTTGCTTTTGTGCACATAAAGATCCAAGGAGTACCAAATTATCAGAGCCTTTGGCACATCCATAGGAGGCAATTGATGATATGAGAGAAACTATTAAACAACGAATGGAAAGTTCAATAGAAGAGAAAACAAATTTGTACTAGTAGTAGGTTACCATAAAAAGTGATTGAAATTGACAAGTTTATAAGCAAAAGAGACTGGCTAAGGAATAGCTTCTACGTGATGTAGTTGATTAGGTAGGTTATGAATTGGATGACAAATTGTTAAAACAAATGGTTGAAACATTTGTGACTAGTATATTAGGTAAAGTGTTTCTTGTTTGCTTTTGTGCATAAAGACATAAAAAAAGTGACAAATTATCTCATCCTTTGGCACCTTTGTAGGTAATTGATGATGTGAGAGAAACTATTAAATAGAGAATGGAAAGATTAGTAGAACAGAACACGAAGTAGCAATGGCAGTAGGTTACCATAAAAAAATATTGAAATTGACAAGCTTATTAGCAAAAGAGACTTGGCTAAGGAGTAGCTTTCACATCATGTAGTTGATTAGATAGGTTATCAACTAGATGATGAATAGTTAGGACAAATGGTTGAAACCAATCTTCAGATATTCTAGATGATGCCATGAGTAGAACATCATAACATGAGTGTTGGGGGTAAAGGCACCTCCGCCTAGCCGCCCGTATATTACTATACTGACAGTACCCACCACTACACACTGCAGGTGGCGGGCGCCCATCACAATCACTTATTCTTTATTCTTTTAGTGACAGTTTTAATAAAGGAAGGTCTGGCCACACATTGTGGTTGTCGGAGTTCCCACCTTTGAGTCTCTCTCTCTCTTGGCTCTTGCTCTCCATCCGCCATAGCTCTCACCGCCAAGCTTCTTCCTCCTAGGTTCTACTTCCCTTTCAACTAGTATCAGAGTGAAGGCATTGGAGCTTGCCTAGCATTCTCTTCAGCCCGAATTTGAAGAGCTTCAACCCGAGCTTCAATATCTCCCGCCTCCTCCCAGAGCTTCCGGACCTTCAACGGCTTATTCTCGGGCTGCATCAGAGCCCCCTCGTCATTGCCAAGTGCCCCCAAGGGCTGTAGAGGATCCCCCAGCCCCTAGGAGTAGCCCAGCGCAAAATATGGCATATTTTTAGGGGGGCTCGACCGATCCCCTCCTTGCATTTCTAGCTCCTCCCCCGGCTTCCCGGCATTGTTTGCAACCTTCCTGGCATTCTTCAAACTCCCCGGCATTGGATCTTGGCTCTCGGTGATCGATTCGAGTGCTTTCCCCTTCATCCCTTTGCTGTATACACAATCCCAGGACTGTCAAAATAGGGTAGCACTTGACATTTACTATTTAATGCTTCTTAGCATTACTCGTTTGATGCCCAGTGATGCTCGGATGTTATGGGATTCTATGTCTATGCTTTGGGACTGATTTGGAGCTGATTTGAGCTTCATATAACAGTAAATTGCTTGTTGTAATACATTGGGCTTAAGTTCATTTACTTGGTGTATGCATTGGTTCATGGATAGGGGGTGCTCACTAGAGGTTTAAATGGTCATATCAATGTATTTGGAGGTTTTCAAATGTTTCTTCTTGGTTCCGAAATGCTTTTGAGCTTGTATTAAGCTTCACCTTGGTTGTTCTTCACTGGCATTTGGCTTCAGTTGGCATGCTTTGGACCGGTCTATGCCTATTGTCACTACTTGACATTTAGGCTTCCTATATTTACGCTTTGGTCAGATATGGACGCCACTTGGTTTGCCCATTCTTGGGAGTTACTTGGAGCTTCATCTTCCGATGTATTTGAGCATTTTGGATCTATTGGGCATTACATTTGGTTATTAGTTACATGCTCTTTGAATGCTTTCAGGCTTATGCTTTACGGGTTTGAGATAGCTTGGGATTTATGCTCCGGATGTACCCTACTGGTATTTGGCATGTCTGATGCTATGTATTTGATGTATTAGAACGTTGCTTACTCTCTTTGCATCTGACTTCACTTCCAGTGGGAGCCTCTTGGTATATTCGGATGTACACATAGTCTTATTTATAGATGAGCTTGAGCTTGTGGGACAGTTGCATGCATTTGCTCTCTTGAGAGCTTTATGTCTGCAGTCTGTCTGTAGTGGGCTGATTTGATATGACTATTGGGGTAGGCACCTATCTCTATCACATGTTTGTTAGTTTTGTATGCATCTTGGATGGTTATGTATTGAGCTTCTTGCTCTATCAATTGTGCTCGTGCTCAGTCTCTTCTCTTACCTCGAGACCCATTACATGCATAATTTCTGGACCTATGAGATGTCTCTTGCTTGACAGGTTATTGGTTTGACAGTTCTTGGTACCTTCTTGCCCTTGGAAACTCATTGTTGGATGTATCTTGTTACCTAGTAGTTGCAGTGACATATGTATCAGTGATTGCTTCATTTTGGGACAGTTTTACATACTACTGTCATTTATTACAACAAGCTGAAATCTGCAGATTTTGAGCACTCTTTCAACCAAGTGCTTCTCTTGGTGAAATCCACTCTTGGTGGACAGGTGCTTCTCTTGGTGAAATCCACTCTTTCAACCAGTTTTAGCACGAGTTTTAGTGTATTTCTGCTAATTACAACAACCTACAATTTTACTATTTTGCATTGATTTGGGAGAGTATGGCTAGTCATTTGAAAGATACACCTCTCTTTAACATTGCCAAGTTGGATGGTACCAACTATGGGTATTGGAAGTCCCAAATATGGTAGGTTTTGGTGCAAAAATTGCAGATTATGTTGGGGTAAAAGGCCCTTGGGCTTGCCCGTGTACAGTGATTGCCCATATTCTTTATTCATATATATATGAAAGTGCAATAAGATTGTCATAACATTGTTGACAACACCTACATTGTGTGTGCTCTTCTCTCCCGCGTCTCCTGTATCCCTTTCAACTGGTATCAGAGCCACTCCTTCTCGAGCTCTTCTCGGCATCTATACGAGGTAGAGATCTTGTTCTCTCTCATTCTTCAATCCACACAAGTACAATAGGGTTTACAAGTTGGGGCAGCCATTGATGAAGCTTCCCGCCTTGCTTGGCTTGTTGAGGCTTTGTTTGGGCCTTCATTGGCACCTATTGCGCCCCCATGTGGCTCCCTTGAGCCCCCCCTTCATCAAAAACATGATCAGCCCCCTTCAAGACAGTTTGTGCCATTTTTTAGCAGGCCTTGGACAGCACGTCATCATTCTCCAGCTCCCCCACCCACTTGGCTACTCATTGGCACTTGATCTTGGTCCATTGGACCCCTCGGCACTTGGCATTTGACTTGGCATTGATTTATGGACTAATTTGCTTCAGTCCAGGACTGTTCATAGATAGTTTACAATAGTGCTACATTAGCATTTTATGTTTGGGCCACATTGGCATTGACATTGGTCGCCCGATTGGTCCCGAATGCTCCCCGAATGATGTGGGAATGTATGCCTATCATGTGAGGTGGTTTTGGAGCTGATCTTTCTCAGCCATTGATTTTTTTACATAGTCCATAGGCATCCCAAGATAGGACAGCCCCATGTCATTACATTTTATGCTCATTCTACATGGTCATTTGATGCACGGTTGGTGCCTACATGTCTGGGAATGCAGGCCTATGAGTTGGCACTTGATTTGAGCTTGGTTTGAGAATTATTTCACTCAGTTTTGGAGTGTTATTTGCTGTTGGAAACTTCAAGACTAAAGCTATTTATGCTATAGTTGGGTTATGCCTATTGGTCACGGGGTGGTCCCGGCTACTCGGTATGATGTCATGATGTATTTGGACTATGCCACATATCTTGTTTATGCTCCAGAATGATTTTGAGCTGAGATTAGAGCTCGATTTGGGTTTGACTGTCACTTCTTTGTAGCTAGCATTTCATCTATGATATGGTTTATGCCTAGGATACCCAATACGGGTTATGATGTCTTGGTGAATGCATTATGCTTTGGTTGTGGATGGTAGTTGTTTGAGCTTGTCTCGACATTCATTTGAGTATTCCCTTAAGAAGTTAGACATTGACTTGGATTTTTCCGTTACGACTTGGCTTTTTTCGTTACGATCTTGGATGCTATATGGGATTTGATGCTTTGATTATGGATCTTGGCTATTACTTGGATGCACTTACAGATTTTGAGCAGTGAACTACCCCCTTATTTTGGTAGTTGCCTATTGAGTTGTGATTGCTCATTTGCATTTGATATGCGTGATACTTACTGATCACTAGACTTGGATAGTGCTTGGGATTTACAGTTATGGCTGTCCTACTTCTCTATTGTATGGCATCTATGCTATTTGGGCTGCTATTGCCAGTGTATGTCAGGGAGTAGTTGATCTTTATGGCCACCCATGTATGCACATGGTCTGTTGTTATGTATTTTATAGAGCCTCTTACTTCGATTCTTTTACACAGATATTTGGGCTTTTATTGGAGCTTGATTCTTGCAAGTTTATTTGCCACCTGCCATTCTTAGCTAGATATGTATGTCAGTACATGGTATGAGACATTGCAAAGTTATGTATACTCCTATGTTTCGGGGATGCTTATGCATTTATGGCTTTGAGGCATGCTTATGCTTTTATGGCTGCGAGCTACAGTGGTTGGATATGTTATGTGTTTGTCTGCTAGGCTTGTCCGTGTGGGAGCTTTTGCATCCGTGGTTGATGCCTTTGTGTTCTCCCCGTCTGGTTTGGATGATTCCCCTTTGCAGTATGCTATGACGACTTTCAGCTCTTCTAGTCATGCAGACAGTCCTCTTGATGAGCTTCTTCTCTCTTACGAGAGTTCCCCCGATTCTTTGAGCTCCTTGGATGTATTGGACAGCCCTACTCATGCTATTACAGAGCAATTGTCCTCTTCTACAAGTTTTACAGGTTTTGTTTTCTTTCATTGTGGAAGGACAGGGCATGTGAAGCATAAATGCTTCAAGTGGATTAGAGAGCAGAAAAGATTGTGCTGCACTAGACATGAGAGTAGAAAAGATTGTGCTGCACTAGACATGAGAGTAGAGTCAGTGATACAATAGGTGAGACCACTGTTGATAGTGATATGGTGCATGCAGTTATCCATGATGATGTAGCTGAGCCTAGACTCCTGGCATCATGTTACCCTGCAGATTACTTGCTTAGTGATACGGCCTATACCTTTGATTGGCTTTTAGATAATATGGCATCTTGTCATGTTACTCCTCATAGAGCTTGGTTCTCTTCTTAGAGGGAGGTTGATGGATGTATTTCTTTGGGCCTTGAGCAGGATTGTCATGTTATTGTTATAGGGGATATACAGTTGGCTTTGCTAAATGGGTCTTCTCTTATGCTCCATGATGTCTTGCATATACCTATGCTCAGTAAGAGCCTGATCTCTGTCAGTCAGTTGCATGGTGCAAGATATTATGTCTCTCTTGGGGATACTTCATGGAAAATCCGTCGTGGTTGCTTAGTATTGGCCATAGGTGCTAGATATAGTAGTGATTATGTAGTGCATGTCTCTCATGTGGGAGATTCTATGGTTGCAGTTACGCAGATACCACATGCATTGTTATGACATTGTTGCCTAGGCCATGTATGACACACTAAGATGGATGCAAAATGTGATATGGGCTTATTGCGTGCTCTTCCCCATGCTACTTGCCCTCATTGTACTCATGGTCCTTGCAGAGCCTCTTTGGCTTATGGCAATCGTGTGAGGCATGCTCCTGTAGATCTAGTCCATGTTGTAGTGTATGGACCTATGCCTTCCCACTCACTTGGTGGAGCATCGTATTTTGTGACCTTCATGGATCATGCTACCCACCGTGTTTGGGCTTACCATTTGGTACGGATTGAGGATATTGTTACTATGCTTGACAAGCTTATGGATTCAACTTGTAGCAGGCCTAGATGCTTGTAGATGGATTATGAGAGTTACGCTATCTCTCCCAGCTTACGGATCTCTTGTCAGAAGTATGGCATTGATTTCTTATGCCCTCGGTATTATGGCATTGCTCATGGCATGTGCCTAACCTTACAGGCGAAGGTTGCTGCTATGGCTTCTGTCGACTTGGTTAACAGGACGTCGTGCTTGACTTTGGATGGTATTACACCACATGAGGCATGGAGTGGTATGAGACCCTCCTATGATCACTTGAGGATATTTGGCTGCCAAGCCATTGTCAATATGCCACATGAACCTACGTCACACAGATGTCTTCTCCTTGGTTATGGAGATGATGACTTTACAGCTTACAGGTTTTGGGATTTGGATGCCCAGCAAGTTCTACGCAGCCATTATGCTGTCTTTTATGAGATGCAGACACCTCTCAGGCCTCTTGATGCGCGTTCAATGCGCTTTATGCTGATTCTACAATTATATGTCAATCTTCCGCTTTGATGAGGCCACATACTGTCTTGAGACCCTGTCTGACTTGTGTCCGCCGGGATGCTGGCCCTCTTTCAGCGATTGACTCTTGAGAGTTTGGATGCTCACCGCTATCTTGTATGTGCCACGCTGATGCTATGTGCTACTTTGATGATGATGATGTACAGCCTTGCACTCATGAGTTGTGCTGGATTGCTCCATTGTATGGAGTTGCAGGATCACTTGCCTCCTGGATGTCTTAGACTTTGAGATTTTATGAAAGTGCAATAAGGTTGTCATAACATTGTTGACATCACCTACATTGTGTGTGCTCTTCTCTCCTGCATCTCTTGCATCCCTTTCAGATTAAACCTTTGTGTTTCAAGGGTGTCAAACCTGAGGATATGGATGATGATGTTTGGATGGAAGTTGATGAGCTGTGCATGTCTACCATTATTTTGTTACTCTCAGAAGAGGTCCATCATAATGTTGTTGAAGATGAGAGTCCGAGTACATGGAACTTATGGGAGAAAATTCAAGAGCTTTATGTGCAAGGGAGTCCTACGTCACATATGTATTGGTTAAAGCAGTTAATGGACCTTCGCATGAAGGAGGGGTCATCCCTATCATCTCATTTCAGTCAGTTTCATGCTATCATGAAGAATCTATTGTCATAGGGTATTGAGTTCAACGATAACTTGCACCCATTATTCATGCTTGGCACCCTTCCTAAATCATGGGATGTATTATGTATTACCATATGTACGAACAAGCTTGATGGGTTGAAAATCAAAGACGTTGAGAGTGCTTTATTAATTGAGGAAACCAACAGGAGAAACAATGATGCTTCCCGCTCTTCACATGCATTGACCGTTAGAGGTGGTAGAAATGGCAGGCATGATAATGATCATAAGGGCAGGGACTCTTAGAAGTCTAGGTCCAAGTCACGTGGTCGTAGTAAGTCATGTGGACGAAAGTTTCATCTTACCTGTCATTATTGTGGGAAAGCGTGACCTATTAGGCCCCAATGCCATAAAATGCGTGATGATAAGCACAAGGAAAAGGGAAAAGATAAAGTGCAAGAAAAGTCTTTTGAGCGCAGCATAGTATCTGCAAAGTCTAGTGTGAAGATAGAAGAGGTTAATGTCACGCAGGCCATAGATTCAGATGACGATTACATATTTCCAGCTTCTTTATGTGATGCCTTACAGACTTTTGAGATACATTCTATGTATGCGCAGTGCTGGCTCTTGGATTCGGGTGCATCATTTCATGTGACACCCTATAGAGATTGGTTTCATACCTATCGTACCATGTCTGGTTCTATGCACCTTGGTGATGATAGGCCTCTTGACATTGTGGGCATTGGAGATTCTAGGCTGCAGTTTTCTTTTGGAAGTTCTTTTATTTTGCATTATGTACGCCATGTACCTGCGTTGACTCGCAGCATTATGTCAGCTGGACAGCTTGATGATGCAAGGTATTTTGTGTCTTTTGGAGACTCTGCATGAAAGATTACTCGTGGCAATCTTATACTTGTAAGAGGTGCCAAGTCTGACAGCCTCTATCCCTTACTTGTATTTGGAGCTACATTGGATCATGTTTTATCTGTGGGTTCTATTTCCCATGTATCCTTTTGGCATGCTTGTTTGGGGCATATGTCTCTTAAAGGAATGAAAATGCTCCATGCTTTGCAGTATCTTTCGCCTTTTGACTCTTCACATTTTGATTCTTGTGATCATTGTTTGTATGGCAAACACACTAGAAATACACATAAAAACTCTCGTAAGAAATGCATAGGTGAGCCCTTGGCTCTTGTGTACTTTGATCTATGTGGACCCATGCCCTATCAGTCACTTGGTGGAGCAAAGTACTTTGTTACTTTCATAGATGATTACTCACGTAAGGTTTGGGCTTATCCCATAAAGAGAAAATCCGATTTCTTAGACACATTTCAACGTTGGCTTACATTGGCAGAGAACTAGTCTGGGAAAAGGCTCAAATGCCTAAGGTCAGATAATGGGGATGAGTATGTATCACGTGCTTTTGAGGAGTTTTTTTCTGAGCAGGGTATTAAGCGTCAATTGACCGCCCCTTACATCCCACCCCAAAATGGTATGGCTGAGCGTATGAAGAGGACCATTTTGGAAAGGGTCTGTAGCATGCTTAGCTAGGCTGGCTTACCACAGCACTTTTGGGCTGATGCAGTTACTACTGAAGTGCATCTCATTAACCGATTGCCTAGCAGTGGCATTGACTTTCAGGTTGCAGAGGAGGTATGGGTAGGCAAGCCCCCCTCTTATGATCATTTGTGTGTCTTTGGATGTGAGGCATTCTGCCATGTGCCCAAGGACAAATGCAATAAGCTGGATCCTAAAAGTGTCAAATGCATTTCCATTGGCTATGAAAATGCATGAGAGATGGATTACCATCTCTGGGATCTATAGGCGTGGAAAGTAATCCGCAGCCATGATGTCATATTTCATGAGGACAAAATGCATATGCAGCCTAAGAAAGTGGTTGAGGTACGCAGAGTTATCTTTCAGGAGGAGCCACCTGCTCCCGTTCAGTCCGCTCCATGGCCAGCTAGACATTGCGTAGCATCACCTGATGCTCATGGCCCAGATGTTAGACATGCTGATGTTAGATAGGATGTTGGTCAGGCATAGTAGAGCCTAGATTGAGGCGTTCTACTAGAGATAGACGACCTCCTGACCGTTTTGCACCCTCTATGGATTATGTCCTTGTTAGAGATGTAGGAGAGCCTCTCACTTATGATGAGGCTATGCGCAGGGGTAATTGTCACACTTGGAAGAGGGCTATGCAGTCTGAGCTTGACTCGTTGCATAAGAATCTTACTTGGAATTTGGTTTCCTTGCCTCAGGGTAAGAAGGCTTTGCCATGCAAGTGGGTGTACAAGCTGAAAAGTACCACTCAACACCCCAGGCCGGCATACAAGGCTCGATTGGTTGCTAAGGGTTTTAAGTTGGAGCATGGGGTTGACTTTGATGAAGTGTCTTTTTTTGTGGTCAAGATGACCACCCTACATTCAGTCTTGGACTTGGTTGCACAGCTTGACCTAGACTTGTACCAGATGGATGTCAAGACGGCTTTTTTACATGGGGACTTGCATGATAAGATTTACATGGAGCAGCGGAAGGGCTTTGCGGACCCTGGTAGGGAACACCTAGTGTGCAAACTAAAGAAGAGTCTATATGGCTTGAAGTAGGCACCTAGGGAATGATACCATAAGTTTGATGCATTCATGCAGTCACAGGGCTACACCGACAGTGCTATGGATCCGTGCTTATACACGAAGAAAGCCCGTGATGGTTCTTTATTGATTTTGGTACTCTATGTGGATGACATGCTTCTAGCAAGGACGGCTCATAAGAAGCTAGATGCTCTTAAGGCTCAGCTCAAGAAGAGCTTTGAGATGAAAGATCTAGGACAGGCCTTTCATATACTTGGTATGCGCATTACATGCGATAGATCTCAGGGACTACTCTATCTGTCACAGAGGGAGTACATTCATAAAGTCCTTGAGCGCTTCCACATGCAGGATGTTAAGCCTATTGGCTATCCATTACCTTCTCATGTGAAGGTTTCACAGGTCGATTGTCCACAAACAAATGAGCAGAGGGCCGAAATGGCCAAGATTCCCTATGCATCAGTGGTGGGCAGTCTTATCTATGCCATCCAGATATTGCTTTTGCAGTTGGGGTTGTGGCACGTTATATGGCTACACCTGGCAAGAAACATCGGGATGCCATGAAGGGTATCATGAGGTACTTGAAGGGCACATCAAATATGTGTCTTTGTTATGGCAGCCAAGATATAGGATTCGTGGGGTACACTAACTCTGATTATGCACGACATACAAATAGTAGGAAGTCCATTTCTGGCTATGTGTTTACTTATGCTAGAGGGGCTATCTCTTGGATGTCCAGGGTGCAGAAGTGTACGGCTCTTTCTACTACAGAGGCCGAACATATTGTAGCCACAGAGGCTTGCAAGGAGGCTATCTGGTTAGGCCGTTTGATTACAGACCTTGGTATGACAGATGCTATGCCTACACTGCATTCGAATTCTATGAGTGCCATAAGTTGGCCAAGAATCCGATCTTCCATGCGAAGAGGAAACATATTGAGGTGAGGTATCACTTCATTCATGAGGTCGTTGAGGATAGGTCTGTTGACCTTGTCAAGATTCAGACTAAGCAGAATCCTGCAAACTTGCTCACGAAAAGCCTCACTATTGTGCGCTTTGCCTTCCTTAGGAGATTGATGGGCATTGGATGAGATGACATCTTTTTCCTCATCCTATTGTACATGTGTACATAATGTACTGTCTTTTCTTTTTTTCTCTCTCATTGGGGTAGATTTGCTTTTAAGTGGGAGGTTGTTGGGGGTAAAGGTGCCTTCGCCTAGCTGCATGTGTATTATTATACTGGCAGTTCCCACCACTCCACACTGCAGGTGGCGGGTGCCCGTCACAGTCACTTATGCTTTATTCTTTTAGTGACAGTTTGAATAAAGGAAGGCCCGGCCACACGTTGTGGTTGTTGGAGTTCCCACTTTTGAGTCTCTCTCTCTCTCTCTCTCTCTCTCTCTCTCTCTCTCTCTCTCTCTCTCTCGGCTCTTGTTCTCCATCCGCCATAGCTCTCACCGCCAAGCTTCTTCCTCCTGGGTTCTACTTCCCTTTCAATGAGTACCATAACACTATTACAAAGGTTATTGGATCTAAACATGTGTTGGGCCCATGGTATGGGAGGAAAAGTACTGAAGGTCCATGTGTGCCGTGACACTGCCTCGAGGTTTTTTGGATCTAATGTGTTGGACCCATGGTATGGGGTGGGGGGAGAGGGGGAAGCATTGAAGGACCTTGAATTGCATTGCCATACCTTACATGTCCTTTGATACCAATTAGCTCAACATTTGACACACATTGAAGTTTGCATACTCACTTCTAAAGCATACAATCATTAGGGCACACACATATCATATTGTAGTCAACATCAAACTATTGCAATACCTTCTTTGCCTCATCATGAGCATCTTAAATGATGTTTAGTGTTGGCAAAGTGTGGCTTTTACCACAACTTGTGATAAAAGAATAATATAATGGCACTTATTGTGGCAATATGGCATATCCAACATTGTATAATTATATGTTGCCTTGAGTTTAGATATTCTTGATACAATTTATAGTGTTGTATTGTTTCCTCTTTCAAGACATCAATACAATGGTTGTCATGCTTAAGGAGACCATCCATTAGTTGATCCATCTCTAGTTTGATCACATCCATTGACACTTCTTGCTATATTACCACAATGCATATAGATCTGTTGAGTGTTGAAATGACTTGTTTTTTGGCTGATTTTTGTTGTTTTTGAGAGCTGAATGGTTGATTTTATGAGATGATTGATTGATTTGGAAGTAGATTGAGAGTGTTTTGGATGATATTGATTGTGTTTTGGAAGATCATGATGTTTGTTGGTGGTTCTGTGATGTTCTGATAGGTTCTGAATGGTTCTGTATACCTTCTGTTTTGTTCTGTTTTGGTCTGTTTTGTTCTGATTGTCTTCTGTAAGGAGGGATGAAGTATTGATTAATGAAGAATGAGATATTGTGAAAGCTTATTGAATGGTTTGTGAGAGTTTGGAATGGTTTGAGAGTGAGTTATGAGGTTTTGATGACCTTCTGTAACCTTCTGTAGGTCTTCTGTAGAGCTTCTGCTTCTGTTCTGTTTCTGTTCTATTCTGTACTGTAACTGTTCTGGTACTGTTCTGTAGACTGTTCTGTGGAATGTATGTGTGACTTTGGGAAAGTTTTCTAGCCTTGGAAAGAGGTGAATACAAGTGCAAAAGAGCTGAAGGAAGTGGAAGAAGTAGCTGTTGAAGACTCAAGAGAAGACTAGAGTGAAGTGACAGTAGTGAGCTATGAAAGGACACTGTAGTGGCTCTGGTGACTCTTCATATCAGACATACCTCTTAGGAGGGGTATCCACGACCTAAGAGTGATTATTGAGAGTAATTTTTGAGAGATTGTAGTGAGGATATGATGTATTATTGATGGAGTGAGAGAGAGAGAGTCAGAGATAGCCAATTCTACTAAAACAGAGTGATTGTATATGAGAGATTGAGAGAGAAGACTATGAAGATATTGAAGATGAATACTATGTGATGTATTTCCATTCAAAGATGGTGTATTCCTTTGATTTCTTTGTTCTATTGATGGATTTTGTGAAGATGTTGAAGAATATGGTTGATTCTATTAAAAACCGTGGGAGATCTACATGATGCTGCATGAAGATTTGTTGTGCCTGGTGTTCTTTTCTTCATTGTGATCATACGAAACATGATAAACAAGCTTATTGATGTTACAAGATAGATTTTCTTACAAGAGAATTCCCTTTTCCTTGGTGTTCCTCTCGGGGCTCCATGTTTTTGGTGCGCAGCCGGGGAAACTTGCCATCAACAAGCACCAAAAGAGGCTGAAAATGAAGGAATTGGCATTGCCAAGAAGAGAAGAATTCAATGGATGTTTGTAAAGTTCCTTCTTCCACTGAAGAGTTGGAATTCCTCATAATCAAAGCCACTTTCCACAAGAAGTTCATCCCACAATGGCGGAAACACATCACCATCATGATGCATGCTCTATGTGGTGGACAGTTTCCTCTTCCTATTGAAGCAGCAGAAACTTGCATCTTGGTGGCAAACTGTTTGGGAACAAATTGAAGAACAGAAACAAAGAGAATGACCATCCATGGAAGATTTGGCATTCATTGAGAAGTTTCCAGACAACATCAAGTGGGAGATTGTGAAGAAGCTTCAGGAGTCTTGGTCTGTAGAGGTTCACAGGGACAAGAAGGAAAAGAGTTGGAATTTGTTCGTGGACGCTCAACAGCAAGATACATGGGATGCTTGGTGTACTGATAATCTTCTGTTTGTTCAATTAGCAACCCACTAGAAGTTGGTAGATAGAGTGTTTTTCACAACCTACACTATTGAAACCATCAGAAGTTGGCATTACTATGATGATGGCACCACCACAATGCTCAGACGACACCTTTAGAACCGAATACCTTCCTCTGTGCAGTGGCATGAAAGCAGAATTTAGGGACGTTGAGAGGAAAGAAGTAGAAGAAATGTTGGCAAGAGAGTCCTCCAGAGACTGAAGTCTTCTGTTAACCCTCTGTGGAGCACTAACAACATAGTGGAGTCAACCCCCTGATGAATGACGCAATAAAAAGGCAAGCGTTAGAACGAGTCCAGAGATACGTGAGAAGAGAGAAAGCAAAAATCAAGGCTGAGAACGAGCTAGCAGCAGAAGCCGCCTTTGACGCCCTTGCGGAACTCTTTACAGAAGTCCCAATGACACATCAAGCCCTTCCTTCTCCTGCTGGAGGTCCACTTCCAAGCCAGATCCGTCCTAGAAATATTGATGACAGACCAGCGAATGTAGTCCCATTGCCAGTTTTTAAGGGAGAGTACAATGAAGACCCCGATCTTCATGTAGCAGAGTTTATGGTAGCATGTGTGGCTAACAATGCCAGAACCCCTGAGCATTGGTTAGCAATATTCCCCGCCACTTTCAAGGGCGCGGCGTTTCAGTGGTATGAGAGACAAGCAGCAGGAACTTTTGGCACATGGGACGACCTGAAGTTGGCCTTCCTCACTAAATTCAGGTGTGAAGGTTTTGAAGAGCGGATGAGAGAGGAATTTATGAACCTAAGTCAGTCCTCTGGAGAAAGAGTGGAAGCCTATGTCTCACGAATGGAATCCATCCTGAAGAGATGGACTAACCATAATCTAGATGATGGCATTCAGAAGGGAGTGTTTCTCAGAGGATTACAACCAGAAGTCCGTAAGTTTGTGGAGCTGCAAAGACCAGCCACACTGCAAGCTGCAACAGAAGGTGCAAGACTGTACGATGAAGTGGAAGCTAGATTGGCGATGAATATAGGAAGAGGAGTCTTACCTCCTCTGATGCCAGGAATGATGTACCCACCAAATGCAGTTCCAGGGACTATTCCCTATCCCTACCAACAGATGCCCCCGGTATCACAGTACAGTGCACCAAATCCACAGTGGCCACAATCCATGCCTCAAATGGTGGTTCCACCACAACAACCATGGTCTCAACCAATTTCCTCAATGCCAAATCAGCAGCAACAATGGAACCCTACCAACTGGAGTCAACAGCCAACAGTTCAAACAGGAGCTCTGAATCAGAAACAGAACAGAGATCCCTCTGTACCAGCCCAACCAGTTTATGCAGTGATTACAGAAACTCCTCAAAACCCTCCTGCCAGTGCCTCAGGAGGAGAAAGCTTGAAGGATTATTTATCTAACTCAGTTGCAAACATTAAGAAGGAGTTGATGGATATGATTACAGAGCAACTACAGACGCTGAAAGTGAACACAGCGAGCATATCCAATGTTGCAGGAGCAGGAAGATATGTGATGCGGTCAAATACTTGGTGTGGTAAGTGTCATCAAGCAGGCCATTTAGCCACTGAATGTACACGAAAACCAACCATCCCTGGAGCCTTATGTTCCTACTGTTTGCGGAAGAACCATACAGAGGACATTTGCTCTCTGAAGAAGATGCATGATAGGAGAAGGAAGGAAGAAGACGCAAGATTCAACCTGCTGGAATCCAAAATGACCACACAAGATATTGGACCCAAGCCTAGAGAGTTTGGTCCTAATTTTGGATCCAGAAGATTTCCCTCTCAAAGTTATAGAGGAAGACTGTCTGGTGGTGGTCAGAGATCAGAAGTGGAGTGTTACAGATGCGGAGAAAAGGGCCACATCTCACCAAATTGTCCAAATCCTCGAAGGTCAGTGGATTACAAGCCCTTATGCAGTCGATGCAAAGGAGAAGGCCACACTGCAAAAGACTGTCCAAGCCCAGCCCCAGTGAAAAACAGTGCTACTGATAGTCCAGCCAAGGCCCAAGAGCCTACCTCCAATTTAGTGGAATTGGAAGTTGCTGCCATCACGCGTGCAAAGCAGAAGGAACCACCTATCCAGAAAGAAAATAACCCTCCTGCCAGAACAGTGAAGTTCAATCTTCCACCAGAAGAACAGAACAGAACAGAGCCTAACAATGCCATACAGAGCCCTACAGTGCTACAGAGAGTTACAGAGACAGTTACAGAGACAGGACCAGAGGTCCAGGATACAGAAGAGGAGGAAGTGCCACAAGTGGCAGAAGAAGCTCATGTAATTCCTCTGTTGGAAGAAAGAGGGAAAATGAAAATGGGTGTTGCCCCATTCCCTAATCGGTTAGAGAAGCCAGTGGATCTTATTAAGGAATACGATCTAGTTAGAGATCTAGATACCTTTAAACCAAACCTCACATTCCGACAATTATTGATGTTGTCTCCCAGTTGCCGGAAAAGATTCAAAAGTATACTGACAAAAAGACGTGGTTTAAGGATTGCTCCCTCAATAGTAACAAAGTCCAACAAGGCTCCAGAGCCTGTAAAAGAAGTGGATGTGGCTAATGCTTTCCTAGATCCAGGTACTCCAGAGACTGGCGCATGGATAGAAGGCTGCTTCATTGCAAATGCACTGATTGATGGTGGTTCATCGGTGAACATTATGACGGAAGTTACAATGAAGGATCTAGGCTTACAAGGTGTGCAACCAACCCAATGGCTCATCAGACTGGCGGATCAGAGTAGAATCAAGCCTTTGGGCATTCTCCCATATGTGAAGACTACAGTGGTTGGAAAAGATTATTGGCTGACCTATTTGGTGGTGAAGCCAAACTCTTATGGTACATCCTATCCTCTGTTATTGGGTAGACCATGGCTTTTTGAAGCCCGAGCAAGGACGGATTGGTTCAAAGGAACCTTGACCTTGGGCAGAGGACCCAACAAAGTGGTGCTGAAACTGTATGGTTCTCAAAAAGGACATGGATCCACCTCCTTGGAATTATCTTCTGATTCCCCTAACGAGGCTACAAATGGAACATCAGCAGACGAAGATGCTGTCAAACAGATCCTTCCTAAGAAAATAGTGGCACATTCCTTAACAGTGGATACTGTAAGCCGACTTCCAACATATGCAAAGTCATTATCAATGGGTGAATACTTCCTGCCAGAACCAGGCATGACTTCTTAAATCACCTCTGACAGTGAGATAGAAGCATGGATGTACTGCTCTCCCTATTATATGGCCACAGCAGAGCCAGAGACAGAGGCAGAAGAGGAGACAGAGAATCTATTCTTATGTTACAGAGCTCCTACAAAGACAGAAGCAGCAACAGGAACAGAAGCAGAAGCAGAAGCAGAGACAGAAGCAGAAGCAGAGACAGAGACAGAAGAGGATGAATATGATATGGACGAAGAAGGTGATGAAAGTGAGCCAGAAGAGTCTATCCCACCTGAAGAGGATACATTTGAGGAAGAAGTTCCAGAAGCATCAGAAGCCGATGAGCTCATACTATGGGCTAGAATGGCGATGGTACCATTCGGTCTGGTAAATGGATCGTCTCATACGCAAAACTTTTATAAGGAATGGATTAAGAAGAGCAAGCCGTCTTTCAGCAGTGGCTCATGCCGTCCTAACCTATCCTTGCCAAAGAAAGATGATGATGATGATGCACCGTGCCAACAAGCACCAATCCAACTAACCCAACAGGCATCAGAGGGTCCCTGTTATGTGACGTTCCTGGATGTATCATCAGAAGATGAGTCCTCAAGCCAAGAGGTAATTAATTTTGACACCAAACCCGAAACAGCTCTAATTCCATTCCAACGTCTTAAGGAGCAACCTAAGTCCCCACCAAAAGAAGAAGTTGGTTCTAGTGGGACATCAGAAGAGGACACCACTCCCTTGAAGGAGTCGGATCTGTATCCAGAAGCAGTCCGCGGGACCTTCATCCGTGAAGTAGAAGGTGAAAGGCAGTTAACCTTTGTGGATGCTGAAGGCACTGAACGCCACTTGAAGGTGGGTAGCAGTCTCTCAGAAGAGGAGTTGTCAACCTTGTACAACTTGTTGAAAGAAAATTTGGACGTGTTTGCGTGGTCCTACAAAGACCTAAAGGGGATTGATCCCACAATATGTCAACATCATATTGACTTGGAGCCTGATGCCAAGCCAGTACGGCAACGACAGAGGCGGATGAACCCGAATTATTCCACATTGGTGAAAGCGGAGCTACTGAAGCTTCTAGAAGCCGAGTTCATCTATCCAGTGGCAAATAGTGAATGGGTTTCACCCATTGTGGTTGTACCCAAGAAGAATGGCAAATTGCGAATATGTGTGGATTTTCGAAAGCTTAATTCCAAGACAAAGAAGGATCACTTTCCTATCCCTTTCACAGACCAACTGTTGGACACAGTGGCAGGACATGAGCTTTATTCCCTTCTGGATGGATTCAGTGGATACAACCAAGTCCAAATCGCAAGAGAAGACCAATCCAAAACAACCTTCACCACAGAATGGGGGACCTACGCTTACCGAGTAATGCCATTTGGGCTCTGCAATGCCCCTGCTACTTTCCAACGAGTCATGATGGCTGCATTTCAAAATCATCTGCACGACTTCATTGAGGTATATTTGGATGACTTCTGTGTCTATAGTTTGATCCGTGAACATTGGGAGCACCTGGAGCAATGCTTTGACCGATGCCGGGAGTATGGGATTTCCCTCAACCCCGACAAATGTATCTTTGGGGTTTCTTCTGGAGTTCTGTTGGGCCTCATTGTCTTTGCACAAGGGATATCAACAGATCCTGCAAAGATCGAAAAGATTGCAGCTCTGGCAGCACCCACCAACCTCAAACAGTTGAGGGGATTCCTAGGCCATGTGGGTTACTACAGAAGGTTCATAGCCCATTTTGCGACAAAGGCAACCTCCTTGCACAAGCTCCTGAGGAAAGATGCAGAGTTTACTTGGACAGAAGAATGTGACAAAGCCTTCCACACTCTGAAGCAGTGTCTGATAGAGGCACCCATTCTGCAACCTCCTGATTGGACGAAAGAGCTCCACGTACATACTGATGCATCAATTGAAGGCTTAGGTGCTGTCCTCTGCCAAAAGGGCTCCTCAAAGTTGGATCAACTGATCTATTACGCAAGCCGAAAAGTCACTGATAGGGAACGGAACTATACAGTGACCGAGCTGGAGTGCTTGGCAATGGTGTTTGCCCTGGAGAAGTTTCGCCATTACCTCCTATCTACCCACTTTAAATTTTATGTGGATCATGAGGCCCTGTCCTTCTTGATGAACAAAGCAGATGTGAAAGGACGATTGATGAGATGGCTCCTTTTATTCCAGGAGTTCGACTTTGAGGTGATTACTAAGCCTGGTCGTTCCCATGTTCTGGCTGATCATCTGTCGCGTATCCCACAAACTGCAGACGAGGAACGAGATGATCCAGACCTCCCTGATGCTTCCCTATTCTTGGTAGAAACTGTCACTCCCTGGTATGCGGACATTGCCAATCTGTTAGCAACCCAACAGTACCCTCCTGGTATTTCTAGTCGGGAAAGGAAGAAGCTCATGCTAGAATCAGCCCCATACACCCTGCTAGGCGGTGCATTGTACAAGAAAGGCAAAGATGAAATGCTCAGAAGATGTGTTACAGGGGATGAGATTGGGATTGTTCTGAAGGCTTGCCATGACGAGCCATGTGGAGGTCACTTTGCAGGAGAAGCTACAGCCAGGAAAGCTCTGCTAGCGGGATATTGGTGGCCTACCATCCACAAAGATTCCTATGATTACTGTAAAAGATGTGATGCTTGTCAAAGAATGGGGAAACCCACGAAGACAAGTGCCATGCCATTGCAACCTATCCTTCCGTTGAAGCCGTTTGAGAAGTGGGGCATTGACTTCGTAGGTCCAATTGATCCTCCTACCAGAAGGAAACAGAACCGATACATCCTCATATGTACAGATTATGTCACAAAGTGGTGTGAAGCTAAAGCCCTAAAGCGGGACGATGGTAACAGCGTGGCCCTGTTCATGTATGAGAATATCATCACCCGTTTTGGCAGTCCCTTAGAGTTGGTAAGTGATAGAGGCACTCATTTCCTTAACAAAGTCATGGAAGAGTTGACAGAGTTGTATAAGATCTGCCATCGCAAGTCCACTCCTTATTACCCCAGAGCCAACGGCCAAGTCGAAGTCACCAATCGCATCCTCTGCTCGATTCTGACAAGAATAATTGCTGCACGTCGTCGTGATTGGGACGATCGACTTACAGAAGCCCTCTGGGCGTACAGAACCTCTCATAAAGTAGTAACGGGACAGACACCTTTCCAGCTGGTGTATGGTACAGAAGCAGATTTTCCTGTTGAACTGGAACTACCCTCTTTGAGAGTGGCGATCAAAGAGCGTTTGGGGGATGACGATTCACTGCAACGCCGTCTCCTGCACTTGGAATGTTTGGACGAAATTCGTCGGATGGCTCTACAATGCATGGAAGCCACGCAAGCTCGACGTAAGGCTTACCATGACAGCTTCATCAAGCACAAGGAGTTCAAAGAAGGTGATTTGGTCCTAGCCTATGATTCACGATTTGGCAAGTTTCCTGGCAAGCTCCAACAGCGGTGGATGGGCCCCTATAAGGTACTTGCAGTCAACCCTAATGGTTCTGTCCAAGTGCAGACCGTTGATGCCTCTGATGATCCCTTTCTGATCAATGGATATCGCCTGAAGAAGTACTTCCCTCCTTGGGGATCTTGACAATTACGGACACTTGATCCTTTCCCTCGTTGGCACGGCACTGTACTTCTTATGATGCTACTTCTGATAGCCGTTCTTCAATCACTTCTGATGAAGAGGGTGCAACCCTCTGTCCCCTCCAAACCCCCTTCCAGTCTTGATTTCTTATCCTCTATTTTCCACCAGCGACAGTGGCGAGGTTGGTCTTGACACATGGTTTTTCTACCATTCCCTTGCTCAATTTGCAGAAAAAAAAAAACAAAAAAAAAAAACAAAACATATCGGTCATGGGAGAAAAGGACTTAGGTCCCTGTCATGCCGACCTATTCTTCGAGAAAAGGTGGAAACACCCTCGGGAATAGGGGAAAACAAGAAAAAGAAAAAGAAAAAAAAAACAAACAAGAAAAACAAATTTGTTATGAGAGAAAATGAAGCAATTCCCTGTCATAGCGGGCCTCGTTCCAAGAAAAGGTGGTAAACACCCTTGGGCGGGAAGCTAGCTGTGGAAAAGGTGGTAACACCCAGCAGTCCAGAAAGTGGATTCATTAATTGATATCCCTAGGATCCAATTCCGACGCTGCCTCCCTTGGTACGCTGTGTCCTGGGTCTCTTTGCAAAGTGACTACCTGTCCTCTAGCAGACGATATGTTCCTGTCCAATACAATGTTCGATTTGATGGCTACCTCCCTGGGTACGCCTCTTCAACAACTGATGACGCGATCTTCATCAACAACCCCTTGAGTGATGTGAGCTTTCATCCTAACCGGATGGGGAAGTCAGTACGGTTGCCCTCTGTATCTATCAACAGAGAGTGAGACAGAGGGTGGGACGAGAGACCAATCTTTTCCCTTCAAATCAAATGAGAGGTGAGAAGTGTGAATGAAGTGTTGCACGCACGGGATGGGCCTCTCAAAGCACAAAGCACAATTTATTTCTGTGCACTGCACCATAAGGCTCCCTGGCCTTCCTTCTCGCACCGTATGCCGGCACAGGGCAGGATGCACAGTTGCACCATCAAATGCGCACAAGGCATACAACCTTTACACAAGTGCCTGTGAGGATTACATCAATGGGTTTCAGGAAAAGGCTGCCCTTCTGTATCTATCAACAGAGCGTGAGACAGAGGGTGGGTTGAGTGTGACTGGAGTTTCTTCAATCAATTATTGAGAGGTGCGTTTGAGGGACGTTACGACACTTGGAGCTAGGTATGTTCCACTTTCCCTGTGCACCCACGGGATGGGTCTTTACCGTCAACACAAGACACGTCACCCTGTTCTGTACACTGCACTGTAAGGCTCCATTGCCTTCCGCCTTGCACCTATGCCAGACGGGTTGGACGCACTAATGCACCATCAACTGTGCACCCTAGCATACTCTTTCTGCACCATTCCCCCCTTGTTGATTCCTCAACCGGGTATGAGATATGGGTTTCAATCATTCTTCCGCGAGTGATATTAGTCATGGGGCGAGTGACTGTTCTTTCATTTCAATTGAGTGATTGTGAGTTGAGTGTAGTATCCCTCATCATCGACGAATTTCTTGCGATTCCTTCCATCAGCTACCTCCCTGGGTGCTGCTGCGTGGTCCCTGCCATGACGAACGTGTGCCGAGAAGATGCCTTGGTCCCTCCAGCGCCGACAACAACACTGGACGTGCCATCGATACTTAACCTTGATTCTTGACGAAATGGGCCAAGTTCTTCTAACCCTACACTTTGGTTTTTTTGTGACGGTCATGTTTTAAGTGTGGGGAAGTTAGTGGATGGTCTGTGGTGTGGTCCTAGGTCCCTGTTGCTCGGTTAACCCTATCCATTAAGGTCTTAAGTATGGGGACGCGTCCCTGCGCGTCTACATTGCATACCCTTCTGCATATGCCTCAACTTGTTCATGCATATATGCCATGCCTTGCTTTTACCCTACGGGGGTCCCTTCCCATCCACCCAGTTATGTTCCCCCCACCCTTGGGGCTGTTTCCTTGCAGTTTTCATTCATTCCCTGATTTTTAGGTCCTTCCATGTGAATGCATCCTACGTTCACCAAAGTCCCCATCCAACCTTATAGCTCTGTTCCTCCCATTGAACGGTCCATTTTTCCTTTTTACCTACCCCTGTTCCGGTGCACGATTTTTGAGTTATTAATTTTTAAAGCATTTTATGCAATTTAGATACTTTTCCATGTGAACGCACTTTTCTTGCTTCGAAACCGTGATCTGATGTCATAGCCCTAACTAGTGCTTTTTCCCTGACAGTTTTCCTTTTTATTCCGCATCATTCCGATACACGGTTTGTCCGTTATTAATTTTCCGGTTTTTTACGACTTTTTCATGCATATTTTTGACATTTTTCCATGTGAACCTGCCCTATTTGCATCGGAATTCCAATTTGATTTGACAGCCGTGTCCCCTGTGCCTTCCCCTACCTTTTTCCTTTTTCTTCCACCCTTTTTCGACGTTCGGATTTTTACTTATTAATTTTTAAATGTGTTTTCGGGAGTATTTTTGGCGTTTTTCGCATATGAACCCCTCCTACTTCCACCGGAACTGCGGTTTAACATAATCACCCTATGCCACTCCTCTTGCGGACATTTTTCCTTCTTACTGCCTGTCTTTCCGGTGAACGGTTCGTCCGATATTAATTTCCGATCCCATTTTTGGGTTTGTTTTTTGGGTTTTTCCCATGTGAACGCGTCTTATCCCAGTCGGGATTATGTTTTGATGTGATAGGATTGTTGGGGAGATCTTTTTGCACAGTTTTCCTTTTTTCTGCACCTCATTCCGATGCACGGATTTTTCGATATTAATTTTTAAATTGCGTTTTTGGTTCGTTTTTTGTGTTTTTTGCACGTGACCGCCCTTTACCCCTCCCGGAACCCCCGTCCCGTATTTTCCTTGTTTTCCCCCTGTCGTCCTGCCCACTTTTTGTTTTTACGCTATTTCGTTTTGACGTCCAGATTGGGAGTTATTCATTTTTCTTTCTTTTTACGTTTTTTCTCACGCTCGTTTTGCGCGTGAACGCGCCTTTTTCGACTTTACGAATCTCCACGCGCCTCGGTCGTGTCCGCGTAACCCGTACCGTCTTCCTCGCGCCATTTCAATCTCGTCACGGCAAATTCTTTTACCCCGCCCCGCGCACGAGCGCGGGACGGGGGTAAGCGCCTTTGTCCCCATCCCATGGCCCCCCCCATGGGCCTCCCATCCCTTACCCCCACCTGCCCATCCCATGGCCTCCCCATGGGCACCCACCCTTTCCTCCCACCCCTCCCCCCCCCCCCCCCCCCCCCCCCCCCCCCAACTGCCACCCCTTCCCCAACCGCCCGTGCATCTCTCTCTCTCTCTCTCTCTCTCTCTCTCTCTCTCTCTCTCTCTCTTTCTTTCTTTCTTTCTTTCTTTCTCTCTCTCCTCCTGCGTTCTGTCTTCCACCCCTCCCCAGCGACTTCCACCTCCCTCTTCCTCCATCGCCCCCAGCATCTCCTCCTTCTCCCTCGTCCTCCACAGCCCCCCTACCCTTCCTCCTCCACAGCGTGCCCCCCCCAGCGCGTTCCCCCTCCTCCCTCGCCTCCTACCATTCTCCTCCACCCTCCCCGCCCGCGGCTCCCTCCTCCACAGCGCGCCCCCCCCAGCGCGTTCCCCCTCCTCCCTCGCCTCCTACCATTCTCCTCCACCTCCCCGCCCGCGGCTCCCTCCTCCACCGTCGCCCCTCCCTGCGACCACCTCCTCCTCCACAGCGCCCCCGCCCGCAGCTTCCTCCTCCACAGCGCCTCGCCAGCGTTCTTCCCTTCCTCCACTGTCGCCCCTCCCTGCGACCACCTCCTCCTTCTCCTTCCCTTCTTCCACCGCCTCCTCCCCCTCTACCACCTCCTCCCACCCTCTCACCTGCCCAGGTTAGCACCTAACCTTAGCTTAGTTAACACTAACCTCACTGTGATTAATTACTAACCTAGCTTTAGTTAACCTTAACTAACTTAGGTTAAAAATTAACTTAACTAGACTTAGGTTACAAACTAACTTAACTAGGGTTAGGTTAACCTTAACCTAACTGTGGTTAGTAAACTAACCTACCTCAGGTTAGTCTTTCCCCCACTAACTAACCTAGGTTAGTTAGTCTCTCCTAGGTTAGTTAGAACTTACCTAGACTAACTTAACTAACCTAGACTGACCCCAGACTAACCTAATTGACTTAGTCCACCCTAGACTAACCTAGACTAACCTAATCAACCTTGACTAACCTGACTAGACTTAGGTAGACTAACCTGACTTAATTGACTTATGTTTAATTGACTTATGTGATTAATGTGATTTAGGTGACTTAATTAATCACTACCTTAATTTTTCCATAAAAAATTTTAACATTTTCCTTTTGCTTTTTGTCAATTTTTTCTACCCTACCCTATAATTTTTGAAAATTCCACATTTCCTAAATTTAACCCTAAAATTGCCCAAAAATATAGAAAATTCATTTTAAAAATGGTAAAAAATTCTAAAATTTTCTAAAAACATTCTAAAAATTTTCCCTTACCTCCCTTGCTCATTTTTCATTTATTCAACCATAAATAATCACAATTAAAAAAATTAAAAAAATTAAAAAAAATATAAAACTAAAATAAAAAACCAACGTAAACCAAATCAACACATCTGCTAAGGTGTTGTCATTGTTGTTTCACCAGTGTTCTTTACTTTTCCTTTACTGGATTCACTTCTTTTGGGAGACTCTTCCGTGCGCATTCCTGCATTACATACACACCCCTTCCAGGTATTTATTTTATGTGTTTTATTTATTTTTTATTTTCTCCTTAATCACAAATTAATTGTTAAAATGAACCCTTTAATTCACCCACCGTTTCCACGTGCATTCGCGCTAAATACACATTTTTTTAATTAAAATAAACCAACCGTTCACTTAGCACGCGCTACGTGCGCTACAGAGGCACTTTAAATTTTTAATTAAAATCAACCAGCCATCACATGAGCACGCGCTGGCAAAAAAGCGCTCCACATCACCTTAATTTACAATCAATGAATTGCATTTAGAGACCCAGTCGGGAATTGAAGTCCGGGAATCGAATAAATGCACCGCTTAACCTAATAATTGGTAATTTAATTTATAATAAGGAACCGCCGTTTTCTTATTAAGGTTTATCACCTAATAAAAATTCACCCATTTTTATTAATTAATTAAAATCAACCCTTCATTAAATTAATTCCCCCTCACTGCACTTAATTCCCCTTTTTAATGAAGCATTTCGTGGGATGGGTATACGCAGTCATTAGTGTTATTTTCCATGGTCTAGTCTTGGTTCTATCACAGATGTCGTATTGATATGTGTCGGATATGGTATGGTTTTGGTTTCATGTCTTAGTTACGGTTAAGGGTACGGTATGCAGTTTTTTTTTCTTTTATTGCCTGATACGGGGTTCAGGGTGTTTGTCTGATGCATCGCATGAAGCTTTCGGTCGCATTTGTCTCGAGGTCATGTCGAATTTTTTCTAGGATGTGGTTTGCTTGGGGTTAGTTAGTCGAGTCACGTTTTATTGGTAATTCTCTTATCCTTGGTTTTTGTCTGTTGCTTTGCAGGCATTCTCTTTGATTGTCTGTGTTTGTGGTGTGTGTGTAACCATCTGAATGGCGCCTTCTCATGTTCCTCCCCCTATCCAGTACGTCCCATTAGTTAGTAGGGATTACTCGTCCCTACTTACTTTTGAGCCCCTCACGAAGGCAGGACTTGCTGCTTTTATGGCCACTCCTTTTCCATTACTTCCAGAGGATCCGTCCGTATGTGATGAGTTCCTGGCCTCTTACAGCAAGAAGACAGGCGTAGTCCAAGGAATGTCTATGACATTGACGTCTCGAGGCTTAGGGAAGGCTCTGTCTCTTCCCTTCAAAGGAGAACCTTTTGTGACCACTCGTCAGCTCTTCTCTAATGAAGAGATTCTCAAGCTGTTGCAGAAGCAGACAAGGGAAGTCCTTGATGTTAAGAAAGTGATAAACTCTTCAGGAGTTTCGTTTTCTATGATTACTGATCCCGTATGGAAGACGATGTGTTAGTTCCTTCAGGACAGGTTCATGCCTGCCAAAACGCCATCCCATTATTTGTCCAAAGAGCTTTTCACAGCTTCCAGGATGGTGCTGAAAGGAGTTGCTATTGATTGGAGCACATACCTCCTTACTAAAATGGATCAGTATTTTGTTAAAGTCACGAGGGGTAATGTTACCAATGTTACCTATGGATCATATTTGTCTGCCTTCTTGACCTATTCAGGTTTACAGAAGACTGTGCCTCCACCTCCTCCATTAGATCCAGTACCTCCTCCTCCACCTTCAGAAGAATCAGCGCCTATTGACATTGAGGATGATGATTCTCCGCCTCCCCTGGTCATACAACGTAAAAGCTTGAAGAGGGTAGCGGATAAAGCCCCTGTTGTACTTCCCTCAGTGCCTATCCCTGCTACTTCTGGCAGTGAACTCCCTGGGTATCTCACTTGCAATAATCTGTTCCGAGCACATCGAGAAGGATCCTTGGAGATCTCAGTTCCTTCCCTGAACAGTCTCGTTTCAGGAGATGCCATTCCTTTCCTCTGCCAGGATATTCAAAGTTCCATTGAGTTGTCAGTGACAGCCTGTGTTCAACAGCTGTACGCATCTTTCTATGAGGAGCTCATGCAGTCCAAAGACCAGTTGCATAAGGCAACATCTGAGTTAGCTTCTGCTAAGGATACCCTAGCAGATCTATTTAAGCAAATGGAACAGCAAACCCGACTGGTTGCCATCCAAAGTGGTGAGATTTCTTCATTGAAGGCCCAGTTACTAGAGGCTCACTCCCAAGTTACTAGCCTTTCAGAAGAGAAGGAGAGGATGTCCAGAGAAGCGAAAGAATTCCAAGCTATTTTAGATGACAAGCTTTCAGCTTTACAGACTGCTAATGACACAGTGGCCATCCAAGCCTCCCAAATCCAGCAGTTGCAAGATCAGCTTGCAAAGTCCCGCTCTGTTCCTCCAAGCCCTCCTGTTCCATTAATTCCTTCTCTTTCACAGCAGGACTTGGCTGCCTTATAGAGACAGGCTACTTTGTGCCCTCTATTCCAAGACAAAGTGGAAAGATTGCAGTCCAGAATGGACTTGTTATGGTCTACCTTTGAACAGTTTCAGGACTTTGTCTTACCAGACCATTCTTTCTTTGTCCACTACCACTTACAGAAGTTGGCCTTCTATATGAAGCTTTCCACGATGGATTTACCTTTTCCAGAGGATGGCTGGAGTGGGGCTTGGTCTGCTGAGTTGTTGACAGAGGTAGTCAGAATGGTTTTTGAAGATTCTGTCACGCCAGACACCATGTTGATGTCATACATGTATCTACGAGGAGATTTGTTAATTCCAGATGAGGTAGATATGACATGGTATGTGGGGGATGTGGTCTTACAGGCTGTTCTATATGTCAATCATTTGGAGTTGCGCATAGCTCATATGTTTCAAAGTTATTCCTCCAAAGTAGCTGATTGTCAGGATAATTCGTGGCATCCCATGATTGATTCGGTGGTCCTCAATCAAAGACAAAACACAGCTCCTACCTTTGCCCAGAGTACTAACCAACTGAGGATGGATCTCTTAACCTATCTTTCCAAACATAATCCATTTGATGCTACCTTCTTTGATGCCTATCATAGACGATCTCTCTTAGGACCTTCTGTTCCTACCCTCCTCTATTACCAACAAATGGCTCACCGCTATGCTATATATATTTCCCTTTGTCAAACTAATTCCACAGTAATTTTACCACTTCTTTTCCAACCTTCCAATTTTCCTCAAATTCCTATTTTCACTTACTGTTCCTTTATTGAGGATAGGGTATTTTCCCCTTCTCCACCCTGTCCTTCACCCCTCATAAATGTACCCTCCACATTTCCTATTTATCAGTTAACACCGTTCCTTAATGATTCCTTACAAATTTCTGCCACTCCTTCTTTAACCTTTTCTTCCTTTTATGATTTTTCTTATCCTTCCCTACATCCACTTTCCCTTATTCCATTACCCTCTCCTAACACTTCCATATCTCAACCACCTCAGTTGGTTAGTGACTGTGATGGTTTTGATACTCAGATTTCCAGAAGAAGGGGATGGAGTTCGGATGATTGCCTTACAGGACCACAGATTAATTGGCCAGTAATTCCAGGGGAATGGACAACTTCCAGTCAAGCTTATCAAAACTATGTTCATTTTGCCCAACAATATTCACAGTCTGCAGATCCCTCAGTGAGATTGACTGCTCACTTTGCTTGGTACCTAGCGTATATCCATAGGCACTCTCATACTGATTCAAAGCCTATTCCAAAGTTGTGCATGAATGTCAATGTTAGCATTGATTCTCACAAGCTGGAGATATTGTATTTTCATGCCCTCTATTTACCTAGCAGATACTTGGTCCTGTTGGAAAGGATGTGCTGTCTCCAATTTTTTCAAAATCCTCCTAAAAACTTTGTAGATAAATCCTTATCTATGGATCGATTCTGACAACATCAATCTTTTAAGAGGGATCATCTTCATTGATACCTTTCCTATGTATAATGGAAGCTTTTAATGCAAAACTCTCTTTTTGAAGAAGTCATTCAGATGGTTGTGTTGTGTATTAGTGTTTGTGTTGTGAGTTCATTTATGTCAAACGAACGTGGTGGTTTCCTATTGGATTTTGTGTACGAGCTATGTTTTGGAGATTTGTAGAGATGGGGTCGTGGATGGAGAGTTGAAGCTGATGCAGATGAAGAAGCAAACTCTTATATCCTTTACAAATTTGTGATGATTTTTAGTTTGATAAGAGGTGTTAATGTAAAAAGAGTTTTCCTTTCTTTGTATTTTTATATCAGAAACAGGTTATAAGTTAGGGTCGTGTTGGATGGATTCTTTCTGAAAAGGGACTAGTTCACCAAATACCTTATTACTAAGCATTAGCCATGAGAGGGTCCGCAATAGTAGGCTAACTATTGGAGGAGATAAAATGATATGCCCCATCTAATCTAGGGGTAAAGGAATGAGTCTTATATTTATGCCTTGATATCAAATGTTTCTTTGGCCAATAAAAAATCACACACACACACACACACTCTGTGTGTGTGTGTGTGTGTGTGTGTGTGTGTGTGTGTGTGCACTTCATTATATACTAACCTCTCAAGTATTCCCCATGTGAGCCATTTTACTCTCATCCACAAGCCCCATGAAAATATCAGCCATGTTGAACCAAAGCCTATACTATAAGAAAGCACTTAAGCTTCAATTAGAGAAGTGTACAAAAATTAACCAAGTACATCCATAGAGGTTACATTTTCCTCAAGTCGATGGACCTACAAAAAGCACTTCCTAACAAGAGATAGTTTTGTTGAATGCTTTTGAAATTGTGTTTGGAAATGGAGGTTCTATCTAACAAGGTGCATGGAATGACCAAACTAATTTTTGATGGGAGTGGTCATTTCAAAGGGATTAGTTTACCAAATACCTTATTATTAAGCATTAGCTACAAGATGGTCCACAATAGTAGGTTAACTATTAGAAGAGATAAAATTATATGCCCCATGTAATCTAGGAGTAAATGAATAAGTCTCATATTTATGCCTTGATATCAAAAGCTTCTTTGGCTAAGGAAAATTCACACACACACACACACACACACACACACACACACACACACACACACACACACACACAAAGTGTTTCTAAGCTTAACTCCTTTGTTTTTCAATTCTTGAATATTTCAAGGGAACTAAAATATGGATCACAAATGAGCTTACACTAGCACAACTCAAACTACAACTAGGTGAAATAGCTCAGATGAATGCAACTCAAAAGGACTGAAAATGGGTAGTCTATTGAGGTGGAAATTCATCGTAAAGGAGTTTAGAGAGTGTAAGTAAAGAGTTACTTTTAAGAAAAATTGATAGTTTATTGGAGTGGTAAGGTAATCTTAGGGGAGTTCAAAAAGCCTAAGCACTAAGTTACTTTGAGTCTTTATATATGAACTATTTTGATAACTTTAGTAGCTGGTTTTCTTTTTTGTGATAATGGCACCTTAGCATGAGCATATTTTTTTTCCATTGGCTCACCAAAGTGGGCTCTACCTAGAAACTTTGGTGTGTGTCTTTTTGTCTTGTACACATATGGTTTCACAAGAAGATTGTGTGAAGGAGATATTTGTGGGTTCCAAAGGCTTTTACAATGTTATGTTGGATTTGGCTAAAAATCGTGACCTTCTATCCGGTAAGTTGCCTTCATTATTTGATCATTGATTGGTTCATATGTAACCATGGCAACCTATGGTAGATTTCCAACAATCACTTAAGTAAGCATGTCCTATCTAGGTTGAGGTTGAGGGTTGTCTAGCTATCTATTGGTCCTTATTAAAGGATGCCATTAGCTACCACAGGCTACGTTTTGGTGCCTCTCCAAGTATTCAAGCAACCAACCAAACTCATTTATGTATGCTTTGGGACACTGTCTACAAGAGACCTAATCGATTGCACGTCAATTTCACTGGTATGCATCCTTTAAGATTTCATTGAGATTAAGAGCTTTTGATTGTCATTGTTTTTCTTGTGGGAAATTCACAAAATATCTAGAAAAGCTAGAAGTTTGAGGAGACTAACATAATGATTCTAGTAAGATGCATGATGCTTTTGGTGTAGATGACCTCCCTATTTAGCAATATCTAAATAAACTCAAGAAACCATGTCACCGTTGCCTACTTGCTAAGCTTGGTTGGATAGATAGCCACACCAAAAAAGTGAAAAAGCATGATGTTGAGCAATGTGTTGGTGCTTTGGCAAGCCCTCATGATTCCTTTCATACATGTGTAAGTCAAAAGGACAAGCCCTCCAAAGACCAAACACAAATGACAAATGACCTTTTGGATCAAAATTGCCCTAAGGTTAATCGACCACCATGGGATCTCTCCCCATGCCTTGCCTTAACAAACATGGCGCGTGATCACTCGTGCATATCCATGCTTTGCCTCCAAATATGACGATAAATGTTCCACCTCAAAGTCAGAATCTCATGGGTAGAATGTGTTTGTTGTCTTGGTATACTTGTTGGATGATGAAGTGCTTGAAGACTTTGTATCTAAGGTTAAATCGTGGCAAGATAAGCCTCGAATCTAAGTTTTTTCCACATTGTAAATGAAGATTACCACCTTGAATGTCTGTAGTATTTGCTCTTATAACAAAGAACATGATACATGGCATGTTTTGCATGAAAATGAATGGGATGTGCTTTCTGCCATTGAGCATAACATTGGCATTCAGAATGCATGTGATGTTCACTCTCATAGCAAACAACATGATACTGGCATGTTTTGCATGAAAATGAATGGACCATGCTTTATGTTATTGAGCATGAGAGTCACAAAGAAGTTAACATGATGGTTCAATGCCATGGGTTCAAGCTGTTTTATATTGGGTCACTACAATTAAGCATTCTAGTGTGATGATTATTCATGAAAAATTCCAACTTATTGTGGTTAAAAATGAGGTATCTTGTGTGTCATTGGTAGTTGAAATCATGCACGAGGGTGAGCTCTTATGGATGGATGGTGTTTATGGGTCCAATGATGTCTCACATTGACATGATTCAAGGAGACGATTGAGATTACTTCATTCTCTTTGTAGAGACAATCTATTGACAATGGCTGATTTCAACATGTGTGTGTACCTCTCCCATTTTGCTTCTAGGTTCTATGTAATTGATGCATCGAAAGGTCATGACTAGGATGAGTTTGCATCAATAGTCTTGAAGCGCGATCTTTGGTCTTGGTTGTGTTTGTTAGGTCATGGGTATATTTTCCATTCTTTGCAACACATAGTGACATGGAGTTGGTTGGATTGTATGCACATCGTGCATATGATGGGTTCTTGCTACAAATATTGAAAATGTAACTTTTACATTAGGGTATACTATTTGACCAATCTCTACTAGAGTTTGTAATGTTCACATTGCCAACTTGTAGCTTTGTAAATTGGATACTTCTTTTGCACAAGAGAAAGTGGTGCGTCTACAAAATGTTGATAAAATCGCATAATCATGGATCCTTAAACAATTTTGCATGTGTGTGAGATCCTTAGACTATATGTTAATAATCAAATGGTCACATTTCGACTATATGCAAAAGTGTTGTTATGCATTTTTTTGGCAAAGGAATATCCACCTAAATAAGTTGGAAAGCTCCCCCTAGTTGAGATAAGAAAGCATGTATCACCTTCAAAATGTAGTGAAAAACTTTCATGGCATCGAGTCAATTGTGGCACCAAACTTCTTAGTGGATGACTACTTCGATTTGGTAATCCAAGGTGTAGAAGCTTGTAGGGTATAGGAACGCACCCAAAACCTAAAAGAGTTTAGAATAGTGGATAATATATGTTTATATGTGTCTGCTCATTTTTATCAAAGCATATCAATTAGAGGTAAACTCTTCTAATAATTAAGAAGTAAATATTCTCAAAGGGGTTGAAGTTGAAGAGTTAGTAATGGATCTCCATTTGAAGGATCTTCTTGGCTTGTGACAATCCAATTTAGCTTGTATTGCTCATGCTCGCTCTATGTTTTGTGAGCTAATTTAGGATTAGCTTTCTCTTGATATAATGCCTACCTTAGAGGCTGATATTTGTGAGGATGAGGTGATGCATGTCCATTGCATTTACCCAACTATAGAAATCCTAGAAGGGATGGTCTTCCAAATGAGTTATTCGAGACTTATATTAGTTGCTATGGTGGCTCCTTTGACATCTATGTGTTAGGAGGTTTGGGCATATTGCATTATGCCTACCTCATGGAAAGAGTAAGCTCATTTTGGAGGTTCCCTTATTGTTAATCGGAAACATTAGAGACCAATATCATTGATGGGAAACATGTATAATATCTTCTTCAAGGTGTTGGCTAATCATCTCCATGAGTGTCTTCCTCATATTTTGCATTTAGGCTAGCATGTCTTTATCAAGAAAGAAAAATTTTGCATAATATCCTAAATGTGCAAACGGGTATTGATTATATGCAACACACAAACATGAAGTGGTTCTTATATAGTTAGATTCGGAGAGAGCTTTGAATACTTGGAAAGGTCTTACCTTTTCGAGCTTATGGATGAGATGGGATTTTGGACTTGCATGTCTCGTTTGATATATATTATTAGTAGGGGTGTATCCTCTAGAGTCATGCTTAACAGTGGTGTTACTAAACCATTTGTTCTCTTGTGATCAACCAGATAGGGTTGCCTCCTCGAGTCCTCTATTTTTTGCTTTTGCTATGCATCCTCTTCTGACAAGTTGCACTTGGCTCTTATTGGGAAATTGGTTTGGTTGTCCCTTTTTTCAAATCAACACTTTATTGGCCAAGTTTTGGCTAATGATATTTTCATGATTTTGAAGGTTGGTCAGGATAACCTCCATAAAGCGTTCAACATGTAGGATTCGTTAGGCCAAGTTTCCAAGTTGCATATTAACATATCCAAACCATCTCTCACTGGCCCATGGAACATGATTTGAGGCATTGGGGTAGTAAGGTGAGGTGGTACCCACCCCAAAGGGAGTAGGCACTTAGGTTATCCTTTGAGGGTAAATGTTTTTCCTGAGTAGTTGTTGCTAGATAGATTTTTGCTAGGGTGGAAGGTAATTTTACTTATTGGAAATTGCAAGCATGGCCTTTCCATGTGCACCTTAAAGTGGCATTGACAATCATGCTACCTATACTTTCCTACTATTTTTGCTATTACCTTGGTCATGAGGGATAATTCACTTTATGCTTTGGAAAAAGAACTCCCTACATGCTCAAATTCCCTGGGTTTCATTGGGCCATATTTGCATGTGCAAAAGAATGGGAGATGGAGCCATTTTGGACATGGAAACTCACATGATGGCACACGAGATGATCCTTGTTACAAGCCATGTGCTCCAATCACTTGCCTTAGGTCTCCATAGCCCTTTTTTTCCTTCAAGTTACCATATTCAATATGAGAATACTAGAATATAGGGTTCTTGGTGGCTTCTACTCAATTTTGACAAACTTGTTATAGAATCTTCAGTCTTATGGAAGGTGATGCCTTAGAATTTGGGTTGGGACCTAGGTGAGGATCAATTGCATGCCAATTCTATGTAAGTTGAAGTGCCCATGATTTCTAATATAGTTTCATGGGAAGCTAGATCAAGGTCTTATCAAATGGTATGGTTTGGATTATTTTCTGTTACTAATGTGACTTTATTGACATGACATGTATTGATGTCCTTCTAGTCGATTTGATGGATTTTTTGTGTTCATCAAAGACATCGTAACTTATGGTACACACTATTCTCGTCTTTTTGCAATCAACAACCCTTTCCCATACTCTCTAATTCTTAGTAGGATTTGAGACTTATGGGACAACTACATTTGGAATGTGCCTCAGTTAATCAGATTATCATTTTCTTGTAGATAATCATCTCACTAGATGGTAATTAAGAGTGATTCCATTTGGGGCTGTCATAAAGGCGGGATATGGTGGAAATAGACCATAATGGAGGGATGGATCAACAAAACTTCATTTAATTGCAAAGTCATTCTTTGGAGAAGGTTGATTATTGGCTTGCCCCTTGCTTCTGTCCTCTCTCAAAGAAATATCTCAAGTGGCTCTTTACTTCTTCAGCACTACAAGTGTGGAGACTTCTCACCATAGGTTTATCTCCTATCCATTGGCAAGGAAGATTTGGTCTCTTTTATCTACATCCTTGTAATTGGGTGTTTGGCAGCCAAAAGATTTAAACCTAATGCAACCACACATGAAGATAATGTTCTACTTTTTATGCTTCTAGGGTTGTTGGCATAATTGGGTGTCATTTGGAATGCATTTGTTTTTTATTCATAGATAGATAGAGAGAGAGAGAGAGATATATATATATATATAACCAACATTGGTAGAATAATACACAATAGGTGGAGATGATTATTATTACTTTATAATAGAAGTTTCGTTATGCAAGTAATAAGATTTTAAAATCAATGTATATTTCAACAAGTATTACATTTATGGAAAAATGGAGATTGTATCACATACATGTTAAAGACTCACAAGAGTGAGGATTAGCTGTGGCTTTGGTTTTGAAAAGTATTTGCCATCCACGTGTTTGTGAGAAAAATAGAACACAACGATAAACTAGGATGGTTGACCATCAAGAAAATAAAAATGAATGCCATAAAAACAAAAATACAACTCAATAACTTAAAGTAGCTTCCATTGTGAATGCAATGGTCTTCGTTCCAAGGGTTGTAGCTTTGGCCTATAAATAGGTCATTACTTCAAAACCACTTTACCGAGTTTTTTTTTTATAACCTTAGACCCACTCCCAAGCTGAAGTTTTTAAATCTTGCTTGTTGATGGAATCTTTAAGAGCTTACTTTCATGTTTATGTCTTCTTTAGTTGAGATAGTTGCTTGTATTCTTTTTTAGACAAATCTTAAAGGGGGATTGAATATCTAAACTCAGCTTTATGATGTAAAGATTCTAAACCATTAAACCACACACTATATGTGTGTTGTGAGGAGATCTTTTGGCAACCCTAGTTTACCTCTACACATCATAGACTATAGTCACATGCTAGTTTCTTTTGGTGATGGGATCTTTTGATGAATGACCAAGATTCATCTAAAAGACATGCCTCATTTTTAGCCATGAATAGAAACTCTCCCCTCTCTTCAATGCTTGTGTTGAGCCAAGCTTTGGCAAGCCCAAAACAAATAAACTATCGAGTAATCTTAATGTTTACATGCACTTAGACTAATAATCCCATAGAAGTGACTAATAAGCTGGTTTGGTTAGCGTTGCTTGCTAGACTTACTAATCGTGCATTGCATGGTTGGTGGACTTGAAGCTCGCAAGGTTTTGCCTCGTTCACTTTGTGCTTTGTGAACAAAGGAAAGTGGCGCTTCACTTTGTTCACAAAAGAAGAAATTGTGTGGTTTGCATACACACAATATAAGGTGCTTCACACCTAGTGTGTAAAATGTTAGGAATGTGATTAGGCTATTTATGGAGATTATTTACTTAAGCATGTAAATAATCATATGCCTTGGTGCGATATAATAAGCAACATATGCCTGTCTACATGCAATAATGCATTCACTTGTGAGATGTTAAATGTGTGAAGCCTCCCCCCTCTCCTCCTCTCTCTCTCTCTCTCTCTCTCTCTCTCTCTCTCTCTCTCTCTCTCTCTCTCTCTCTCTCTCTCTCTCTCTCTCTCTCTCTCTCTCTCTCTCTCTCTCTCTCTCTCTCTCTCTCTATGCTTACAAAAAATGGATAGATGGTACACTATACACATGATGATTTATTTAAATTAACCTATAAGTGATACTATGCATTCTTATTAAATGACCCTTAAATCTATTTCATTTAACCTTTTTTTTTGAAAGTGATCTCTTCTATCACATTTATGTAAAATCTCACAAACCTTAAAATGCAAAAGCTTATACTTTTGCAACCGCTATTAATTATTTTAAAAATTTATAATTTGATATTTAAACATCACACATCACAAAGGATTATCAATGAGCTTTTGCAAAAAATGTGTATATAAGGCATTTTGGTGAGCAATAATGCAATTGGTTTCCTTTGTTCAACAAAAAAACTACTTAATGACATAATATGTGCATAAGAAATGAGCATATGTTACAGTTATTGCAATGTATTAATGTACTTCAAGGCTTTGCACAAATTTTGAAGAATGCCAAGGCACAATTTTGGCAATGTCCTTCCTTTACTCCATAATTTTTTTTTCAAAGTGTTGGAGATTTTACAAAACTTAGGTTGTTTTTGAAGGATTGATTGGGAGCATTGATGGTAGAATAGCATTCACATTCTTCTAATGCCATTGTTGCATCCCAAACAATTATGGCCATTGTGAAGGATGACAATGATGATGCGGAGGAGTAGAAGAAGAAGGCCTTACTAGCTGAGATGAGGAAGAAATACTAATGCTTTAGGACACCACCCTCTACTTAGGGTTTCTTGTTTGGCAAAGCATTGTTACGTTATGCTCTGTGACTTTGCTGAAATGGATGCCTATGGAGGAGTTTGAGTATGCTCATGCTTCTCTTATTATTTGTGTAGTTTAAATTTGATATTTTATCTTAAATGACTTCACAGGTAAGAACCTAGACATGAAACTCAATCTAAAGCAATGACCTTCTTTGTTTGCATTACGATTCCCTTTCCAACTTGAAGGATGGATGTGTAAGGAGCTCTCAAATCACTTTGGGAAACATGACCTATGTATCCCAAAACTATTGACAAATTTCCCAAACAACCATCTACATTCTATGTGTAGAACACCTCATGCATATTCATGGTTGATCAAGCTTGTTATTCCTAGTTTAGGGGTCCTAAAAAGCTTGTTTTGAGGGCTTTTATGCTACCACATTTTAGCTACAGCTAATGGACCTCCACTTTTTGCACTCACTTAAGTTTGACAATGATCCAACGTTACAGATAGATACTCAACATATTGATACCACCAACAAAATACCTGGATATTTGTGGTCCATATTTGAGTTATCATGGTTTCCTATTCATATTGGGCCTTGCATTGCATAACACATTGTTGCAACCTTGATACCACCAACAAAATACCTAGATATTTGTGGTTCATATTCGAGTTATCACAAACCATATATTTTTTAGCTTCAGTTTGAGGCATTTTTTGTGGGCAACATATTTTAGCCTAACACCTATTTTATGAATATGCACACTTTAGGCCCTTAGCAATTCTTTGTTCATGGCACACCACCCTAATAAGTATACTATGTAGAGTGGTTAATGCCTCTTGGCTCCCCTATTTTCAAGTCCGAAACAACTCTTTATTCTTCGCGAGGTATCCTAATTTCCACTTGCGCAAAAATTGTAGTTCCCTTCTCATATAGCATAGTCTAAAACTTAAGTACAATAAGATCAAGTATGTTTTCTAGATGGACTTTGCAATCTTCCCAAGCATTCATGCTTGCCCTTCTCTCCTAAGTGTACTCTTGTTGCTTTGTTGGAAAGCTAGAAAGTTTCATGCACTCACTTAATGACATTGGTACTTACAACAATGATGATACATGAACTGAAAACAATGTAACAATGCTCACACATGCCCAGAGAGTTTTTCATATTGCCACCAAATTAAAGCAAAGTTTAGGAACACAAGCTCCATTTGAGTGGATCACAACAGCTTGAAATTGTAAGCAATTTAGTTGTACTCGCAGTCTCTAGAAATCCAGAAGTAGAATGTAAAGACTATTCTAGGGAAGCATGTAAGTTTTAATTTGTGTTGCATCCTCCTAGAAAATAAAAATGGAAAAAGCTAAAAGAAAAAGCAAATCACATAGCAATAAATAAAAGATGCATGGCTTTATCGTACAATGACAAACTGAGGTACATAATCTATGTAGAGTGCCAAGGCAATTGATCCATACATTGATTGATCTCTCCATTGGAAAGGAAGCTAGGCATAATAGGTACCAACATGCTGATATTTGAGTTTGGGGATGGAATGGGGTGTTTTGGGTCTTCTTTTGTGACCAAAATGTCCATGACCTTCACCTTGTGCCAGATCTTCATCTAATCATCCATACTCCTCGCGGGTGGATAAATTTTGCTTCACATATTTTCTACACCTTTTTAAACTTGGATAGCTTGTGGTTTGTTGTGCTATTGTCCCTTGACAACTCTACCATGTCCATGACCTCCACCTCACGCCAAACTTCATCTAATCATCCACAGTCCTTGTAGACAAGCATGACTTGACCTTAACTGGGAGTTCGAGTAGTCCAACATAGACATGGTGGACCTCGGCTACTCTTCTTTGAGTCCAAGAACATAACCATGGGGAAGAACACAATCTCTGGTAGAGAATACAACCCTAGTGGAGAAGAATATCATAGGGACATGCCATGGGAGAGATGGCAAGCAAGCGGTTGGAGCATAGAGAGAGAGAGAGAGAGAGAGAGAGAGAGAGAGAGAGAGAGTGTGTGTGTGTGTGTGTGTGTGTATCAAGTGGTGAGCCACCTCTCTCATTGAGGTATTCATATTTTTTAAATGATAAAAAATGTTAATTTTTTTAATTGTGTGTCAGTTTTCTCAGGAGCATTACGTGATCTCTGTAAGAAAGCAATCAATCATGGAATGAAATCTAACTAAAATTGAAAATTAACTAAGCAACAACAAAGAATTAACAAGTCTATTGCACCAGGACATCCTCATCATGTATTAATGGTTGGGGATTCAAGAATACATGATGACCATGGCTGAGTGCTTCATAGGCTAAGAAGAAGCTAACTCCAAGAATATGGAAAAGCCAAGATTATTGAATGATCAAAAGATGTCTTGCCTTTGGCCTCTAGTCCCTTTTGTTCTAACCCTCTTTCCAAACTTAAGGGCTGTTCACACATGTACACGTAAGCTAGGGCTGAATTTACAAAGGCTGGAATTAATCCAAGGTGCAAATATTAATGTTGTATTTTCCTTCATGACAAACCATCCCGTCCTGAAGATGGTTTTGTCCTCAAAACCAAGAAGTAATGGACTAAATCCAAGTCAAGGATGATAGTAATCATGCCCATTCATCTTCCAAGTGATAAGAAAGCACTGTCCATGAAAAGAATACCTTTTTGCATGCCAAACTGTGAGAAAACTGGCTACTGTCCAAACAGGGCTGATTAACTAAAACTGCCATAACTTTTGATATATTGGTCCAAATGAGGCGTATGAGGTGTAGAAACGAAGTATACACTCCCAAGCATCACCCCATAACATCAAAATCAAATTTTGATGAAGTCAGGACAGTTTTATTGTCTGCAGAAATTTCATACAGCAAGCTGTCTGTGCACAGTCACTGCATACTGCATCATATATCATCCTGTAATAACCAAGGAAAGTTACTGACATAAGTGGATGGTTGCCAAGAAGACTCTTCAATGGGCAAATTCTTCCACTTAATGAGATACTCAATGAGAGTACGATTTCTGAGAACCTTCTCTCTCTTTCCAATAATGCTTTCAGGTTCATATATGATTAGTCCTGCCTCATCCAATGGTGGTAACTCTTCCAATACTTGTACATCGGGCCCAACATACTTCTTCAGCTGTGAAACATGGAATACATCATGTATTCTAGTAGAAGATGGTAGCTGAAGTTTATAAGCAAGCTCTCCAATTTTGTCCAAGATTAAGTATGGCCCATAAAACCTATGAGCAAGCTTATTGTTCCCACCCTTTAATGAAGCATAATGCGTCTTGGGCACTTTGAGAAATACCCAATCTCCAACCTTGAAGTCTAAATGTCTTCTTTTCTCATCTGCATAGACCTTCATTACCTCTTGTGCTTTCCTTATGCTGTCCTTGCATTGCCTCATGAGCAACTCCATTCTTTCCAACTCTTCCTTTACTTGTGGGTTGATGTCTTCATGGAATAAAACTGATGGAAGTTGGACTTTATATCCATAAAGAGCTTCAAACGGAGACATCCCAATGCTCGTGTGGTGCGTGTTATTATACCAAAATTCAGCAAGGTGGATCCAACGATCCCATGAAGCTTGTGTGTCATGACAATAATGCCTAAGGTACACTTCCACCCAATGATTGACTCTCTCCGTTTGCCCATCAGTCTGAGGGTGATAGGCCATGCTAGGAGTGAGGAAAGTACCCATAGATGAGAATAGACTTTTCCAGAAGTTGCCCATAAACTTCGAATCACGGTCTGATACTATTCTCATAGGCATACCATGTAGTTTGAACACACCTTCCATAAATTGCTCGGTGACTTGCCTTGCTGAAAATTGGACTTTAGTTGGGATAAAGTGGGCTGATTTGGTCAATCTATCAACTACCACATAGATACTGTTCCATCCATGACTGGTAGTAGGCAATCCCGTTATGAAATCCATGGAAATATCTGTCCATTTGCCCGTAGGTATGGGTAAAGGCTGAAGTAAGCCGGCTGGTAATAGAGTGGAATCCTTATTTTGCTGACACTCCAAGCACTGAGATACATACTCTTTAACATCTTTCCATAGACCTTTCCAATAGAAGCTTTGATGAACTCTATCAAACGTCTTGAAAAGGCCCAAGTGACCAGCCATTCGCGATGAATGCATCTCTTGAAGCACCTTCAGCTTGAATTTACTGCTGGGAATCAAGTACACTTTACCCTTAAACCATAAGAGGCCATTATGCACTTTAAAAATTAGGAAATTCAGCATCACACCCTTGCTGTAATTTCTATAAAATATGGGCAACATGCTCATCAAGCACATATTCCTCTTGAATGTCTTCAATCCAATCCTTATAGATGGTAGACACAGTAGATAGACTGCATGCCCACATTCTTGATAACGCATCAGCCACCACATTATCCTTGCCAGCCATGTATGATATTTCAAAATCATATGATTGCAAAGTGGCCAACCATCTCTTTTGCTTGGGAGAAAGATTGGGCTGCGAGAGAAAATATCTCAAGACCCTATGATCGCTTTTGACTTTGAAGTGTGTCCCATAGAGGCAGTGGTGCCATTTCTTGATTGCATGTAAGATAGCAAGCATCTCCTGCTCATAAACATGCATCTCTCTCTCTTTGTCATCAAATTTTCTGCTCTCAAATGCAATGACACCATGCTCCTGTACCAAAACTGCCCCCAAACCTCTACCACTGGCATCTGCATAAATGGTAAAAGTCTTGGAGAAGTCAGGGCAAACTAGTATGGGTGCTGAAACAAGCAATTGCTTCAGCTCATTAAAGCTCTTGTCAGCGATCTCATCCTAGAAGAAGGCCTCCTTTTTCACCCGATCGGTAAGAGGAGCTGCAACATGAGCATAGTTCTTCATAAACCGTCGGTAAAAGGATGATAAACCAAGGAAACCTCTTAATGAAGTGGCATTGGTTGGCGTAGGCCATTCTTTGACGCACTGAACCTTCTTAGGATCCACTTTGATTCCATCTTCTCCCACTATATGACCCAAGTACTCAACTTCCTTTGTCATAAAAGAGCATTTAGTGGCCTTGGCAAACAGTTTGTGTATCCTCAATATGTCAAAGACCTCTTTTACATGCTGCAAATGGTCTTCTTTATTGTTGCTATAGATCAAAATGTCATCAAAGAATACCAAAACTGTTTTAAAGAGCAATGGCTGAAGTATCTTATTCATGACAGACTGGAATGTGGCTGGAGCATTTGATAACCCAAAAGGCACAACCATAAACTAGTAAAGACCCCTCTCCGTCCTGAAGGTTGTTTTAAATTCATCCCCTTCCTTCATGCGTATTTGATGATATCCCGATCTCAAGTCAATTTTGGAGAACACCTTGGCATCCTTCAATTCATCTAAGAGATCATCTATTCTAGGTATTGGATACCTATTCTTGATAGTGACCTTGTTGAGATCGCGGTAATCAATGCACATTCGAAAGGAGCCATCTTTCTTCTTCACAAGAAGGACTGGAGAAGCAAAAGGTGATTGGCTTGCCTTAATGAGACCCATTTCCAAAAGCTCTTTGACTTGGCATTCTACCTCTTCTCTTTCCACTTTGGAGAGGCGATATGGTGGTTTGTTGATGGGCTTTGTATTGGGCAGCAAGTCAATGGGATGATCCACTTCTCTTTTGGGAGGAAGAGAGGTAGGTGGCTGAGAAAAAATATCTTCATATTCTTTCAGCAATTTACAAAGACATGGGTCCATATTGTTGGTAGGAGAAGAGGGCTGATCCTCTTCAATCTTGGAAAGAAGAATGGTGAACATACATGCCTTTGCATTTATCTCTTTCTTAACCTTCTTGGGGCTGATCATCTCCATTCTTTTCTTTTCAACTCCATGTAGTGTTACTTGTTGTCCACACCATTTAAACTCCATTTCCATGTTGTTGAGATCCATGGTAAATCTGCCCAAAGATTTCAGCCAATTGCAGCCAAGTATTATATCAATGGGACCCATTTCTAATGCAATTAGGCTCACCGATGTAGTGCACAATGGGGAAAGGGTGATAGGTACATTTGGACAACATTGATTGTTCTTCTCAAAATTTCCATTTGCCACTTGGATTTTGAGTGATGTAGGCATTTCATGCGTATTCAATTTCAGCCCATTGAGTGACTTAGCATTAATGAAGCTATGTGTACTTCCCGTATCAATGAGTATATGAGCGGTCCTTCCCTTGATTTGACCTTTAAGGCGTAGGATATTATCCCCTCTTGAACCAATCCATGCATCACTTGATATGGCACATAGCGATGGATGTAAATCAGTCCATGAATCATCCAAATAATGATCGCCCGGGTCGAAAGGAAACCCATCCATCGGATCATAGAACTCATCATGGACATTCCCTTCATTTTCATGCGCCTCTTCTTGAGTTGTTGTGACATCAAGCTGAGCCAAGCTTCCTTCAATAGATTCAACATCGGAATCATCCTCAATGATCATGCTAATCTTCATATTTTTGGCCTTGCATTTGGACTTATGATCGGGTGACCATTTCTCTCCACATTTGAAGCATAGTCCTTTAGCATACATATCTTTGAGCTTGTCATTCGATACATGTTTGCCTTGAGTAGGGGCTGAAGTTTTGGCACTTATATCAGTCCTCTTTCCATCAAATCTATTTTCAGCATTAAGTCTGAAATTACTGCTTTGTTTTGACCCAAAAACAGTAGGAAAAGTGGGTATCTTGCTGTAGTTATTGCTGAAAGTATTTGATGGCTTCCCAATATGCTGAAAATTAGTTTTAGCATGCCCATAATGGCCCGACGTCCTTGGGAACTGTGTAGGCTGAAAAGAATGCCCTGTTTTTGGCTGAAAACCCTTGTATTTCTGCCCATAACGTTCAGCCAATTGAATGGCAGCTTGTAGGGATGTAGGATTCATGGCTCCAACTTTGGAAGAAAGAGTAGGTTCCAAACCAAATATGTATTTATTCAACTTGGCACTATCGGAGACCCCATGAACATACATCGAAAGGTTCAAAAACTGATTTGAGTACTCTCTAACCGAGAGACCACGTTGCTCAAGTGCATACCACTTCTTCTCTAACCGCTCTTTTTCAATAGGGGAAACAAAGACTTCAATCATAGCATTTTTCAATGCATCCCAAGACAAGAAGTCATGTCCCATCCTCGCCATATATCTCCACCAAGTGTGAGCATAGCCTTCTAGATGAAGGGCTGCAAATTTTACTTTGGCATTCTCAGGCCTCGGGTAAAGGGAAAAATACATCTCTAACTTGTCAAACCACTCCTCCAACTCCGTGGGTGAAGGGTTCTCTCCCTTGAAGTTTGAGATAACTATTTTCTCCTTGTACTCTCTCTCGTATTGAGGAGGTTGTCCATTATGGTGCTACTGCCCACTATGGTGTTGTGGCCCAAAAGAATTGCCAAAAGATCCTTGCCTAGGATATTCATTATTTCCCTGCCCTTGTGCATAAGGAGTTTGCTGTCCATAATGTATACCATGACTTTGTGGCTGGAAATAATGTCCTTGAGGCTGAAAGTATGTGTTGCTCACATTGGGAGGTTGTCCATGGTACCCTTGAGGTTGTCCATGCATAGTTGAGTTGAAAGATGGTTGCTGCCCATTATTTTGCTGATTTCAAACATGATTTGACATGGGACTTGGCTTATTGGGCTGCACTTGAGTAGAGAAATTATGTTGTGGCTGTCCATAAGCATTTGGGGTTGAATTCACATGTCCATGTGGCTGCCCATAAGAGTTTGGGGCTGAATTAACATGCCCTTGCTCATAGCCACCAACATTTGCTTGAGGGTAAAATTGCTTGTAGAAAGAGTTGCACCCATGGATGTCTTCATTATGCTTTGAGTTTGTTTGCACTCTCTCTTGAGGATCTTGCCCATGTGGCTGAAAGTGACCCTTTTGTTGATGGAATTGTGGCTGAAGTGAAGTGGGCTAAACAAAATCCTTAGCTTTAGATGACTCTCCAACTTCAAATTGACCTACCACCTTAGGAGTAGGTGGTTTAGGTGGTTCTTCAGCCATATGAGGATGTGGGACATTAAGACCAGCTGTAGGCAACATTTTCTCACCAAGAAGTGCTACAAGCTTGTCAATACCCAACCTCATACCCTCGAAGCCTGATTTCATATCCTTTATGTCATTTGACAATTGTTGAAAACTGTTTGAATTCATTGAGATATGAGACATCTCTATGGGTTGATTGGTAGGGAAGTGGGTGGAACTTGCATTGACCTCTTCATTCTCATAGTGCATTCGGTAAATGGCATCTTGAGAAGTGTCATGTTCACCCTTTTCATGTTGATATTCCCTCAATTCTTCATTGATAGTATCCAAAACAGGGTCTCTCTTCTTATTCCTAGCCATGGGTTGATTTCTGTCCTGAATTTCCTGCAGTAGAAAAACTTGATTATCTTCACTTCTAGAGCTCCAAATTACGAGGTCTTTGGCTCTGTTCGAAGCTTGAAGAGTCCTCTATCCAACGAGCTATCAAGTGCAGAAAATGGATGAGTACAGAAATTTCAGTAAGGGATTTTCTGTTGCTGTCTAAAAATTCCTGCATGCAGTGAATACCTTGTTCTAGTCAATTAATGACTTGTACCATCAATACCAAGCATGTACCAACTTCATAAACATGTAGGAGAGTCTCATACATCTGCCCATATTGAAAATGACCTCTGTAATCAGTAAAATGGTTGTCTAACTCAATGTAGACTGCAATCTTTAATGAGGGTATGCATACATACTCTGTCCCAAACTTTAATCCTGAACCATAGTGTCTTTACCATAGGATGTATACATTTTACTGCAGCCATATGTCTTCATACATTTGCCATACATTCTCCCATGCATTCTTTCAACGTACATTTGCCTTCCAAAACTGTCATGCATTTACCTTCCTTGAATGAATTTGCCTTCATACATTGATACTTTCCATGAGTACCATACATTTGCCAATACATCCATGAGTACCATACATTTGCCAATATCTCAAGAACTCACTACCCATAAACTCATGCTGTAGGTTGATTTCAAGTGCCTTTGAGATTTGTACCTACACCTAAACTTGAAAATGCGTGGGATCCGAGACCCGAGGGGTTTGCAAAGTTCCCTCTCGAGCCGGGTTGCGCTCCCCTTCAGGGTCCTCGTCGGTAGGGGAGGGTCGCCTCTCTTTTGTCCTACCAACTCGCCCGGCATCCACTTTTCCTTGTGGGCATGTACATGGCAAGTGAATTCTAGCTCTAAAAATCAGTATGATATGCATGGAATAGAATGGAAATACAATTGCCTTTCATTTGCCCTTTCATGATATGCAAGATTGGAATTGAAAAGGCTGAAATGTAAATGAGAAATGGAGAGCTATTTACCTCAGCAATGACTCACTGCTTACAAAGCTTTTCTCACTTACCAATTGGGTAATGATTTTCTTATGATCAAGAGGCAAAATAGGCAATCAATTTCATGTCAGGGTTAGGCAATAAAGATTGAGTAAGGAAGCTCAAGAAATTACTGATTTCAGTGAATGAAAGTAGATGGGTAATGCTCATTCATTATGGAAGAGTTTGAGACATTTAGAGATGGCCATTTCAGTAAATTGAAGAGGTTTAGTAAAGACAATGACTGACATAACCTATAGGCTTCATGTAATGCATTAGGCTATGAATGAAAGCTTCATTAATCCTCTTATTTCTCTTCAACAATTGGAAATGAGATCAGCAATTGGATGTAAAGAGAAATTAAGAGTGATTAGAGTACCTCATTTGATTGATTGGAGAGGAGCATTGTTGATGGAATGACCTTCAATCCATAATGCTTGACATAGGCGAGTTGAGCTTGATAATCCTTCAAAAATCAGTCCAAGAGATCTTCAATCTTCAAGAATAATCCCTTCCTTGATAAGCTTCAGCTTCATTAATCCCATGAAAGCTCCATGACTCCATGAGTGCTCCAATTTGCTCCAAATGAGGGTTGATGAAGACCGATTACCTTCTCTACTTGAAGTAGGTTGCAATAGGTAATAGAGAGGGCTTCAATGTGTCCAAGAGATCCCGAAATTTGAGAGGGAATGCCAAAATTTAATGGCATAAAAGCTTCATGCTGTCCATTGAATACCTAGACCTCCATTGGCTTCAATCTCCTTCAATGTCGGTCCAATGTTGATGGATTCTTGAGGGGAAATGGTTGAGGAAGCTTCAGAGATGCTTTGCCCACAAAAGCCCCATGAGTTGCTTCAAAAATTTCAGGAATCTTTGATGCTGTCCCAAACTGCCATAGCTAGGGTTTTGAAGAAGAGGGAAAACTCCAAAATGGTAAGAATCTTGAAGAAGCTTGTGAGAGACCTCTTGCCCAGGGTTAGTAGGATCATTAGCAATGCTCAAAGGCCATCATACTTCTGAATTTTCCACGCAGTAGGGGAGTGTGTGCAGGCGGCGCAAACAGCGTGAGGACATACTCATGTATGAAAAGTCCAAGACAATGCTAAGTAGCTATATTAGCTACTCGAAATGAAGCTCCTGAAGCAGGGAAGAAGGTCATGTAATCCATTCTCATGATAGGAGTGAGAGAGAGAAGATCTGATCTTGTCTTGGCCATGGATTCTTGTGGACAGCTTGAAGGAAAAGAGAAGAAACCCTTGTTTCATGAAAAGTAACTCCAACTTTTCCCTCCTCTAAGTCCTGTAACCATTAGTTTGTCCACTTACCCCAATTTTTGGTTCAAATCTTGGTCACGACCTGCTATTTTGGATGGAGCCCGCCATTTCTTCCATTAGTAATGCCAAGAATCACCATCTTTATCCCTGTTTATAGCAGACCTTCACATGTAACTCCGGTTTGAAGCCTTCATGTCCTGTCAAGTCCTGTCACTCAAATTCCTAACTATGGTTTGCTCTCCCTAGCCTAGGAAACTGAATCTAGCACTTGAAAATGACTTCTGCAAGGATCTAAGCTACTGCTCTGATACCAATGTAAGAAAGCAATCAACCATGGAATGAAATCTAACTGAAATTGAAAATTAACTAAGCAACAACAAAGAATTAACAAGTCTATTGCACCAGGACATCCTCATCATGTATTAATGGTTGGGGATTCAAGAATACATGACGGCCATGGCTGAGTGCTTCATAGGCTAAGAAGAAGCTAACTCCAAGAAGATGGAAAAGCCAAGATTATTGAATGATCAAAAGATGTCTTGCCTTTGGCCTCTAGTCCCTTTTGTTCTAACCCTCTTTCCAAACTTAAGGGCTGTTCACACATGTACACGTAGGCTAGGGCTGAATTTACAAAGGCTGGAATTAATCCAAGGTGCAAATATTAATGTTGTATTTTTCTTCATGACAATCTCCATGTAGGATTGTATTTCAGTTTGTAAGATCTCTCAATTATATGTTATATACATATTTTAAATGTTTGAAAAATTTATTGCATGTCAAATTTGGCTTGGGAGCACTACACGATCTCCATGTAGGATCATATTTTGGTTTTTGAGATCTCTCAATTATATGTTATATAGATATAAATTTTGTTTTTGTTTTATACTTTGTTATAATTACGATATAATGAAATGTGCCATATGAGTAGGCCGACCCCTTACCCCTAGTGCTTGAACTCAAGACCTCATGAAATTCGCACACATCGATTTAAGGAGCATGCCCCTAGTGCTTGAACTCGAGACCTCATTAAATTGGCATGCCGCCATTGGTAGTCGTGGCTTGTTTCGAAGCATTTGGCGAGTATTTTTCGATTTTGACACACCCTTCCTAAACAATTGCTGAAAGCTTGCAGAGTTATTCATGTGGCGGTTTGTGGGGGGAGGTTTTTCAACGATATATAGTGAAAATCAAAAACCACTGTAAGCCACATTGGAGGGTTTTTGGTTTTCTCCCAAAAGCGGGGGTTCCCTAGAAAAACCACAATGCATTGTTGCTACTTTTAGGAAATAAGGGAGTCCAAGGTCACTTTAAAAAAAAAAAAAAAGGCAAGGAGGGTTTTCAAAGCCCTCGTGTGAGCTTACAAAGGTTTTGAAAACCACTTTGCTGATCTGAAAACTGTTTCCAAATGCCTCCGATGGCAGAGTGCAGCACTGCAAAGGTCCAGTGGTTATACTGTTGTTATGTGCCAGGACGACGAGCAGAAAGGTCTTGGAATAAGGGGAGCGTTGTTCCGTGGAAGATTGGCGCTCCTAGTAGGAAGCCAACGAAGGTAGTCATGTGCCAGGTGATCGAAGGAGCAGGAGGCGACAGAAGGAACCATTTCAAGTACCCGTCATTGGCATCAGAGCTTGTGTTTGCTTTACTTTCGAAAGCCCCCAGCCCGTCACAGATGATTGTCCAAGCGTGGGTAAAGCTATGCCCTTCTGTTCTTTTCCTTGCAGTGGTCTTTCTTCTCGGAACGAAGACCGCTTTTGCTGCACGTCATACTTCCCGGCTGCCTGTATTTGCTTGCCTTAGTGGTGGTGGCGAGAATGCCAGCGCTCTCCCAACAACAGTTTCTTTGACAAAAGAGAAGGACGATACTTCGATTGTGGTCCCAAATCGTGAACCAATGGACGAGGGGCACGAGTCTGACGGGAATACTTACGAGGAAGCTTCACCGTCGGGCATTGGCAATGCGGAAGGTTCTCACAGGACTTCTAATCAAGGAGGGGAACAGGACACAGCTTCTATTACGGATAACGACCAGGTTGAAGAACTGGGGGATGAGTATGGGGACGATGAGGATGATGCTTATGATGAATTTGATGACACCTTTGATGCAGATGAAGGAATGCCAAACGAATCAAATCTTTCGGAACCATACCTCCATTTCACTGGTAAGATGGCCGATCTTCATCCAGTACAATGTAAGGATGGGAGAATAGAGAATCATGCTTGCCATTGAGCTCTACTTCGCAACTGCAACTTATCTAGCACGGCTTCTTGAGCTTGCTTGCATGCATATATATATATATATATATATATATAGTATGTATGTATGTATGTATGTATGTATGTATGTATGTATGTATGTATGTAGGTAGGTAGGTAGGTAGGTAGGTAGGTAGGTAGGTAGGTAGGTAGGTAGTGTGTGTGTGTGTGTGTGTGTGTGTGTGTGTGTTCATGTCTTCTAAGGGCCTTGTGGTGCAAAAATAAAGTGAATGTATCTTGTCAACTATATAGTTCTCAAACACCATGTCTAAAACGTTAAAGAGAGAGAGAGAGAGAGAGAGTAGGTAGGTAGGTAGGTAGGTAGTGTGTGTGTGTGTGTGTGTGTGTGTGTGTGTGTGTGTGTGTGTTTCATGTCTTCTAAGGGCCTTGTGGTGCAAAAATAAAGTGAATGTATCTTGTCAACTATATAGTTCTCAAACACCATGTCTAAAACGTTAAAGAGAGAGAGAGAGAGAGAGAGAGAGAGAGAGAGAGTGTGTGTGTGTGTTTCATGTCTTCTAAGGGCCTTGTGGTGCAAAAATAAAGTGAATGTATCTTGTCAACTATATAGTTCTCAAACACCATGTCTAAAACGTTAGAGAGAGAGAGAGAGAGAGAGAGAAGAGTTTCGGAGAGAGAGAGAGAACGGGACCCTGTTCGTGGTTCGCCATCGCCTGCGACCCTGTTCGCCATCGCCTGTGCCCCCGTTCGTCAGCGCCTGCGAAACCCTGCTCGCCGTTCGCGACCCTCTTACTTGTTCGCCCTCGCCACCGCGTGCGCCCTATCGCCCTCGTCTGCAAGCCCCGCCGCCGTGTCTGCAGGCCTCGTCTGCAGGCCCCGCCGCCTGCGTCTGCAGGCCCCGTCTGCAGGCCCCGCCCTCGTCTGCGCCCCGCCGCCTTCATCTGCAGACCCCGTCGCCCTCGGCTGCGTGTCAGAACTCCTGTCGCCCCTGCTTCGCAGCGAGTCTGTGGCTGACGGTTCAGCCCTGCCGTTGCCTGCCAGCCTTCTTCCTCGTACAGCTCAGCTTTTATTAGCTGTCTTTGCAGAGTACACCCTTGGACAGCGCATCTGTACAGACCAGCGGGCGAGAGAGAGAGCGGGAGAAAGACAGGGTCAGTCCTCCTTCAAGATCAAATTGTCATACGATGGCTGGTTTGGATCTGGATTTCATAGACCAAACAGTGGCAGCACTTGGCCCGGATTCTGATGCCGAGGAACCTGAGGACATGGTTCCGTGCAACGAAGAGATGCTCCCTGGTCCCGACATTCAGCCTGCGGGTAAACGTACCAAGCATACTCCGGAAGAGATAGGTGTTTCTCAGGATTGTTCCTATGCTCAGGTTGCTTCGGATCCTGCGGACTCCCAGGATGTTGACTGGGAGCATTTACTGGAATTTGCCAACACGTTTTACGTTCAACATAATCAGGAAGCCTTTTCCGACTCAGCGCCTGACGATGTTCTGGACGCCACCGTTGACCCAAAAACTGTCCTGCGCTCCTTTTTAGTATTTTATGATCGCGCTGTGATACTCTTCTTCACTGGTCGAATCCCGCTGCTTTCCCGTATTTGCCAGTGGCTGCACAATCTGCTACAAGGGGAATGTGTTGAAGAGATTTTTGTTGGCTCCCGAGGGTTTTTTGAGGTTCTGTTAAAATCAGAGACGCATCGTGCTGCTCTCCTGTCTAAACTGCCTTTATTTTTTGAACGCCGGTTGGTTCATGTGGTTCCATGGCGCCCAATGGTAGATTTTCAGCGTCTGCTGCAACGTGAATGCCCTGTGTGGGTCGAAGTGGAAAATTGCCCGGCGGTTTATTGGCCACTGTTGAAGGATGCTATGGCCGCGGTGGGCACTGTTCTCGTCCCTCCCAGTCTCCGGACAGTGAATCGCAACCGCTTGTGTATGCTATGGGACACTGCAAGAAAAAGGCCTGCTTGGTTGCGCCTCAACTGCTCGGGCATGCATCCGTTGCACTTTCGATTGAAATGGGGCAATTTTGCAGGGCATTGCTTTTCCTGTGGACAGTTGGGGCATTTCATGGCTGAATGCCCGGAACAGCAACATACCTCCGATGTTGGCCATGCTGCGCCGCCCATGGAAGATATGGTGTGTGATGCCCCGTCGCTGGATGCTATCCACCAGTCCCAAGTTCTGGTCAAAGGTAAACAACAGGTTTCGGGTCTGGATTCCCGCGCCACTGATTGGGTGGAAGTACGTGCAAAAAAAGGCAACAGGGTTGTTGCTGGCATGGAAAATATTGTGCCTACTCCCTCACAAGATTCCATGCGTACATATATGCGCAGGAAGGAAATGTTGTCTTCCGAGCGCGCTGCTCCTGCTATGGTTTCCTCTGCCCCCCGTCATCAGTCCGCCAAAAAAATGTATTCAGATCGTCCAAAGGGTCCCCCTGCTAAGCTGGCATTTGATAACAGAGGTAATGTCATTACCCCGTGGGACCGTCGTTACCCCCGTTTCAACCCCAAGCCAGCAGATATGCCGTCTACTTCCAAATCTGGTCCTCAGAACTCTTTTGCTGTGTTGGCGGATTTCTTGGATGAGGGAGTCCTGGATATTCTTGCTGACAAAGTCAAATTGAGGCAAGCTGTGCCTCGTACCTGATTTGGTTTTAACTACACATGAAAATAGCCACGTGGAATGTGCGAGGCATTTGTTCTCGCCACAAGCAACATGCCATGTGGACAGTATTGCATGAAAATCATTGGGATGTCCTGTGCGCTGTTGAGCACAAGAGTCACGGTGAAGCCGGAAAAGTAGTGGATTGCAATGGCTTTCGACTGTTCTATGCAGGGACACAGGCCATGCATTATTCCGGAGTGCTCATGATTGTACATGACAAATATCAGCCTATGCTTATTAAAAATGATGTTCATGGCCGCTTTTTGGTGATTGAAATTTTATTCGAAGGGGAAATCTTATGGTTACTTGGCCTCTATGCTCCGAATGATTCGTTATCTCGTCGGGAGCTTTGGCAGACTTTGCAGACCTCCTTGTCACTTGGCAGACGAGGCTTCTTCATGGGGGATTTTAATATGTGTGTGGATTCTTCCCAGTCCACATCGGAGCATTCGGTAATGGACGCGCCCGAAAGTCGTATGTGGCATGAGTTGGCTCTTGCTGTTCTCAAGCAAGATCTCTGGTCCTAGCTACACCTGTCTTCTACAGGGTTTACTTTCCATTCGGCTCAGTATGCAACAACATGGTCGCGACTGGATCGTATGTATATCATGCAGAATGATGATTTTCTTCCCGAGATGCTCGACATCAAAGTGTTGCAGCAATATGCTTTGTCAGACCATTTCCCTCTGCAGCTTGAGCTGCTTGCACAACCCATTGCACCTTTCAAGCGATTTCTGGACCGACTCCCTTTGCGCTTCAACTCATCTTACCTGAAGCATGCACTCTTTCAGGGCTATATGCAGCAATTGATTGACAGATTCGCCTTGGATGTCTCTTCCCAGGGCACTGCGTCTTTTGAAAGATTGCTCTCTAATGTGCAACGGGTCGCTCGGCAGTATGGGATTTATCATGCCTCTCTTTGTCGGCAGCGTTGCAAGGCAGCAGAGGATCTGTTGGCTTTGGTTCGTTCTCTGCTGGTCGACACTCCGGATGATGCATTTCTGCTTGCACTGGACATGCGGGTGGCTGATCTTATTAAAGCATTCCAGTTAAAATCATATCAGCAGGCCAAACTGCAACATCTGACGGAAACTTTGCAAGATAGTGCATGTTAGACCCATAAGTTCTTTCGAGCTCTCCATGCCTCTCCTACTCGAGAAAATATGACCAGACTCCAGGATGCAGAAGGCCACCTTATCCTGGATCCGCAGACTATTGTGCATATGTGCAGGAATTATTTTCGTGACCTTCTCGGTTTCACCTCTCCACCTTCGGCCCAAATTACTCATGTCCGTTCGGCTTTTTATGACCTGGTCCGCAATCAGCTTCCGCAGGACATGCTAACTACTATGGAGTCCGATATTTGTGAGGCAGAGGTTATGGACGTCTTGTTACACTTGCCTAAGGATAAAAGCCCGGGTTGGGATGGTCTCACTAATGAGTTCTTTGAAGCTTTTGCTACCCAACTGGTGAAACCTTTGCAGGCTTTGTTCCAGCAGGTGTGGGAAACGGGGATCATGCCCTCCTCATGGAAAGAAGGCCTCATTAAGCTGCTTCCAAAAGCTCCTTCGCCATCCAAGTTGACACAGTGGCGCCCAATTTCTTTGATGGGTTCAATGTACAAAATCTTTTCCAAAGTAATGGCAAATCGGCTCCATAAGCATCTCCCCGCCATTGTGCACCCTCTACAGTATGGTTTTATTAAGGGCCGAAATATCTTACACAATGTATTGAATGCTCAACTGGCAATTGATTATGCCAGGCATTCCAATCAGGAGGTCGTACTGATTCAACTGGACCTGGAAAAGGCTTTTGACTATCTAGACTGGTCTTTCGTTGCTGAACTTATGTCTGCTATGGGCTTTGGTCCGCGGATGTCTAGTCTCATATACACTATTAGCGCTGCAGCGTCTTCGCAGGTCATGCTGAATGGAGGTGTTATTGAGCCATTTGTCCTTGCCCGCTCTGTCAGACAAGGGTGCCCTTTGAGCCCTCTATTTTTTGCCCTTGCCACACATCCAGTTCTTTCGATGTTATCTCATATGGCAGCCTCTTCTCAGTTGGCGGGACTGTCGCTTCCTACAGGTCAACATTTCATTAGCCAATCCCTGGGGGATGATACTTTTATGATTTTGCGCGCGGACAGGGATAACCTTCGAAGAGCATTGGATGTTTGGGGCCTCTTTGGTAAGGCGTCCGGCCTTCGCATCAATGCCCTCAAATCAGCCCTTCTCAGCTGCACGGAGTCGGATTTGCCGTCCTTGGACTGGCAGGGTCTGGTTGTTCCTCGTGGCTCCATTGTCAGGCACCTTGGGTACCCTTTGGGCGTGGATGTTCCCCCAAAGCAGCTGCTGCAGTGGATTTCTCAGAAAATGGTGGCTAAGTTTATGTATTGGAAATCTCAAGCTTGGCCTTTCCATGTTCGTCTCAAAGTGGCCCAGACTATTATGTTGCCAATGCTCACATATTTCTTGCCATTGTTGCCCTGGACTACTATGACCCTCAATGCTCTTACTCAGTCTATTCGTTTCATGCTATGGAAGAAAGACTCATTGCATGCAGGTATTTCCTGGATCTCTTGGTCGCATGCGTGCACCCCCAAACGCATGGGTGGCGGAGCTATTTTAGATGCCCAAACTCACATGCAGGCACTCCGTTGGTCGCTTTTCCGCGCCATGTGCTCGGATCATCATCCATGGGTCGATATAGCCCGTTATTTTCTTGAGGGCCAGGGGCTTCAACATGGCAATACCCAGATCCGGAGTTCTTGGTGGCATGTTCTTAATGCTGATTCGCGGTTCTCCAGCTCTTCTTCATCGTTGCTTACTCATTTGGTGTGTTCCTGGAAACACGTCCTCCAGAAGGCTCAGTGGCATCCAGCAGAGGATCGCTTAGCTACTAACTCTTTTCAATTGGAGTTGCTGGCTGTTTCGCGTCTACTTGCATGGGAAGGTAAACAGGACCTCAGACCACAATTCAACCGGATGGCCTGCTTGGGTTTGTCTTCAGTGGTGGATGCCACCCTTGCAAGTCGCAATGTGCTTATATCTTTTCGTACAGCCAGGCGGCTTTTCCGGATCCCTCGTGGATATAGGCCTTTATGGGAACAGCTTTTGAGGGTGCTCCAGAGCAGACAACCCTTTCCTGCCCTTGCTTCGGATCATCCCTGGCAGGATTGGGACCTACAAGGCCGGCTGACCTTAAGCAAAGCTTCTGCGAACCAAGTGTATCATATTCTGATTAAAGATCATCAATGGCTCGTCACCAAAGTGAATGCTTTATGGGGATTACGTAAATCCCGGTCATGGTGGAGGGAAACTGTGATGGCGGGCTGGTTGAACAAGACACCCTTCAAATGTAAAGTTTTTCTTTGGAGAATGATGGTTGGTGGTCTTCCGCTTGCTTCAGCTCTCTCCAAGCGACGAATCTCCAATGGCCATTGTTTCTTTTGCACCACTGCTGTGGAATCCGCCCGCCACCGATTTATTTCTTGCCCCATCGCAAAGAAAGTTTGGTTATTTTTGTCGGCTGTTTGGCAAGGAGTGGTTGGTTCCACCCTGCGCCCCTTTGATTGGGTTTTCGGGCAGCCCAAATACCCCGCTCCTGCACAGCCACATATGAAGCTCGTGTATCATTTTCTTCGATATTGGGGCTGCTGGCATAACTGGACTATTCGGAATGCTTTTCTTTTTGACTCCGCCTATAATATTCAGCGGCATATTGCCAGGCTTAAGGGCCTCTTGTATTGGCAGTTGGATCTTCTCCGGCATTCTGATTTGCTTTCTAGGGACGACTTACGTCCTTGGCATAGGGCAATTTCCTCTGCATCCTTGCCATAACGTTGTAACTTGTAGTACTTAGAATCTCTTCACATGATGACTTAGATTGTCGTCATGTATCTTGTAATCAAGTAATTATGTACTTTTTTTGTAATTAATACAATTACCTTTTACAAAAAAAAAAAGAGAGAGAAGAGTTTCATGTCTTCTAAGGGCCTTGTGGTGCGAAGATAAAGTGAATGTATCTTGTCAACTACATAGTTTTCAAACACCATGTCTAAAATGTTAAGGATGATATTGCTGGTAGAAAGCGAGAACATAGCATTTTGCAGTTTTACTCTTGAGTTTCCAATCCCTTAGTCGATCAATTTTGCAGAGAGGGGGGACATGTTAAACAATTTGTAACAAAGTTGTTATCTTCGTTTAAAATGTTCTTACGACATGTATAGAGTCCATATGTTTGATAGGCACGAAGAAAGGAGAAGACTTGCTCATCGTCATTGACTATCTTGCATAAGATTGAAAGATTTGACATGCTCTAAAGTTGCAAAGGGTTCTTGAAAGTTTGCACTTTATTGTAGTTTTTTCTTGGTGGTTCCCAATGTTTTTTGCTAGGTTTGGCCATATATCTATTGACAACTCCCACTGCAAAAGCAATGTCTAGTGGGCGAGTGGCCTCCATAACATACATGAGATTGCCAACTATGGATGCATATGGTACCTTAGCCATTTCAGTCCTCTCCTCATCTGATTGAGGACAATTTTCATGGCTAAGTTTCACACATGGAGGCAATGGAGTACTTATGGGCTTCCCCCTTCCATATTGAAATGCTATAATACATTGTTAAGTTAATCCTTATGAGGCCAATAAAGAATTCTCTAATTTCTGTCCCTCATAATGTGTGTTCCCAAAATGTGATTGGCATCACCAAGTTCCTTCATATCAAAGGTCTCGTTCAGTCTCATTTATAAGGTGTTCATCTCATAATGAGATTTCCCAGCAATCGATATATCGTTAATTTAGAGAATAAGTATTAGGAGACTACCATCCTTTGCTATTTTTGTATAGAGACAACAACCCACACCACTCCTCCTAGAGCCCTGGGATTTCATGAAGGCATCAAACTTAATATACCACTCCTGTGGAGCTTCCTTTAAGCCATACAAACTTTTCTTGAGCTTGCTTACCAATTACTCTTATCACTTGACCATAGATCCCTTTGATTGCTGCATATAATTATATTCGGGAAGATCTCCCTGTAGAAAGACCATCTTCACATCCATTTGGATTATCTAAGTCCCCATGTACAACCAAACTAAGCACGGTCCTCATGTGAGAGTGTAGGGATGCGGAAGCGTAGGACATATATTGAGAGAGAGTGAACACAGAGAGAAGAGAGAGAGAAAAGGAGTGTAAACACAGAAAATCTGCAGTGTAGTATGCTGTATAAGAGTGCAGAAATATACATGGGTGTAGAGGAAATATCTGGGTATGTCTCTGACTTGATGACCTCGATCTCCGTCAGCCCGAGCACAGTGTGTCTTAGCCAGCAGATCTCAAGATCAGAATTTGAAGTGAATAGATGCTGGAGTGTGCCACAAACCGGCTATAAATAGCCAGAAAAATAGAAAATAACTGCACCAGGTCGGCTGCATTAAATGCAGCCAATTGCAGTAAAACTGTCCGATTGTAGGTGCTGACGTGGTGCCTGTTAACCTGGCACCTTGTTGATGTGGCATTGCCATACTCTGCTGTCTAACGACTGTCCAGGAAATGACTGTCTAACACCCCCTCTCAGATCCGGGATTGGTCAAAAGACTAAGGGATTTGGAATGCTGCCAAAGAAGAGCTTGGGGGAGCGCCTTCGTAAACAAATCTGCAAGATTGTCCTTTGTCTTGCAGTACTCCACATCAATGGTCCATCCAAAGCTTCTCCCGAATGAAGTGATATTGGATCTCAATGTGCTTCGTCTGGGCATGGAATACAGGATTCCGTACCAAGGCAATGCAACTCTCATTGTCGCACCGTAGAAGAGTAGGACGAGTTTGGGGGCAGCCAAGCTTCTCCAACAATCTCCGAAGCCATACAATCTCACATGTGGTGGAAGACGTAGCCCGATACTCTGTCTCAGTAGAAGAAAGGGCTACCATGGGCTGCTTCTTGCTACTCCAAGGGATAACACCTATACCCAAGGTAAAACAGTAGCATGTAGTAGACCGTCGGTGGTCCACATCGCCAGCCCAATTCGAGTCATTCCAACCTACAAGAACTAGATCGGAAGTATCTGTACCTGCAGGATAAGAAATCCCTAAGTCAGAGGTCTCCCTCAAATACCGAAGAATCCTCAGGGCAACTTGCCAATGCACCTGTTTGGGTTCAGTCATAAACCCTACCGAAAGACCCACAGCAAAACAAAGATCAACACGAGTGTTGAGAAGCCAAATCAAGGATCCAATCAATTGACGGTAGCGTGAAGCATCCATCACGGGAGAATCTCAGTGGGAAGTGGCCTTTCAGTTCGGATCCATAGGAGTAGTAATAGGCGGACAAGTTTCCATCTCAAAAGTCACCAAGAGCTCCTGAATGTACCTTTGCTGAGAGATGAAAATCCCCCTCTGAGACTGATAAATCTCATGATCCAAGACGACCGTCATCTCGAATGTTTAATGTAAAGTTGTCTTGGGCGGACAAGTTTCCATCTCAAAAGTTACCAAGAATTCCTGAATGTACCTTTGCTGAGAGATGAAAATCCCCCTCTGAGACTGATAAATCTCGTGATCCAAGATGAAATGAAGAAGCCCCAAATCCGTCATCTCAAATGTTTGATGTAAAGTTGTCTTGGTCTCTTGGACCTTCTGTGCTTGATCCCTTGTTAGAATCAAATCATCAAATACAACACAAACAACACACAACCAACCTCAGAAGTGTGCACATAAAGCTGCGGATCAGCCTTGGAGCATCCATATCCCAACTTTGACTGAAGAAACGAGTCAAACTTCTCGTTCCATGCACGCGGAGCTTGCTTGAGGCCATACAAGGCCTTCTTCAACCTGTAAACTTTCCCATCCGAGGATCCAAAGCCAGGAGGCTGCTCAACATAGATCTCATCTTGCAAGTCACCATTCAGAAAGGTTGATTTCACATCCAACTGATAGACAGGCCATCTCCTATGGCTAGCCAAGGCAAGAACAACTCGAATAGTCACCATATGAGTAGTAGGGGAAAAAGTATCATGGAAATCAATGTCTGGGCATTGAGCAAAACCTTTAGCAACAAGGCGAGCCTTGTGCTTGTCCAAAGAACCATCACTAAGGTACTTGGTCTTGAAGACCCACTTGACGCCAATCACCTTCTTGTGAGAGGGATGAGGCACAAGAGACCAAGTGCCATTCCTCTCAATGGCCTCCAACTCGGCTTCCATAGCCTTCCGCCAATGATCAGACTGCAAACCCACCTTCACTGAAGTGGGCTCACAATTCTGTATAACACGGGTCAGCAAACAATAGTTTGAGAAAACAAGCTCCGAAGAATGTGCCTGGTTCCCCCGTGACCTCTGTGGTTCATCCTGTGGTTCCCACTCCTCGGGGATCCCCTCGATCCCTGAATCTTGGAGTGTGTCAAGGGCCCAACGGGGAGGAGGACAAATTGTCAGAGTGCAGCGGTGCGGAAGCGTAGGACTGAGAGAGAGAACGCAGAGAGAGAAGGGAGAGAAAGAGACAGTGGACGATGAAGATCTGCTGTATATAGAATGCTGAATACAAAGATATACACGGGCGCAGTGTGCTGGATTGCGTGTCTCCACCTCGACGATGCGACCTGCTGTCCACCTCGAAGTCTGTTGCAGTCTGCCCTGTCTGCTGTCTGAAATCTGTGAACAGAGACAGAAATCTGTACGGCACCGGTCTGTAATCTGCGACAGAGAAGAGTCGGGAGATGTATGAGACTGCTGGAGACGTCAGGTATAAATAGTCGACATCTGCCCAAAAAATAGGACAGGTCGGCTGCATTTGCATTAAATGCAGCCGACTGGGCTGCAGGCAGTCGGACTGCCATGTGGCAGTCTGACTGCACAGTCCGACTGTGCAGCCCAGATCCTGCCTGCCTGGCAATGATCTCTAACACCCCCTCTCAGAGCTTGGGCAGGGCAGAAGCCTGAGGGATCTGGAATATCTCCGAAGTAGAGCCTGAGGAAGCGCCTTCGTAAACAAATCCGCAAGATTATCCTCCGTCTTGCAATACTCCACAGTGATGGTCTCATCCAAAAGCTTTTCTCGGATGAAGTGGTACTAGATCTCAATGTGCTTTGTTCGGGCATGAAAAACAGGATTCCTCGCTAAGGCAATGCAACTTTCATTGTCACATCGCAGCAATGTAGAATGAGTCTGGGGATACCCAAGCTCCTCCAACAATCTCCGAAGCCACACAACCTCGCATGTGGTGGAAGACGCGGCCCGATACTCCGCCTCAGTAGACGAAAGGGCTACCGTGGGCTGCTTCTTGCTACTCCATGAAATAACACCTGTACCCAAAGTAAAGCAGTAACCTGTTGTAGACCGCCTGTGGTCCACGTCACCGGCCCAATCCGAGTTGCTCCAACCTGCAAGTACAAGATCTGACCCATCTGTCCCTGTGGGGTAATGAATCCCTAAATCAGACGTCCCCCTCAGATACCGAAGTATCCTCTGAGCAGCCTGCCAATGCACCGTCTTAGGTTCGCTCATGAACCCTGCCAAGAGCCCAACAGCAAAACATAGATCAACCCTCGTGTTGAGAAGCCAAATCAAAGACCCAATCAACTGTCGATAGCGGGACGCATCCGCCAAAGGAGAAGCTGAATGGGAAGTGGCCTTCCAGTTCGGATCCATAGGAGTAGAGAGGGCCCGACAATCTTCCATCTCAAAAGACACCAAGAGCTCCTGTAGATATCTCTGTTGGGAGAGAAAGATCCCCCTCTGAGACTGATAAATCTCATGGCCTAAAAAGAAATGGAGTAGCCCCAAATCCGTCATCTCGAACGTCCGATGTAAAGCTGACTTTGTCTCCTGGACCTGCTGTGCATCATCACCTGTGACAATCAAATCATCAACATATAATACAAACAGCACACAACCATCCTCGGAAGTGTGAACATACAACTGCGGATCGGCCTTGGACCGGCGATATCCCAACTGAGACTGGAGGAACGAATCAATCTTCTCGTTCCAAGCTCGCGGGGCTTGCTTGAGGCTATACAGGGCCTTCTTCAACCTGTAGACTTTCCCATCTGAAGAACCAAAGCCAGGAGACTGCTCAACGTAGATCTCCTCCTTCAAATCACCATTCAGGAAGGCCGACTTCACATCCAACTGATAAACAGGCCATATCCTATGGCCAGCCATAGCAAGAACAGCTCTAATGGTTGCCATACGAGCTGTGGGGGCAAAGGTGTCATGACAGTCAATCCCTGGGCGCTGGGTAAAACCCTTAGCAACAAGGCGAGCCTTGTGCTTATCCAAAGTACCATCACTGAGATATTTGGTCTTGAAGACCCACTTGACTCCAATCACCTTCTTCTTCGGGGGGCGTGGCACAAGTGACCAAGTGCCATTCCTCTCAATAGCCTCCAACTCAGCTTCCATAGCTTTCTTCCATGGGGCGGACTGTAAAGCCTCCTTTACGGAGGTGGGCTCTCGATCCTGCATAACACGGGACATCAAACAATAATTGGAGCAAACAAGCTCCGAAGAATGCGCCTGGTGCCTCCGTGACCGCCGCGGACCATCCTGCGGTCCCCACTCCTCAGGAACCCCCTCGATCCCTGAATCACGGAGTGTGTCACGGGCCCAGCGAGGAGGAGACCGAACCTCCCCTCGTCGTTCTCCATCAGCAGAAGACTCTGGAATATCCACCGGTGGTAACTCTGCAGAGGTGTCCGGTGGAACAGTAGACTCTGTGTCAGAAACAGAATCATAATCAAAAGGCACGGGCTCCAGTGGAACTGTAGAAGGAGCCCAACTCTCCCCTGGATCTCCAAGAACGGGATGCTCCTCACCCGTTGAAGAAGTCGGAACCTCCACAAACCGCACATCATGGCTAGTGTACACATCCCGCTTGACGGGATCATACAGTCGGTAGCCTTGGGACTGGGAGCTGTAGCCAACAAATACCTGTTTTCGGGAAGCCGCTTCAAATTTATCACGGTAAGCCTTGGGAATGTGAACATAGGCATCACACCCAAAGACTCGAAAGTAAGAAACATCTGGCTTCGTCCCAAAATAAGCCTCAAATGGAGTCATTCCTTCCACGGCCGAAGTAGGGGATCGATTAAGAATGTGGACTGCAGTAGCCACAGCCTCGGCCCACAGAACCTGAGGGGTCTGTCGGTGCTCCATCATGGTGCGCGCCATCTCGATCACACTGCGGTTCTTCTGTTCTAGAATACCATTTTCTTGAGGAGTATTGGTATTGGCAAACTCCTGGTGAATTCCTCTATCTGCACAAAACCGAGCAAATTCATTAGACACAAATTCACCTCCCTTGTCGGATCGCAAGGTCTTCAACTTCCGGCCTGATCGGTTCTCCTCAAAGAGAAGCCAATCCTTGAAGTGCGAGAAAGCTTCTGACTTTAGTGCCAAAAAATAGGCCCATGTCATCCTGCTATAATCATCCATGATTGGCATGAAGTACGAGCTCCCACGCAGGGACTCATTCCTCATAGGGCCATATAGATCCGTAGATACTAACTCCATCGGTGAAGTAGACCGCCGCGAAGCGGTGTGGGGAATGGCATCTCTATGCTGCTTCCCCCATATGCAGGAGACACATGGCTGCTGGCTCACCACTATATCCGGCAACCCTCGAACAAGCTGTCCACGTGACGCCCTCCGAAGATAGTCATAGTTCAGGTGACCAAACCGAGCATGCCATAACTCAGACTGTGACTGTGAGGTAAGAAGAAGAGTAGAGAGGGCAGTGGAAGACTTCAGTTTGTAAATGCCGTTCTCCTCATATCCAGATGATAGAAGCTTCCTCGATTCACGATCAAGGACTCGCACTGTAGAACTATCAAACTCCACCAAAAGACCAAGGGAGCAAATCTTATGGACTGAAAGGAGATGGTACCCTAATCCTGGTACATGCAAAACCTTTGAGGTATGGGTGCCACCTCGTCCATCCGGAATAAGCTGCATCTTACCCCGACCTGCAACAGAAACTGAAGAGCCGTCTCCAATGAGAACCTGCCCACGCGAAGGTCGCAGCTGGGCAACACCATTTGATGAAGGAGTCATGTGCCGTGATGCACCACTATCAACAATCCACTCTCGAGCTTGGGGAGCTGTCATCGCAGCATCAAAAGCATTCGGTGAAGCGTCCTCAATGACAACTAGATGTAGAAATGCAGCTGATGAGGGTGCAGCCACTGCTCCAGAATCCTTGGTTTCCTTCTTCTTGGTGTCCTTCGAGTCTTTGTCAGGGCAATCCTTCTTCCAATGGCCAGTCTTTCCACAAATATGACATGTGGAGTCTTTGTTCTTGTCCTTGTCCTTGTCCTTCTTGGACTTGTTATCCCCCTTCTTCTTCTTTTGGTCCTTCCCCTTCTTCTGAGAGGCTTGACCTGTCAACGCCTCCGACTTGGAAGCATTCTGTCCCTTTAACTATTCCTCTTGGTCCAAGACCATAGGAACCAACTCTTCCCAGCGAAGAGTAGACTCTCGCCCCGAAGCAATAAGGGCAGAGTAAAATGTACCGAATCGTGGCGGCAACTGGGACAATAGTGTGATCGCCATGTCTTCGGAGGAAATCGGCTTCCCCGCATTCTGAACCTGCATCTGTAGCTGCCTTAGCTTGTTAATGTGTTCCCTTAGCGAAGAAGAATTATTGACGAACAAGGTCCGCATCTGTACCTCCAAAGAAACCCTCTTCATCAAGGTCATCCGATTGTACATTTGATCAAGCTCCAGCCATATCTCACGAGCCACCGTCAAGTGCTCGATGTGAGCGATCACGGCTGTAGTGCATGATAGAAAGAGAAGGGATCGAATCCTGGCATTCAGTTTGTCCCAATGAGACTGGGCCCTGGCCAACTCCGCACGAGCATCGGAAGAGAGTTTGGACTCATCTCTTACCAAAGGCCGGTCAATATCCTCCTGTACCAACTCCGCCAAATCATAGGACTCAAGGATGGCCAACATCATAACGCGCCAAATGCGGTAGTTGTCGCCGTCGAGCTTCTGATCTGTAGGAAGAGCCGGTAAGACAGGCACCTTCCGGTCCATAATCGCCTGGAACTCCAAGTCCATCTCTGTAGACATCTTCACCTGCAATGCCTTCTCAAACGCAAAAGCAGCCCCCTCTGACTGGGTAAACTCAGCTTGCTAAGGCTCTTCCGCGCCCCGAAGCGTCTTCACCCGCCGGAGGCGATGAAAAAGCAAAACCTGCACTTTTAGGTTGAAAACTCAAACTTCCTCCGCGTCAAACAGCAGTAAACAACAGCAAATCCACCACCTGTACTCCTTTCCTGTGCGCCCACACTCGTTTCAGCCTTGTTCCAAGGCGCAGCCCTCCTGTCTGCCCTTAAACGCAAAAAACGCAGATTTGTGTCGCGATGGAAACTCCCCTTCAGGTTGATTCTGCGCTCAGTTAGCCCTCAAACACTGCTCTGATACCATGTCAGAGTGCAGCGGTGCGGAAGCGTAGGACTGAGAGAGAGAACGCAGAGAGAGAAGGGAGAGAAAGAGACAGTGGACGATGAAGATCTGCTGTATATAGAATGCTGAATACAAAGATATACACGGGCGCAGTGTGCTGGACTGCGTGTCTCCACCTCGACGATGCGACCTGCTGTCCACCTCGAAGTCTGCTGCAGTCTGCACTGTTTGCTGTCTGAAATCTGTGAACAGAGACAGAAATCTGCACGGCACCGGTCTGTAATCTGCGACAGAGAAGAGTCGGGAGATGTATGAGACTGCTGGAGACGTCAGCTATAAATAGCCGACATCTGCCCAAAAAATAGGACAGGTCGGCTGCATTAAATTCAGCCGATTGGGCTGCAGGCAGTCGGACTGCCACGTGGCAGTCCGACTGCACAGTCCGACTGTGCAGCCCAGATCCTGCCTGCCTGGCAATGATCTCTAACACAAATCTCTCCCCGTTGCTCTCCATCTGTTGAAGACTCCGGTACATCCATTGGCAAAAGCTCCTCGGGGGTGGCCGGTAGAAGAGAAGACTTTGAATCAGAAGAAGAATCTCCATCAAAAGGCTCGGGCTGCAAAGGAACTGTCTCGGGAGCCAAACTCTTCCTTGGATCTCCAAGGATGGGGTGCTCCTCATCCCCCTCTGTGGCTGGTACTTCCACGAACCGCACATCTAGGCTCATGTAGACATCCTGCTTGATGGGATCAAACAGATGATAACCTTGGGACTGGGAGCTATAGCCAACAAAACCTGTTGTCGGGAAGTTGTCTCGAACTTATCACGCTGCGTCTTCGGAATGTGCACAGAAGAGTCACACCCAAAGATCTTGAAAAAGAGACATCAAGCTTAGTCCCGAAGTAAGCCTCAAAAGGTGTCATCCTGCCATTCTCTTGGGAGGAGTGTTGGTGTTAGGAAACTCCTGGTGAATGCTCCTATCTACACAAAAATGAGCAAACTCATTAGACATAAATTTACTTTTCTTGTCTGAATGCAAGGTCTTCAGTCGCTGGCCAGAACGGTTCTCATCAAAGAGAAGCCAATCCTCGAAGTGAGAGAAAGCCTCCGACTTCAAAGTCAAGAAATAGGCTGAAGTCATCCTGCTGTAGGTATCTACGATCAACATGAAGTACAAGCCCCCCTTCAGGAACTCGGTCCTTATCGGGCCAGAAAGATCCGTAGATACAAGCTCCATGGGTGAAGTAGACCGCCTAGAAGCTTTGTTGGGAATCACATCCCGATGCAGTTTGCCATGAATGCAGGAGACATATGGCTGATGGCTCACCACTATGTCCGACAATCCTTGGACAAATGGCCCTCACGATGCCTTCTGAAGGTACTTGTAGTTTAGGAGGCCAAACTGAGCATGCCATAGCTCGTACTGTGTTTGAGAAGTAAGAAGAAGAGAGGTAAGAGCTGGGGAAGACTTCAACTTGTAGATGCCATCCTCCTCATACCTTATAGAGAGAACCTTCGTCGATCCACGATCAAGGACCGGAACAATATCACTGTCAAGCTCCACCAAGAGACTAAGAGCACAAATTTGATCGACCGAAAGCAAATGATACCCCAAGCTTGGCACAGGAAACACCTCGGAAGTGTGGGTACCACCACATCCATCTGGAATAAGCAGCATCTTATCCTGCGCAGCAATAAACACTGAAGAGCTATCTCCAATGAGAAGTTGCCCACACGAAGGTCGCAAATGGGCAACACCATCGGAAGGAGTCAGGTGCCGTGAGGCACGACTGTCCACAATCCACTATCGAGCTTGGGGAGTTGTCATCGCAGCATCAGAAGTCTTCGATGTAGAGTCCTCAATGACTGCTAAGTGTAGAAAAGCAGCTGATGAGGGTGTAGCCACCCCTCTAGAATCCTTCGTGTCCTTCTTCTTGATGTCCTTATCTTTGTCGGGGCAATCCTTCTAGATTCTGATCTTGAGATCTGTTGGCTGAGAGAGATTGTGCTCGGGCTGACGGAGATCGAGGTCATCAAGTCGGAGACATACGCAGATATTTCCTTTGTCCCCTTGTGTATTTCTGCACTCTCATACAACATACTACACCGCAGATTTTCTGCGTTTACAATGTCTCCTTTTGTCTTTTTTGTTTTTTCGTAAATCCTTTTCTCTCTCTCTCTCTTCTCTCTGTGTTCACTCTCTCTCAATCTTTGTCCTAGACTTCCGCATTGCTGCACTCTGACATGGTATCAGAGCGGTGAAGATGGACTAACTCAGGGCTGAACCTATCTGAAGAGGAGATTTCAGGGCGACACAAGGCTGCGTTTCCAGGTTTCGAGGGGAGTGGGAGGGCTGCGTATCGGATTAGGGCTGAAGCGAGTGTGGGCGTGTGGGAAAGGAGTCTAATCACTGAATTTGCTGCAGGTTATTGCTGTTCACAGGTGAGAAAGGCTGCGTTTGAGGCCTTCCATTGCGGATTTTACCTTTTTATTGCCTCCGGCGGATGAAGAAGGTTTGGGCAGCGGAGGAATCAGTCCTAGAAGGCTGCGTTTTCACAGTCAGAGGGGGTTACTTTTGCGTTTGTGCAGGTATTGCATGATAACATGTCTTCAAAGACTGATTTGGAGTTCCAGGCGATCATGGACAGGGAGGTGCCTATCCTACCGGCTCTTCCAACGGATCAAAAGCTTGATGGTGACAATTACCGCATCTGGCGGGTAATGATGTTGGCCATTTTAGAGTCTTATAATTTGGCGAAACTAGTGATGGAGGAGATTAACAGGCCCTCGGTGTGGGATGAGTCTAAACTCTCTTCCAATGCTCGTGCGGAGTTGACCAAGGCCTAGTCTCATTGGGACAAACTGAATGCCAGGATTTGATCTTTTTTGTTTTTGTCTTGCACCACAGCCGTGATAGCTCACATCGAGCACTTGATAGTGGCTCGTGAGATATGGCTGGAGCTTGATTAGATGTATAACCAGATGACCCTGATGAAGAGGGTTTCTTTGGAGGTGCAGATGCGGACTTTGTTCGTGAATAAGTCTTCTTCGCTTCGGGAATACATCAACAAGCTTCGGCAGCTTCAGATGCAGGCTCAAAATGCGGAGAAGCCTATTCTTTCCGAAGATATGGTGATCACTTTACTATCCCAGTTGCCGCCACGATTCGGTACTTTTTACTCCGCTCTTAGTGCTTCAGGGCAGGGGTGGGAAGCGTTGGTTTCTATGGTCTTGGACCAGGAGGAACAATTGAAGGGACATAATGCTTCCAAATTGGAGGCATTGGTTGGTCAAGCCTCTAAGAAGAAGGGGAAGGACCAAAAGAAGAAGGAGGAGGACAACAAATCCAAGAAGGACAAGGAGAAGGAATCAACTTGCCATATTTGTGGCAAGACCGGTCATTGGAAGAAGGATTGCCCCGACAAAGACAAGAAGGATACCAAGAAGAAGGACACGAAGGACTCTGGAGTGGTGTTGCACCCTCATCAGCTGCTTTTCTACACTTAGCAGTCATTGAGGACTCTATACCAACAACTTCTGATGCTGCGATGACAGCTCCCTAGGCTTGAGAGTGGATTGTCGACAGTGGTGCCTTACGGCACATGACTCCTTTTGTTGGTGTTGTCCATTTGCGACCTTTGCGTGGGCAGATTCTCATTGGAGAGAGCTCTTCTGTGTCTATTGCTGCGCGGGGTTAGATGCAGCTTATTCCTGATGGACGTGGTGGTACCCACACCTTTGAGGTGTTGCATGTGCCAGGATTGGGGTATCATTTACTTTCGGTTCATAAGATTTGTGCTCTTGATCTCTTGGTGGAGTTTGACAGTGATACTGTTGGAGTCTTTGATCGTGGATTGAGGAAGGTTCTCTCTGCAGGGTATGAGGAGAATGGAGTCTACAAATTGAAGTCTTCTTCAGCTCTTACTTCTCTTCTTCTTACTTCTCAAACACAGTCTGAGCGATGGCATGCTCAGTTTGGCCACCTGAACTACGAGTATCTTCGGAAGGCTTCGCGAGGGTCCTTTGTCCGAGGCTTGCCGGACATAGTGGTAAGCCATCAGCCATGTGTCTCCTGCATTCGTGGAAAACTGCATCGAGATGCGATTCCCAACAAAGCTTCTAGGCGGTCTACTTCACCCATGGAGCTTGTATCTACGGATCTTTGTGGCCCGATGAGGACCGAGTCCCTGAAGGGGAGCTTGTACTTCATGTTGATCGTAGATGACTACAGCAGGATGACTTGGGCCTATTTCTTGACTTTGAAGTCGGAGGCTTTCTCTCATTTCAAGGATTGGCTTCTCTTTGAGGAGAACTGTTCTGGCCGGTGACTGAAGACCTTGCGTTCAGACAAGGGAGGTGAATTTATGTCTAATGAGTTGCTCGGTTTTGTGCAGATAGGGGCATTGACCAAGAGTTCGCTAACACCAACACTCCCCAAGAGAATGGCATTTTGGAGCGGAAGAACCGAAGTGTGATTGAGATGGCACGCACCATGATGGAGCACCGACAGACACCTCAGTTTCTATGGGCCGAGGCAGTGGCTACTGCAATTCACATCCTTCATCGATCTCCCACTTCGGCCACTGACAGGATGACACCTTTTGAGGCTTGTAAGTTCGAGGCGGCTTTCCGACAACATGTTTTTGTTGGCTATAGCTCCCAATCCCAAGGTTATCGTTTGTTTGATCCCGTTAAGCGGGATGTCTACACGAGTTAAGATGTACGGTTCGTGGAAGTACTAGCCACAGAGGGAGGTAAGGAGCACCCCGTTCTTGGAGATCGAGGGGAGAGTTGGGCTCCCGACACAGTTTCTTTGGAGCCAGAGCCTCTTGATGGAGATTCTTCTTCGGATTCAAAGTCTTCTCTTCCACTAGCCACCCCCGAGAAGCTTCCGTCGGTGGATGTTCCGGAGTCTTCAGCAGATGGAGAGCGATTAGGAGAGGTTCGTCCTCCTCCTTGTTGGGCCCGTGACACCCTCGGAGATTCAAGGATTGAGGGGGTCCTTGAGGAGTGGGAACTGCGAGATGGACCGCGGAGGTCACGGAGGAACCATGCACATTCTTCGGAGCTTGTCTGCTCCAACTATTGTTTGCTGACCCATGTTATGCAGGATCGAGAGCCCACTTTAGTGAAGGTGGCTTTGCAGTTTGATCATTGGCGGAAAGCCATGGAAGCCGAGTTGGAGGCTATTGAGAGGAATGGCACTTGGTCTCTTGTGCCTCGTTTCTCTCACATGAAGGTGATTGGTATCAAGCGGGTCTTCAAGACCAAGTACCTTAGCGATGGTTCTTTGGAGAAGCACAAGGCTCGCCTTGTTGCTTAAGGTTTTGCTCAGCGCCTAGGCATTGATTTTCATGATACTTTTGCCCCCACTGCTCGTATGGTGACTATTCAAGCTGTTCTTACCTTGGTTGGCCATAGGAGATGGCCTGTTTATCAGTTGGATGTGAAGTCGGCCTTTCTGAATGGTGACTTGCAGAAGGAGATCTATGTTGAGCAGCCTCCTGGCTTTGGCTCCTCAGATGGCAAAGTTTATAGGTTGAAGAAGGCCTTGTATGGCCTCAAGCAGGTTCCGCGTGTATGGAACGAGAAGATTGACTCGTTTCTTCAGTTGAAGTTGGGATATCGGCGCTCCAAGGTCGATCCACAACTTGATGTGCACACTTCCGAGGTTGGTCGTGTGTTGTTCGTGTTATATGTTGATGATTTGATTTTGACAGGGGATCATGCATAGAAGGTCGGAGAGACCAAGATAGCTTTACATGAGGAATTCGAGATGATGGATTTGGGGCTTTTTCATTTCTTCTTGGGTCACGAGATTTATTAGTCTCAGAGGGGGATTTTCATCTCTCAGCAGAGGTACATTCAGGAGCTCTTGGTGACTTTCTAGATGGAGACTTGTCGGCCCATTACTACTCCTATGGATTCGAATTGAAAGGCCACTTCCCACTTAGATTCTCCTGTGATGGATGCTTCACCCTTGATTTGGCTTCTCAACACTCGTGTTGATCTTTGTTTTGCTGTGGGTCTTTTGGCAGGGTTCATGACGGAACCTCAACAGGTGCATTGGCAGGCTGCCCTGAGGATTCTTCGGTATTTTGAGGGGGACCTTTGACTTAGGGATTTCTTGTCCTGCAGGTATAGATGCTATAGATCTGGTTGTTGCAGGTTGGAGTGACTCGGATTGGGCTGGAGATGTGGACCACCGAGTATCTACTACAGGCTACTGTTTTATCTTGGATACAGGTGTTATCTCTTGGAGTAGCAAGAAGCAGCCCACTGTAGCCCTTTCTTCTACTGAGGCGGAGTATTGGGCTGTGTCTTCCACCACATGTGAGGTTGTGTGGCTTCGTTGATTGTTGGAGGAGCTTGACTACCCCCAAACTCGTCCTACTCTTCTGCGGTGCGACAATAAGAGTTGCATTGCCTTGGTACGGAATCCAGTATTCCATGCCCGGACGAAGCACATTTAGATCCAGTATCACTTCATTCGGGAGAAGCTTTTGGATGCGACCATTGATGTGGAGTGCTGCAAGATGGAGGATAATCTTGCATATTTGTTTATGAAGGCGCTTCCCTAGGCTCTTGTTCAGCAGCATTTTAGATCCCTCAGTCTTTTGACCCGTCTAGGATCTGAGAGGGGGTGTTAGACAGTCATTTCCTGGGCAGTTAGCAATATGGTAGTCCACGTCAGCAGTTGGCAAGATTTGCTGTTACAGTTGGCCAGATTTAATGCAGTCTTCTTGTTTTTTCGGCTATTTATAGCCTGTTTGGTGGCTCACTCCAGCATTTATTATTCAGATTTTGATCTTGAGATCTGTTGGCTGAGACAGATTGTGCTCGGGCTAACAGAGATCGAGGTCATCAAGTCGGAGACATACGCAGATATTTCCTCTACCCCTTTGTGTATTTCTGCACTCTTATACAGGATACTACACCGCAGATTTTCTGCGTTTACATTGTCTCCTTTTCTCTCTCTTCTCTCTGTGTTCACTCTCTCTCAGTCTTTGTCCTACGCTTTCACATCGCTGCACTATAACAGTTTGCTGTGCCATTTCTTTTGCACTTGCACATAAGCATCGCAGCCAAACACTCTCAAGTGTTTATATGAGGGTGGTTTTGCTAGATCATAGCTCCTGGCACATTCCCATCCTACCTCTTATTTAGTGGCCTATTGATAATATGTATTGTTGTTTGTCTAGCCTCTGCCCAAAATCCATTGGTAAAAGTAGCATGTCACAACATATTGGCTTGGAGGATGTGAGAGAAAGCCAAGATGAGAGAGAAATATGATTTTCTAGCCTCTGCCCAAAATCCATTGGTAAAAGTAGCATGTCACAACATATTGGCTTGGAGGATGTGAGAGAAAGCCAAGATGAGAGAGAAATATGATTTTCTTCATGAGGCAACCCTAAATTCCGCCTATTGCTTGCTCCAGCCTGCATTTAATGCAGCCACCTACTGCCAGACATCTCCAAAATGCTATCACTTGGTCAGCAATGTTGTTGCTCCCTGCCCTGCTTGTTGAGGCTTCTAGAGGTCCGTCTCCTCAACAAATTGCTGTCCTATGGACCAGCAGTTTTCTCTCTCTCTACTCCCAAGCTGTAAACTAAGTGAATGGGTGAGACCCAACCCCCAAAAAGGTTTTCTTAGTTTGCATGGGCATTTTTGCCCAGTGGTAGCCTTCTGAACCCATTTTTTAGCATTATCTAGCCATTTAATTAAATTTCAAAATTAAATAATCTTAAAAATTAATTTCAATCCTTTTGACGTTGCCCAAAATTAAATGTATCTATCCATAATTAAATTGGCTAGGCCATTTGCAACCAGGAGTGGTCCCCAATCTTTGTTGACTCTTAGATTGACATTAATTAATTAATTAATGCTAGTCCCTAGTATCACCATCAACACTTATTGGCCAAATAATTATCCTAGGGTTAAAACTGACACAATCTGACCCCCAAAGGCCAACTGGTATAACTTACCACAACTTTTGCTTTTGGTATCCATTGCATCCTTGGGGTTGTTGGCTTGTTACCATGAAATAATTGTCATGTGCTAAACAACCTTGCACATTTGATTAACAACTTAATCAAATGTTATGAGCAAGATTAAAACATCTCAAAATTTCATGACCCAGTGACACATGGCTTTTTTTAAAACAGGCTTCACCCAAGAAAGTTCTTCAATATCCTCAAACAACAAATCAAGGCAATGGTATATGCAATAGGTGTAAAGAATGGTTAGTCACTCTTGCTGAACCAAGCAACCAGCACAAACACAATTGGTTCCATTGCCTATGCACACTTGGACTACATTTTGAGGCCCCACTTCAAGAATGACACTCTTAAAGATTTCAAAGATATATTTCCTTACTTATTCTTACCACTAGCATCAATTGATTGCATGAATGTGGAACCAAACATGCATGAAATCTTTACATTGATAATGAGTCGATGACGTGCATTAGACCATCAATCACAAACAATGCTACAACCATATCTTTCCCATTTCTCTCTAAGATCAAGCAAATCTCTTTGCACACATTTGGCTTCATCATCCAATTCTTTAGTGCGCAAGTAATGGTATGAAGGGGCCTTGAAGCTCAGGCCTACATCTCCAATTGCCTTTGCCATGCCAAGAAAGTAAGGACTCCTCACCTTCGAATGAGGAATGTCCTCTGCATAAAATAATTGATGAAGGGAAATTGATACCTCTTTCCTTGCTTGTTTGTCGTAACTTTGAAACAAGGGGCCTTCCCTAGCATTAGCTTTGCACTTTTTAGGTATCATTCCATGAACATCACTAGCTTGAGAGGGACAAGTAACCACATTAGCTGTAACCGGTCTATGACTCACATAAAACGGTAGTTCCTTCAATTAACACGTGGTCTTTTCACACACACACACTCTCTCTCTCTCTCTCTCACACACACACACACACACACACACACACAAATAGAGACCTCACTCCCTCACTCAACACCAGATTGGCCCCGAAGACCCGTGCTCCTCTCGGTATTTCTTTATCAATTAAAAGATGGAAAGTTACAAAAATGAAATGTTTCAAAATACATAACCTGTGAATAGTTGGTTTTCATCTTTCTGAGTAAATCCCAGCTGCATAAGGATAGTTTAACATGATTAGAACAACATCCCTTTTAGGAAAGCATTTTCTGTGACCATAACTCAATAATTCATGTGCAAAATTGCAGTCTACAGAATTCTGTTTTTACTGTTCTTACTGTCGAGCATATCCAAAACAACATATCTTTTAGAAAAGCATTTTCTGTGACCATAACTCAATGATTCATGTGCAGAATTGCAGTTTGTAGAACTCTGTATTTACTGTTTCTATTGTCCTACATATCCAGAACAATGTCCCTTTTAGGAAAACACTTTCTGTGACCATAACTCAATGATTCACTTGCAAAATTGTAGTGTCTAGAACTCTGTATTTACTGTTTTTACTGTCCAACATATCCAGAACAACATCCCTTTTACCTTGGCATCATTCCACCAGTAAAACAGTCCCACAAATAGCACTAAACCAGAGCTGAAAAACCCTATTTTTGTGTGGCGTGGTCATCACTTTCTTTAGTTCATGCATTGGAGAAGCCATCAGCTACTCCTGAACCTGGACGGTGAGGCTCTTGCCTTAGCAGAAGTGCAAAGAAAACACAGAATTGTACCTTTGGTGGAATCAGCCCATCATGCATAGCATTTCCTCTAAGAATAGAGGAGAGTTGACTAGAGGAAGCGAGCTCTACCTCCGTACATGAGTGAGAGACGAAGAAGTACTCTCCATAGCTGATGAACTTGCAACTATCTGCCCTTAGCTCTTCCAAACTTCATTCTCAGATCTACCCCTCATGCCTATTACGTTTTTTTTAAAATGCTCTCTCTCTCTCTCTCTCTCTCTCTCTTTTGGGAATTTGTGCCACATGGTGTACATGTAGCAAATTTCCAATTTAAACCTTCCGATCTAAAATTCTCCATGATCGGTGCAAAATTTAACCTCGGCACAGATGAGAGAATTAATCCTTGTGCAAAAACAAACAAGTTATTTTGAGCAACTTTTATCATTGCAACCACATCAAAAAGTGTAATGTGGCTTAGTTACGGTGACTTTTAATCTGTGAGCATTCTCACATGTGCATCTTTTGTCTTGTCCAGGCTCATTGTCTTGCACCATCTCCAGTGGCTAAGCACATAGTCCCAAATCACTGGCATTCTATTCTTGAGTGCCCATTCAATATGGAACCGGTCCTAAGGCTTAGACAAACCATTAGTCCAATTTGTCCCAATGGCTGCCTCTTCTGGCCATGCAAAGACCCCGGCTTATTCCAAGAGAACTCCAAGGGTGAAAAGCAATAGCAACTAAAGAAAAGAAAAATAAAATATTCATATAAGTAAATAAGGAAAGCAATTGCAAAAAGTATCACCACCTGGTGACATTAGCACTAGCATTTCTTGATGCATGTCCCAAAAACAGAAACCTTTGCATCCAATGCATCTTGTGAACTCATGGGAGCACTCACATGCAATCTACGAACTACATCCTTTGCTTCTTGGAGTGCACTAGAGCATTTATCAACCCCAAATCCCTTCAGCCCCAAGGCACGAATATGAGCAGGGCCACAATCCATATGTGGGAACAATATTTGCACTGCATAGTACGCAGTCCATTCCTCAATTCCTGTGGTTCAGTGACAAATTGTTACTCTTTTCCTTGCTTTCGAACCATGGTGAGTTGTGGCCTGAAAAACTGAGAGAGAGAGAGAAAGAGGATGGGGCTGAGCACTCAGCAGTGAGCTCACTACAGAGTGCACAGGCTAAGCACAGTGCATACGCTGCCCTGTTTTATACAGGCTGAGGATGCTGTCCTGAAGATATAGGCTGATGATTAAATCTTGCCGGTTGCACACGTGCAAGCTGAGGGTTGAGCACGCAGGCTGCATACATAGGAAAAGTGCAGGAAACAGTGACAAAAACTGCCACAAACAGATTGCTAGGTGAAAAACACCAATTTGTGGCAGTTGTGGGCTTTTTGATTTATACCTTTAAAAATATCAAGTAGGAAATGTCATTTCATACCTTTTCATACCAGATGTCTGGTATGAGCAATGATATGCATCTGAATGCAACTATGTTTCATGCTGTACACAGCTCCATAAATGCAGCTATGATGACTGATGATGATGTTAGAAGGGCAGTCTATCATGAGCAGAAAACACAGTAGATCTGGCTGAAGATTCAGTGGGTGCAGGTTGAAATGATGACCAGCAAGCAGGTGACATCTTCTGGTTGATGGTGACAGGCAAGTCAACAATTAATGGATCCCCTAGGTAATGTCAACGTCCCCCAGCAGGGCAACAGCCAATTGATGAGGGCGAGAGTTGATATGCAAGGTGGCAACTGCTTTGGATTGGGTATTGTGAAGATATGCTAGAGTTTGCACTGAGAAAAGTTAGAGAATGGTGCAAAACGCAAAACACAAAACACAAAATATGCAAAAATGTGGAGAAGAGTAGAAGTAGATGAATGAATAGATGCTGAATGTAAATGAGTGAATGTACACAAATGGAGTAGGGGAGCAAACTATGATGTATCAAAATGCTGATAAGTCAAAAATGATCTGTTCTAGATGGTGGGATGATGCTGAAAAGTGCTGTTAAACTCAAAAATGATATGCGGATGCAAATATAGATCAGGTGAATGCCGAAAAGGTGCTCCTGATGAGAAACAACAGCAGGGCAGCCTGTAGGGATGAAAATGCAGTAGTCTAGTAGGTTGTAATGATTAGCATAGTAGCTGAGAAAACTCAAAGTCTTGAACAGGGGCTGCAGCGGTTGAAAAGAGGGCTGGAGTTTTGTTAGACTTTTGTCCTACCTCAAGGAATAATCCTATTTTGCCATGTTGGGGTTGTTTTTATGAATAAAATTGGCCTATGTTGTTGTAAGCATTTAGTAGTAAATTTGGCCAAAACTTATCCTTGCGTAACGCAAGTAACCATTGTTATTCTCTTCTGTTACGGAGACTAGAACTTGCAAATATATGGGTTCAGGACCTGAAGTTTGCAAATAGAGTGTTCATAGTTGATGAGAGATCTGCCCAAGAATGGACAGCAAGCCTATTTAACAGATACAGAGTGACCAATGTGTAAGATTGTACATGTTTTGGATTGAAGCATGGATATGCAACCATTTCTTCATGTATACACCATAATTACATGCTGTAACAATGAAATAGGAGTATTATTTTTGTCATTGGATTCTCTTATATCTTTTAAGTTGTGTGTTTTGGATTTTACATAGGTTGTCTTTTCATCTCATCCAAGGCAATAGCTGGCCACGGTAACCTTCGATATTGATTTGAGTTGCCGCTATTGATCATATTAAAGGGCTATTATCATGGATGATCCTAAGGGTGCAATGTCGCAGGGTCTGTGTAACAGATATTTAATACTTAGCAATCACAATTGCTTAATCACATGAAACCGAAAGGAAATGATCCAGTGAGCAATACAAAACAGTAGGGGGATGGGGATAGGGCAGCTGATTGTTGCCGACGAACTGAGGGGGCAAGTACTACTGTTATGTTGGGGGGAAAGTATTGGATAATGAATAGGGGATTGAATTTACTGATACTAAATTAGGGGTTGGTACATGATGAGTAGGCACCTTGGAGACTAAGGACCACCTCTGCTATCTTTGTGATAGAGAGCCAAAGACTGAGATGCATTGTATCTATCAATGCACAATATATTATGATATTTAAGGAAGATATCATTGTCTGTTTGGGAGGGTTTTGGCTTTTTGCGATACATGATGTAGTTTGAGGATAAAAAATGTTTGGGATTTTTTCCTTTAGAGCTTCTGAGGTGCAGAGCTGCTATTAAAGTACTGAGCTTCAGTCACTGGCAACTTTAGGTCGTTAACTGCTTTAGCTCTTTCAAAGCTGCATGCAGTACTCCTATAAGAGCTTAATACTTACATTATGTTGATGGATGTTTGATGATTTCAAGAAAATTGCTTACTTGCTGTGTGTTTATAAGGCATATCTTGAGTATGAAACTTACAGTGGTGCAACTTACAATCATTATTCCTCAATTGTGCTAACTTAGACTCTGGGACCTGTTCAGAGAGTCTTCTAGGAGGTGAACATCTAGGAGAAGCCAAAGAATTGGAGAATACTTATGAAGAGTGGAGGACGACTCCTTACAAGTTGACAGTTCCTTTGAGAGTTGTAGGACTGAGGGGTTCTGTGCCTTCAATATGGCTCAAGGTAATTTTGTCCCCAAGATCATTGAAGCTTCTGTGACTCCCTGCACCTTGCTAGAAGATAGTTTTTACTCTTTTTTCATGGTTGTCTGCCTTGTTGCATACAATGTGTAGCTAAGCTCATAGCTGCCTCTGATATATTTGTTATTGCTGAAATTGCCTTTCTTTTCTAAGAACAAATTGCATCTGCCCTTTGCTCAGCTGATCTCTGAAGGGATGTGATGTTGCAGGATTTTATTCTTTCTCAAGGGAGGAGAGTGAGGACCAAAGTGGAATTCCAAAACAACTTGCGAGATATTTTGTCCTCTCTAACTGCTGCTTTGGAGAAAAAAAAAGTGGAGCCTCAGTCCATCTTAAGTGCTGATCTAGTCACTATTGGGGATTCTTGGCTTAAAATTGCCGTATCTGGACGTCTCATTGAGCCAATTGATAATGCAGAACAACAGGACTGGTTCAAGAGACTGAGCCCACAGTGGCAGGTTAAAATTGGGCTTCAATGTATTCAACTCTGGTGGATATGTATAATTTCACTCGTTACACAATTGCCTCACTTTACAGCAACTATTTTAAAGTAGGGGCACTTTGGGCTTCAGGCTTTTTTACGAAGGGATCTTGAAGGGCGCCTCAACTCCAGAGGATTGATATGGGGAGTGCCATACAGGTGGGGAAGCATGGTGATAGCATACAGAACCGACAAATTAGCAAAATTGAAAATATCTGACATCAAGGTTATGTGATTTCTACTCACGTAAATTGGTTCAATGAGTTATTTACTCAGAAACTGGCTCAATGATTTTTTTCCCAGAGTCGGGGTTCAAGTTTGAAATAAACTGGAGTGCTTTTTTTTTTTTTGAGGACTACACAAAACATTGACAGGCAGCAGGGCACTTGATGAGTTCAATGAATACATTTGTACTGTGTTTTGTTGCTTAGGACTGGAAAGACCTCTGGAAGCCTGCACTTGCAGGAAGGATAGCAATGGTGAATTCGCCAAGAGAAGTAGTTGGGGCAGTTCTGAAGTCCCTTGGATTATCATATAATGTGCAAGATTTTGATAAAGATGTTCCTGGTGGAAAGGAAGCAGTTAAGCAACAGTATCTTGCATTCCTAGAGCAGGTCAATATTTCGTATTATGTAAAATCTCTTGGTGATTTTGTTCACAGTTTGAAACGATGCTGTGGTAGTCGAATTGCTGTATCTCCATAAATTACACTTTTGTAGTGGCCTTCAAATGTACTTTTATGATCACTAATAAACATGTAGAGTATTCTACTGATTTGTTTTGGTGCAAAGTGAGTGCTTTATGGAACAATCAGCTTGCCAGTTACAATGTAAAAGAGCATTCTGAAACTTGTGCGCAAAACAAACCTGTAACCATTTCTTTGACATTTTTTTCTTTGAACTTTCGATTTCTCCAATGTGATATGGATTCCCTAAGTTCATCTCTGAGTCATAGAGCCAGTCTGGGGTCACCACTGAGCAAGAAGCAACATGGGCCACACTGTCATCTTAAGGGCTGGTATCCCATACCATGATCCCCCACCATCTTGTTCTGTAGATGGGATTCCCAAGGACCTAGTGTGGTGGCGGACCCCAATGATTTTGAACCATTTTTATAGGAATCCTTAAATCGCCCTAAACTTTTAGGGTGCCTTCACACCTAGTGATCCAATGGTCAATAGCTAGTCTTGTGGATGTCAATGTTATTGGTGAGCCAAATGGTAGGACATGGTTTCTGAAATGGAAATGTAAATTGTGTGAATGGAAGTGGAGAAGGAGCGGAAGAATGTGGTGGGATGGGTGGGTTTTGAAAATGTGGTGTGTGAGGTGCAAATGCATTTTTTTCATTTTTATCATTTAATGATTGGAAATGAAAATGTGAAGATGATGATACACCATGCAACGAAGAAAAAGGAATATCAAATTCATTCTGATTTTGTGAAGTAGACAGAAAAGAAGGAAGGTTAGAAGAAGAGGTACTTGGCTTTTTCTTATAATCCCCACGATGTGTGTTAACATACAAGAATTGGTCCTCAAGAGGAGCTTTTCCATAGTTAATAGACTGGACTATTTCTTCCACATGATCTCTATCAGAATATTGCAAAGTAGAAGAGGTAAAAGAAGAAGAAATAAAAGACGAATCTAAAATACCTTGCATCGGAGTGAACAGAAGAGGATGAAAGAAAGGAACATACTCCGGTATAGAAACAGGGAACAGCCGTTTCGGCCTGTAGGAACGGCCTAACGCGTTCCAAACCCTCCAAGGAGGTGAAACGGCCAGGGAACGTTGCCTGCCGTTTCCCCTACTGTTCCTTGCTGTTCCCTGTTTGGAACGGCCGTTCTAGGCCTGTTGACTGAAAATTGACGTTTTTTCTCGCTTTTTTTTTTTGCTTGGGTCACAGTCTTTCTACCACATATTCACCCATCTCCATTGCCTAATGTGCACACACTAATCTCTCTCTCTGTCTCTCTCTCGGGTTGAAGATTCAAAGTGTCAAGACAACCCACAAGCTAATTAGGAGTCCATGCAAAGTTCAAATTTGATGCATTATGAACTCTTGCAAATCAGAATCAAATTTCAGCTGATCCTCAATTCCAAGGTATTCATCCATTTATATTGTCTAATTTCAAGGGAAATTGGGATAATTGGGGCAATTCAAGGCAATTTGGAGCTATGGGGGTAATCAAGTCAATTTTGGGACATTTGGGTTAATTTCATGCATTGACGGGTATTAGGGCAATTAGAGGGACATTCTTTGGGGCAATTTGGGTCATGTAGGACATATTTGGGGTACTTAAGACATGTGCCGTTTCCCCCGTTCCCGTTCCCCGACCTTGGACATTTCCCCCGTTCCAGGGAGTCTCGTTCCCGTTCCCGTTCCCCGTTCCAGGTAACTATGTACTCCGGTCTTGTTTTCCAAGAGGGGAGCCTATTCGTGATGGAGGTCTCGATGGGCCTGCAACATCATCAGATTTACGCGCAACATCTGAAGAGAGGTTCATGCATACCTTCATTTAGGAGCTTTTCTTGAAGGGCAATCCTTCGATCGAGCTCCTTAATCTTCTCTCGTCTATAAGCTATGATCGGTTTGTATTCTTTAGAGGTCAGCTTGCCTAGCTTTTCTTCCATGTAATTAGAAGTGTCTTCCACCATGTCAGAACTTTGTGGAGCAAGCTGATTGGCCCACTCTCGCTCGAATCTCGGCATAGTTGGTTTTGGAGATTAAATCGGTGTTGTTGTATTCGAAGTCATTTGAACCTATTGTTGTTCTTGCTTCTTGTGTAGAGCTTTTAGATCAAAGGCCTATGTTTCTCAGAGAGTACCGGGCTCTTATACGATGTAAAGAAATACGCCAACACAGAAACATAACAGAAACTGTACGACAAAGTAGAGACTAATAAAAGAACATAGTTAGGGTTAGGGTAACTCAGAGAAAATGAAGACAATGAATGAATGAAGTGATATGACGATTGAATATACGATGTTCATGCAGCAAACACACTATGTAGTGAATGAATACTGGACCTCGAACTCCTGTATCTCAAGGATCAGGGCAGGGGTAATGAGGTGGAGAGTGTCTCATACTCCGAACGGATCCTGAATCACAGCTAGGCAGTCTCTGGATGTCGAACACTAGCGGATGCAGCAATGAGAAGTTGGATCTGATGCAGACAGCAGTAAGGAGAGAGAGACAAAAAATGCAGGCAGCAGGTGAGAGAAAGACTAATAAAAGAACGTAGTTAGGGTTAGGGTAACTTAAAGACAATGAAGACAGTGAATGAATGAAGTGATATGACTATTGAATATACGATGCTCATGCAGCAAACACACTATGTAGTGAATGAATACTGGACCTCGAACTCCTGTATTTCAAGGATCAGGGCAGGGGTAATGAGGTGGAGAGTGTCTCATACTCCGAACAGATCCTGAATCACAGCTAGGCAGCCTCTGGATGTCGAACACCAGCAGATGCAGCAGTGAGAAGCTGGATCTGATGCAGACAACAATGAGGAGAGAGAAAGTTGAAAAATGCAGGCAGCAGGTGAGAGAGACTAAACCGTAGGCAGGACAGTCTGTAGGAGAGAGAAAAACTAAAAACAGAGATTGCAGGATTGTGATGACGTGGCAAGCTGTACCGTAGCAAGTCTGCACAGGAACAGCAGTTGACTGGCTAGAATCAGCTCCAAATTGCATGAAGAGGGCTGGAAATCAGGCGCCAATTGATGGAGTCAGCAATGGACAGCTTTGATTGAGATGTCCTCCCTGAACGGGGTATAGGCAGCAAGCTGAAACACCTGAAATCTGCAAAAACGAGAGTAAGGGCTGAATGGAGGGCAGCATACATATTTGTGGAAAGTTTGGGCCCTCCCAAGTGGGTTTGTGCTTATGGGACACAAAAACTCTCTAGGATCGCATTTCTTTTAAGTAAACAAGGTTCCTTCATTAATTAAGCATGTTTGGGGCTGTTTAAGTAAAGCTAATGCATTTTTAGCTCAACACCTAGATACGCTAGGACATGCAAATGAAATAAGTTTTCAATTGTCAACCATATGTTTGGACATCAATCTTAATACTTTTGTGGTGGTTGATTTATTGTATAGGGAAAATGGACATAATATCGAAGAGTGGAGAAAACACATTTGGCTTTTTTCATCAATAGAGACTTAAGGCTTCCCAAAAGTTAAGCTTATTCATATTAGTGCTAAGCATTTTTGTACTACATATAAGCCCATTTGTGGTGGTTGGGTTATTAGCCTAACTACATAGTCACAAGTGAATATCATTTTTGGCCTTGAGGATTCTGGGTACAATAGCTTATTTCCTTCCCACATTCCATTCCATGTGACTATGTAGTCACAAGTGATGGCAATTCCTCCCCATCCTAGGTCCCTTGACAATGTTCTATTTTGTGTTGCTCGCGACTATCCAAAACTATTTGTAGATTGTGGATAAATAGAGTGAAACTACAGTTTGTAGTTGACCTCTTGCATAACACACAAGAAAATTGGTTGCAATAACAAGCATAAGGATAGCCCAATATTGTGCTACATGTGATGCAAACTAGCATTGTACTCTTGAGCTCGAGGAAGGCATGTGGATGCATTTGAAGGTATCAAAAGACTTTGACATGATGAGCACCAACAAACATTACAAATCATTCTTGAAGACCATTTCGAATAACCAAATTGGTAGGTGGTATATTCTACCAATCAACTTCCATCCATATGTCCAGTTCATTCTCTGTTTCATTCAAGTTGTTTGAAAGAAAGCTTTAGCATGGAAGAGTGTTTGGGATGAGGTGTCAAATTCTTCGAATTGGTAAGGCATGCACCAATTGTCATTGCTCCTTACATTTCACTTGAATGCGAACCACATATTATTGTAGGACTAAGGTCTAAATAATGTAGTAGAAGTGTTCATGGTATTTCTTTGTTTCCTTTGGAGATATTGTTGATGACAACATTGTAGGTGACTTGAAGGTTAGGGTGGTTAGGAGTGTATAAAAAGGACTTAGGGTCTAGTCGTGCACATCTTATGAGATCATTGCACTTGCTTTTTAGGCCGATGGGACTTCATCAAGACACGAAGATGGTGTGAGTTGGTTTAAAGCCAAAGTTGTGAAGTGAGATGGTGTTGATCAGACTAAAAAATCTTGGACATATGTGCGATGCTAATTCGATCCAAAAAAAAATTGTATTATCAGGTCTATACTTAATGTTGAGACCTAAAAACAATGCACTTGAAACATTTGGGGTTGTTACTTCAAATGTTTTGTGCTCGATGAAACTTAAGAGAGCTTGGGTAGCTTAGAGAGCTTGAGAGTTGAGGAAAGGGTGCTTAAGAGCAAACACGCTCCAATCTTGAGGGCTTTAGAAGTAACTAGTGCATAGTGGAAGACCAAGCTCTTAGCCACCTTCCGTCACAGTCTAAAAACCATAGAAACAAGGAACGGCTATTCCGGCCTGTAGAAATGGCCTAACATGTTCGAAGAGGTGAAACGGCCAGGGAAGATTCCCTGCCGTTCCCAAGGCCGTTCCCTGTTTGAAACGGTTGTTCCAGGTCTCTTGACCAAAAAATGACGTTTTTTTCAGTTTTTTCTTTTTGCTTGTGTCACACTCCTTCTACCACATGTTCACCCATCTCCATTGCCCAATGTGCACACACTGCTCTTTCTCTCTCTCTCTCTCTCTCTCTCTCTCTGTGGTTGAAGATTCAAAGTGTCAAGACAACTCACAAGCCAATTAGGAGTCCATGCAAAGTTCAAATTTCATGCATTATCAACTCTTACAAATCACAATCAAATTTAAGACTTTCCTCAATTCCAAGGTAATCATCCATTTATATTGTCTAATTTCAAGGGAAATTGGGATAATTGGGGTGATTTAGGGCAATTCGGAGCTATAGGGATAATCAAGTCAATTTTGGGACATTTGGGATAATTTGAGCATTTAAGGATATTGGGGCAATTAGAGGGACATTCTTTGGGGCAATTCGGGTCACGCAGGGCATATTTGGGGCACTTAAGACATGTGCTGTTCCCCCCGTTCCCGTTCCATGACCTTCGACGTTGCCCCCTTTCCAAGGGGTCCCGTTCCCTGTGCTAGGTAACTATGCCAAAAATTCCCATGAATGGTTGCCTAAATGTCTAGTTGAGCTGCCATTTTTTACCCTATAGGTGCCAACTATTACTAGATGCTATAGTACTAGATCAGACGACATTGAACTAATGGGACATGATGGACTAGTGGTCGTGTTCATTGGACACAAATAACCTATTTCATAGTAGAGCCAAGTTGACTCTATCGCTAAGTGGTGAGTAATATCTATCTCTTTGTTTCTTTTTAGGGCATGAATGCCATGAGCCAATTTGACATGTCCAAGATACACCTTGTGCTGGAAGATTTCGCACTTGGATAGTTTTGAATAGAACTTATCAAACTCATTAGATGGGACACAGATGCTGTGCTTGTTTCTCCATTGATTGAGTTGCCAAAAGAATCACAAGTATCCACACACACTCTCTCTATATTGTGAGAAAACATGGCCAGCAATGGAGGAGAGAGAAACAAGATAGTGATAGTGAGTGAGATGCAACAAGAGAGTAGAGTGTACTTGCTGAACTAAATTGAAAGGTTGAAAGTACAACCTAGTTTAGGTCATGAATTGACCTAACAAGCCTTCCACCAACTAACTAGAGTTAGGCTACCTTGCTCTTGTTCCTAGTGTCACTAAATGTCTAAAGGCACTAGGTACACATACTATATTGACACTTGAATAAGTGTCCACACCACACAAAATACATTGGGCACTGCCCAAAATTACCAAATTCTAACATCCCCTTGCAGTGCCAATGTCATGACGTACAAGGATGACCAATCACCAAAGGGTAATAAGTTGACTTTTGGAAAGCCATAAACTTCTCACTTGGTAATGCTTTGGTGAAATTGTGTGCAACATTTGGCGGTGTGGGTGTACATACATCAAGTCAATCTCTCTTGCATGACATCTCTCTTTTACATAATGGTAATGCATCTCAATGTGTTTCGTGCAAACATGAAATGCAGGATTACATGCTACTACAATAGCACTTTGACTGTTATACAGAATGGGTGTAGGACCCTCCAATGGTAGATATAGATCAGCCAACAATCTGTACAACTAAATGTTAGATTTTGCCGATTCTATGGGCAATGCCCAATGTAGTTTGTGTGGTGTGGACACTTATTAAAGTGTCAATGTAAGGTGTGTACACCTAGTGTCTTAGAAACTTAAAGTAGTGACACTAGGCTCTAGAGTAAAATAAACCTAACTCTAGTTAGTGGGTGGAAGGTTGGTTAGGTCAACCCTTGACCTAAACATAAGTTGTACTTTCACTCATCTTTCATTCTAGCAAGTACACTCTTCTCTTTTTACTTCAGCTCACTCTCTTGATATCATTGTTTCTCTCTTTGTCTCCATAGCTGGCTGCCATTTTCCAACATTTGGTATCAGAGCAGCTCGTACGGGCGGGTTCCGTTCAGCCACCATCAGCTGGTGCCATCCCGCCAATGGTCCTACTGCTGCCAGCTTGGTTCTCAGCTCGAGGAAGAGTTTTCAGCTGCTGTGAGGTGCTGCTGAAGTGGAGGAGGAGCTGTAGCTGAGCCGTCTCTTGTCTATTCCAGATCTGTCCAGTTCAGCCATCAGCCCCAAATCTGTCCATTTGCTCCAAATCTGTCCAGCTCAATCATCTGCTCCAGATTTGCTGTTTTCAGCCTGCGCGCAGCCTTGCATGTAGTCCCACACGCAGCCCGAGGAGCCGCTGTTTTCAGTTCTGCCCGCCACTTTCTCAGCTCTACCCGTCATTTTCTCAGTCTTGCCCGCCAATTTCTGCAAACCCTAAAAAGTGCAGAAACCCTAATTTTCAGATTTGGGGTTTTCTCAAAATTTCTAGAATTTCCAGTCTATTTTAGCCATCTCAGCTCGCGCTGCCCAAAAATTTGGGCTTTTGCTAATGTTTGCTCCTAGATTTCAAATTGACTACCAATTTGAAGAAATTTCTCAATTTCTTGGACATTCCCATCAAAAATTTGGGGCTTTTGCCCGATTGGAGGCCCTTTGTGCAAATTGTTACCAAACTCATAGGCATTGCGCAATTTCTTCCGATTGGAGGCCCTTTGTGCAAATTGTTACCAAACTCATAGGCATTGCGCAATTTCTTCCACATTGGCTCAAGAAAATTTGGGGCTTTTCAGTTTTTTGGATCCGGCATGCATTAGGAAGGCAGATTTCAGCTACTGTTCACTGTTGACATGCATCCGGAGGTGACATTTTTGCAGAAGTTCCAGTTGTAAGGTACAAATTTCTTCAATTTCTTTGAAATTTTAGAAAGAAATTTGGGGCTTTTGCCCGACATGCACTCCAATGCAAGCAACAAGCAGTACATCAGCATTTAATTGCTGTTACAGTCAGATTGAATAGAGAATTTTGGGAGAATTCAGTAGATTTTAGTAAGAATCAACATTAAGTTGTCGTATTTTGTACTTTTGTGGGCACACATTTCGACACGCACTCCAAGGCAAGCAACAAGCAATGCATCAGCATTTAATTATTGTTACAGCCAGATTGGGCAAAGAATTTTGGGAAAATTTAGTAAATTTTCGTAAGAATCAGCATTAAGTTGTCGTATTTTGTACTTTTGTGGGCACACATTTCGAGGTAGTCGTGGTACAGTAGCATAGTGCTGTAATTTACTGGCTGAGTGCTGATTTGGGTGGCATTGTGCACACTTTGGCATTTGAGTGATAGTTTGATACTTGTTTCTTAATCCCATGGGGGATTTTGGTACTCTGAGGAGTATACTCTATACTTTAGCATTGAAGTATTTGGCTACAGATTTTTGTCTATCATTGACAGCATGGCACGCCAGGGGAGTAACATCCTTGGTGTCCTCACTTAGGAGGACAAACTTGATGGCTCAAACTACCCACTGTGGAGTTTATGGTCTGTAACCTTTTTGTGGTGAATGACTTGTGGGACTATGTTATAGGTGATTTGCAGCGTGACCAAGAGGTCTTGCATCTCAGACACCTCAACGTAATGCTCGAGGACAGGTTGCTGGTAGTGGTGGTGGTGGTATTGGTGCTACTACTGCTGCTGCCCCTTCTCTCCCTCCTAACGAGGATCAGAGGAAATGGGACTCAAAAGATGCACATGCACTTTCTTTGATTGCCTTGTCAATGAAAAGGGCAATTATTCCGCACATTCGGTCGTGTAAGACCTCAAAATCAACATGGGATGTACTTGACTGTATGTTTGTAGCATGCAATGAGGCTAGGATATCCTATCTCCGTAGAGAGTTGGCCAATGTCACCATGGATGAAGGTGATAGTATGACATAGCATCTTACTCACATACAAGATTTGCGTGAGCAGCTACTCAATGTCGATGAGGTCATTTAGGATGCTGAATTAGTAAACATCACATTGAACTCTCTTCTAGAGTCATATCTTGGTTTCCATACCTCTTTGATGTTGCCTTTAAGAGGGGGGGGGGGGGCAGCAACCCCTTACATTTATGGAGTTGGGAGGCCTCTTGCTACAAGAGGAACAGACTCGGAAGAATATGGCATTGCGTTCAGGTGATGTGGCTATGCTTTCCAAGTTCAAAGGCAAAGGAAAATTCAAGCAAAATGTAAAAAAGTTAGCAAAAGAGTGATGTTGGACAGCCATCAAATAAGGTTGTCCAAGATACAGAAAAGATTAAAAAGAAGAGGAAATGCCATTATTGCAAGAAGCTCGATCACTATATTGATGAATACAGAAAGAGATTGGCCAAAGAGAAGAAAAGAACTCCGGTTTGGCTGTCCGAGAAACATCAGCCAACAAATCTATTGATGATGATACTTTAGTCAACTTTGTAGAGGAGGACTATGCATTTCTCACATGCAGTTATGATTCTTCAATGGTTGATTCAGCATTTAATGCTGTTGAAACGCAACAAACATGGTATTTTGATAGTGGGGCGTCAAAGCACATCACTTCTAGGAAGTGTTTGTTTACCTCTTTGCATTCAGCCCCTATTGGGAAGTGTGTTACATGTGCGAACAACAGCAGCTATGATGTATGTGGCATTGGGACAATCACTATTACTGCTGCAGATGGTTGTGATTTCATGTTTCTAGATGTCTTGTTTGTACCTGGCATTACAAAGAACTTGTTGTCTATCTTTGCTTTTAATAAGCATGGCTTTCAGGTCATCTTTGAAAATGAGAAATGCATTGTTAGAGACAGAGAGATGGATTATGCACTTAGGCTGTTCGACACCCTGCATAAGGGTCTATTTTTGTTGGATACATATGATAGACAATCTCATGATGCTTTAGTAGTTACTACTCTTTTGCTCGCTATGCAAAATGTGGAGCTATGGCATGCTTGCTATGGACACATGAGCTTTGGGATTTGATGACGCTTTAGAGGTGTCATTTGGTAGATGCACAGTCTCTAGTGGAGACTCCACCTCCTCATGCATGTGAGGGATGTATTTTGGGCAAGATGAATAGGTTTGCGTTCAAAAAGGATGGTGCAGTGCGTGCTGTTCGAAAAATATTCTTATTCACTCTGATGTTTGTGGTCCCATGAGGACACGCGCACTTGGAGGTCATTAGTACTTTGTTACATTTATTGATTACTACTCTCGGTATACATGGGTGTATGGGCTGAAGGCAAAATCCGATGTGTTCATGCATTTCAAACATCTTGTTGCAAAGCTTGAAGCTGAAACTAACTTAAAAGTGCAGACACTTTGCATAGATAGAGGGGGGGGAGTACATGTCTCGTACTTTTGAGACATATTTGCTTGATCAAGCCACTGTTAGAATGACTCCTCAGCAAAATGGTGTTGCTGAAAGGAAGAATCGGACTCTTATGGAGATGACTCGTTGTATGCTAAAAAGCAAGGGGCTACCTCATAAATTTTGGCTAGAAGGCCTTCAATGTGTAAATCATATGTTGAATCGTGCACCCACTAAGGCACTGAAGACGATTACATCGTTCGAAGCTTGGCATGGCAAGAAACTCAAAGTAGACTACTTTCAGGTGTTTGGTTGCATAGCCTACGCACATGTTCCAAAAGAGCTTTGTGGGAAGCTTGATGACAAGGCTGTAAAATGCATATTTATTGGCTACAGTTCGGAGAGCAAGGGCTATCACTTGTATGACCCATGCACGAAGAAAGTCTTTGTCAGTAGGGATGTTCTATTTATTGAAAACACTGCATTTTCACATGATCAGTTTCAAATGCCAGCCACCCATGACATTGGTGATGTCTTTGAGGGTCTTTTGCCTCTTACTTTGGAGTCTGTGCCTGCTGTAAATGGCAGGACAGACTTAATGCAGCAAGCTGTTGCTGCACCATATGCTCCCAAACAGTAGGGTATCGATGATGGTTTGCCGTATGTAATGGAAGAAACAGTACATCATGAAAGGGCTGCTGTAAATGCAGCCAAAACAGTCCCAAGATGGCTGTTACAGACTCTCCAGGAGAGTAAAATGGATGCTCCTATACCTCAACGCACTGGGAGGGTTGCCAGAAATGCAATAAATGATGCAAGGGGGGCACATTTGATTGATTTTACGGAAGTAGATGATTGTGATGAGCATGTGTTTATGAGCTCACTATTGGATGATGATGAGCCTACTTCCTTGGACGAAGCTCAACAAGATGTACATTGAATGTAGGCCATGTAGGATGAGTTAAGACTCTATTGCCACTAGCTCTACATGGGATCTTGTGGATTTACCACCTGGCAAGAAGGCCATTGGCACAAAATGGGTTTTTAAACTCAAACGCAAGGTTGATGGTACAATTGATAGGTACAAAGCACAGTTGGTAGCAAAAGGCTATGCACAGAAAAAGGGTATAAATTATGAAAAAAATTTTGCTCCTACATCCCGTATGAGTACGGTGAGATGTGTGATTGCTATTGCTGCAAATTATGGCTGGAAAATACATCAGTTGGACATTAAGACAACATTCTTGAATGGGGATTTGCATGAGGATGTTTATGTGTCACAACCTCCAGGGTTTGTGGTTAAAGGGAAAGAGCACATGGTATGGAAGTTGCATAAAGCTCTTTACGGTCTCAAACAAGCCTCTTGTGCATGGTCCTCCAAAATTTATGCTTATTTGGCTAGCAAAGGGTTCAAAAATAGTCCAACTGCTCCCACTCTATACATTAAGAACTGGGGGGGGGGGGGGGGGGGGGACTTGTTGATTATCATTCTTTATGTAGATGACATGCTGCTCACTGGACCTGCAGAAGAAAAAATTGCAGATTTTAAGGCTGAATTAAAGCATGCATTTGTTATGTTAGATATGGGCTGTCTACACTATTATTTGGGGATCCAATTCACCCAAAATTATCATAGCACCATCATGTCACAGTGACAATATGTGGATAAGCTATTACATAGGTTTAGTATGCAAGATTGTTGAAGGGCATGCAATGGCAGTGGAGAAGGAGAAGAGGAAGATGCGGGAGAGAAGAGCACACACAATGTAGGTGCTGTCCAATTGAACTGATAGCCTTATTGCACTATCATATTATATATGAATAAAGAATGGGCGGTCATAGTGTACACGGGCAAGCCCAGAGGCCTTTTACCCCAACAACCTCCCACTAAAAGGCCAATGTGGCTGGGGAGTGAAAACAAAGAAAAGAAACAAAAAGACAAGGCGAGGAATCATGACATCTCACCCAACGTCCAATTGAAAAGCGAGCTGCGCAAGAAGTGTTGGGAACCTCTGCAAAAGAAAAGTCAAGCATCCCCGAGTCCATGACATCCAGGAGATAAGCGATCTCGCAGCTCCATATAATGGAGCAATCCAAGAATGCTTCTCATGAAGCAAGCATAACTCATCAGTGCACTGCTGTAAAGCATCAGAGTCACGCATAGCATCAGCGTGGCGGATACAAGACAGCGGAGAGCAGTCAAACTCTCCAGAGTCAATCATTGAAAGAGAGCCAACATCCCGGACACTCATCCAACGGGGTTTGAAGACTACATGTGGCCTCAGCAAAGCGGAAGATTGACATGTGGCTGGTTGTCCAGCCTGCAAAACTACAAGAAAACGACTCTCATGAGCCTACAAGGGGTCTAGCAACTGACCACCAACATCCTGACCCTAACTGCTATGCATAGCTACATCATTTGGGCCAATAAGTGCCTCATTTTCATCATAAATAGCTTGCTGTAATGGCATTGTAGCTGATGTAAAATCAGCCATAAAGCGTATTGAACACTCATCAAGAGGCTTGAGAGGTGTTTGCGTCTCATAGAAGACAACATGACAGCTGCATATGACCTGCTAGGCATCCAAATCCCATAATCTATAGGCCTTAAAGTCACCATCTTCATAACCAAGGAGGATACATCTACGTGACATAGGCTCATGTGGCATACGTATAGATGCCTGGCAGCCAAACATCCTCAAGTAATCATAGGAGGGCTGCATGCTACTCCATGCCTCATGGGGTGTAATACCATCCAAGGTCAAGCACGGTGTTCTTTTAACCAAATAGACTGCTGTCATAAGGGCCTCAACCCAAAAGCCATAAGACAACCCAGTTGTGGTAAGCATAGAAGCAACCTTTCCCTGTAAGGTCAGGCACATGCCACGAGCAATCCCATAATACCGTGGGCACAAGAAATCAATGCCATACTGCTGACAAGAGGTCCAAAAGCTGGGAGAGAGAGCATGACTCTCATGATCCATCTGCAAGCACCTAGGCTTGCTACCAGCAGAATCCATAAACCTGTCAAGTATAATTGCAGCATCTTCAATCTGCACCAAGGGAAAAGCCCAGACACGGTGGGTAGCATGATCAACAAAGGTCACAAAGTACGATGCTCCACCAAGTGATTGGGAAGGCATAGATCCATATACTAGACAATGGACAAGATCTAGAGGAGCATGCCTCGTACGATTGCCATATGCCAAGGGGGCTCTGCAAGGACCAAGAGTACAAACAGGGCAAGCTTCAAGATTTGTAAGTGACATAGGGGGTTTTTAAAAAAAAATCCTTACACAGAAACATAAACAGAAACCGTACGACAAAGCACAGACTGATGAAAATAACACAGTTAGGGTTAGAGTTAGAGTAACTCAGAGACAATGAACATAGGGAATAAATGAAATGATATGGCTACTAATAATACGATGCTCATGCAGCAAATACACTATGCAGTGAATGAATACTGAACCTCGAACTTCTGTATCTCTAGGATTAGGGCAAGGGTAATGAGCTGGAGAGTGTGTCGTACTCCAAACGGATCCCGAATCGCAGCAAGGCAGCCTCCGGATGTCGAACACCAGCAAACGCAGCAGTGAGAAGCTGGATCTGATGCAAATAGCAATGAGGAGAGAGAAAGACTAAAAACGGAGCCTGTAGGGGAGAGAAAACTGTCAGGGCAGCAGCTGGAGTCTGCAAACGCAGCAGTTTGCTGGCGTGGCAGGCTGTATGACAATAGTGCAGATGAACAGCAGTCAGTCACCAGGCAGAAATAGCAGCAATCAGCGTGTGAACGGCTGGAAACAGGCGCTAGACTGTAGGGAACAATGATGGACAACAAGGGCTGAGATGTCCTCCGTGACCGGGGTGTGGGCAGCAAGCTGGTAACACCTGAAACCTGCAAAAATGAGATTGTGAAAGAGTGGAGGGTTGGCTGCCAGTTTATAGAAAATTAGGGTTCTAGATCCTCTCCCTCTTAAATTTCTCGATTTGCTCCCCGTTTTAGGGTTTTGGCTAAAATAAGCCTAAAATAAGCATGTTTTGAGGCTATTTAAGTGGCTAAGTGCATTTCTTAGCACAACAAGAGGCAACAATGAGTCTACACGAGACAAGATCTCCATCTCTCTGTGGTGCATATGGGCTAGGTGATAATGCCATAACAATGTATATGGTATCCGGATAATTGCAACCATAGAATCTCCCACATGAGAGACATGCACTAAGCAATGAGGACCAACTCTAGAACCTCTGGCCAAAACCAAGCGACCACGACAGATCTTGCATGACCTATCCTAAAGAGAAATAATATATCCTGCATTATGTAACTGACTAACAGAAATCAAGCTCTTACCGAGCATGGGAACATGTAAAACATCCCCGAGTATAAGAGAAGTCCCATTAGGCAAAGCTAGGTGTATATCCCCTGTATCAACAATAGCATAAGATTGCTCAGGGCCCAAATAAATACATCCATCAATCTCCGTGTAAGAAGAGAACCATGCTTTATGAGGGGTAACATGACAAGATGCCATAGAGTTCAAAAGCCAATCAAACGCATAGGCCTAATCACTAAGCAAGTAAGCTGTAAGGAAACAAGATGACAGGAGTACATGCTCAACTGCATCCTCATGGGTAACATGTACCTCACCACTAGTAACAGTGGTAACACCTGCTGCATCTCTTGTATCTCTGACTCTCTGCTCATGTCGAGTCCGTCTCTGTTTCTACTGCTCTCTAATCCGTCTAAAACATTTTCTTTTAACATGCCCAAGCTTTCCACAATGGAAGCATACAACATTTGTAACTGAAGAACCTGTAGAAGATAACAAGGAATCCAAGTCATCATGAACAGGGCTATCTATAGCATCCTCGGAGCTCAAGGAGTCTAGGGCTGTCCCAACATAGGAAACCTGCTCATCAAGACAATCTTCAGTAGAAGCACAAGTAGTAGAAGCATGCTGCTGCAAGTACTCTTCCATCCTCACTGAAGAGGGAAGCATAGAAGCATCAACTAGGGATGCAGAAGCTCCCATAGGAAAAAGACTTGTAGCTAAGTGCACGACATAACCAACCACAATAGTGTAAAGGCCAAAACATCTGTCAAAAGAGCATATGGTATTCAACCATGAAATCAGCCCATAACCATAATGGCAAACATGACTCTGCAGTACATCAAACCACATAGTAGCATCCAAGTCAATGCAAGACCGGTAAGTGGCATAAGATCCTGCAATGGTTAAGCTCCAGGAGAAGCCCAAGTATCTGTACAACAACATCCAAATAAGTGGCTCTATAAAGTACATGATATTAGACAAAGTGCATAGCTGGGTAAGCATCAAGAGCAATTGCTCTCCGACCTGTATGGGCAAAAGCAACCCAACTAGCATAAAAGCTAGGCAACACAGAAGTAACAAAGTCATAAGTGCTGAACCCAAGCACTATAAAAAAGTCCATTGATCAAGGAGTAACCCGCAAAGAACCAAGCATCAATGAGCAATGAAAGCTCAATAACCAACTGCGAAGACAATGGAGCAAGCACTGCTCAAACATGTATTTGCATCCAAGTAAATCTAAGATCCATAATCAGGGCATTAAGGGCCAAATAGCATCCAAGTTGCATAAGTGATAAGCCAACCAAATGCAAACTGCTCCACAAAATTCTCAAATGCAAGTTGATTCAAGCCCAAACATCTGCCATACTGCAGCCGAACCCAAAAGCATCCACATCAAATATTAGTCTCATAATGGGTAGCACGCGACATAAACCTTGTCAAGTGAAATGCCAGCTACAAAGAAAATAATAGTGAACCAAGAATTGAGCTCTACTCTTTGCTCAAGAAGCATCCGGAAGCATAAACATCAAAGTGGTATCATTCAAATATATCAACATATCATCTCGAGTAGTCGGGAACACCCGTAGACCATAGGTATAACCAAACTGGAGATAAAATAACCTGTCAACCAAGGTAGCATAAATCCCAACCAACAACAAGTGTCCACATCCAAATCAAGGCTCAATAGCTCTCAAATAGCATATTCGGGCATAACCCATGATGACCAAGCACCAATACATCCAATAGGACACCTGAATGCCAACAAAGAGCATTATGCATAAGCCATCCCTGATAAAACCTTGCTGTCCAAACGATGTACAACAGTAAATCCCTGCATAAATCGAGCTATGGAAGCTCAAACCAAGTCCCAAAGCATCTCAAAACATTGGGCAAACATTCCCAAAGTATTTGGGCATCAAATACCAAGCCTCGAGAGCATCACATAAGCTAAGAGCATGGCATTTTTTTGTTGTAAATCAACTCAAATCTGTTACAGAAAATTCAGTGATTAGAATTTGGCAGATCTGACATCACCATTGCGTTCGGAGCGTGCCAAAACCCCAAGTTAAACTCTTACCTTGCCTAAATTGGGTTCTCGATGCTCGAGATATGAGAAAAAAAGAGATTTTTGAGCTAGATTTTGAAACATGCGCAAAAAACGTAAGTTGCTACTGTGGGGCATGCTAGTTATGCTGAGGATAAGGGGGCAAATGGGGGCACGCAAGGTGCCTAATGAAGCCAAGGAACACTTGCAAAGAGCTTATGAGGGCCGAGGAGAGGCGGGAGATGAAATCTTACCTTGGGGGAAAGAAGCCATGGCTGGCATTGAAGCTCTAAGCTCTAGGTCTTCAATTTGGGCTGAAGCAATACCGGGCCAAGCTCCACGATCAAGCTCTGATCCAAAGCTCTGATACTAGTTGAAGGGGATGCAATGGCAGTGAAGAAGGAGAAGAGGAAGATGGGGGAGAGAAGAGCACACACAATGTAGGTGCTGTCTAGCTGAACTGACAGCCTTATTGCACTATCATATTATATATGAATAAAGAATGGGCAGTCACAGTGCACACGGGCAGGCCTAGAGGCCTTTCACCCCAACAATTGGAAACCTATGTGCACTCCTATATGGAGCTAGGCTTAAAGCTGTTTCAGATATTTGCAACGTACTCAGTCACACACATTATTATTTCCTAGGGGAGAAACTTGCACTTATAGGCTTATAGTGATTCAGATTGGGCTGGTGATGCAAACACTAGGCAATCTACTAGTGGACATTGTTTCTTTCTAGGCTGTTCATGCATTTCATGGCTAAGCAAGTAACAGCCTACAGCAGCTACCTTGTATTGTGAGATTGAGTGCAAAGCAGCCTTCACGGCAATAGTGGAATGTGTATGGTTGCGAAGATTGTTGGCTGATCTACATTTACCATTGGAGGGTCCTGCACCTATTCTTTCTGATAGTCAAAGTGCTATTGCAGTAGCACGAAATCCTGTGTTTCATGCTCACACGAAACACATAGAGGTGCATTACCATTATATCAAAGAGAGATGCTATGCAGGAGAGATCAGCTTGATGTATATACCCACAAATAAAAATGTTGTAGACATTTTCACCAAGGCACTACTACGCAAGAAGTTTGAGGCTTTTCGAAAATCCTTAAACTTGCTACCCTTTGGTGATTGATCATCCTTGTACTTCATCACATTGGCAATGCAGGGGGGTGTTAGAATTTGCGGATTCTATGGGTAGTGCCCAATGTAATTTGTGTGGTGTGGACACTTATTAAAGTGTCAATGTAAGGTGTGTAAACCTAGTGTCTTAGAAACTTCAAGCAGTGATACTAGGCTCTAGAGTAAAATAAACCTAACCCTAGCTAGTTGGTGGAAGGTTGGTTAGGTCAACCCTTGACCTAAACATAAGACCCTTGGAGGTTGAGAAATTGCAATTTTCTCCGTTGTGAATCTTAATTAACAGCAGAAATTAGGGTTTTGCAGCAGCCTTGGGAAGCGTGCCAAAAATTGGAAGCTCCAAGACTTTGATTCAACAAGGTTGAATGTGAATTTCAACTAAATTCAGATGGAGGACTAGCCAGCCATTGAATTTGAGGCATTTACATCGCCTATGAAGTGGGTGAAGGCCAATTAAGTGTCGGAATCAAGGGGCAAAATAGATTGAAGACTTGCTGGTCACTTTGGATAGCAAGGGGAGTGAGGATTGCAAAGGGGATCAGGAGAATCCCATTGTAAATCAACTTCTTCTTCAATAAAGCTAAAGAAATACCAAAAGGGGCGCCAATTTCGGGGCCAATCGGGTGTACATTGTCCAAGATCAGTAGGTAAATTTGTATTTTGAGATTTGCATTAATTGTTTTTTGCTGTAATTAAGTTGTAATTAGGGATTTACCACCCATCTACGGAAGGAAGGTTAGTTATACGATTCCATTGCTGAGAGATGAGAGAGAAAGCTGTAGAGAGAGAAAATTCAGAGTTTTGTCGCAAAGAATGATTGAAAATCGATCAAATGCAGCTGCTACCCTACCACAACAGCTTGTAGATGCAAAGAATTGAAAAAAATCAATCATTTACTACTACTGCGCTGTCTCAACAGCCTGTAGATGTTGTGACCTATCGTTGATTGGTCTTCTCGTGCCCTGTTGCCTCAAAAGGTCCTCCAATGGTTGCAAATTAGACTAGCAACATCTCCTCCCTCTCTTTTGCAGGTTGAATATACTAAAAAGGCCTCTCTCTAGCCTCTCAAGACGTTTTTCAGTCTTGCATGGGTGTTTTTGACAAGTGACAGCCTTCCCAAATGGTTTTTTTAGAATTATCTGTAATTAAATATTACTTTTCAATCTGTAAATACTGAAAATTAATTTAATAATTGTTTCGGTATCCTGAAAAATAATCTAATTGGCCAATAATTAAATTGGCTAGGCATCTTTTACTCCAGAGTGTATGTGTTCTATCTTTGACCATCAGATTGGCATTAGGTATCATTAAACGCCACTTCTCTAGTGTCACCAACTGACACTTATGGCCAAACAAATGACCTAGGCCAACAACTGGCACTAGATACCACCAAGTTCTTGTGCTTCATAACTTATAGTAACTTTTGCCTTTGACATTCCATGATTTGTTGGTCCTAGACTCGTAAATTTACTCTAACCCCAATTACACCTCACATGTGCAACATTTACTTAACCATGTGATTAAAAATTAATCCACATGTTAAGTGAGGTTTCAAAAATGCATATCCTCGTGACACACGCCTTGACTAGCACTCGTCACCTCAACCATGTCACCTCACGCGAGTTACCTCACACTCGTTACCCGCTCTGATATCAACTTGATATAGACGAGTTTGTGCGCGAGCTGAGCTGAAAGTGCAGATATAGAGAGTTAAGAGCAGTAGAGAGTGAGAGAGTGAGCACGACACAATGGGTATTCGGTACAATGACAATGTACCACATTTTAGGTTTTGAATATATGTAAAGTACAAAATGTAAGGGTGCGTTCACACACGAACACAATAAAAGGCACAGTGATCCTTTATTTTCAACAAAAAGGTTTCATGCTTTTGTTACCACATAGATAGGGCTTAAGTTAAAAGATATAAGAACGGATAATGGGGGCAAGTATGTTTCTAATGTGTTCTAAAAGTTTTGTGAGATGCATGGCATTAAGAGGAAGTTGACAACTCCTTACAATCTTGTGTTAAATGGCATAGTTGAAAGATATAATTGCACACTTTGTAAGAGAGCCAAATGCATACTATCCACAACTAATCTCTCGCAACAGTTTAGGGGAGAGGCTCTTAAATCTGCAGTTCATGTATGCAATCACTCTCTTTATTGTGCATTGGAAAATGGGATTCTTGAAGAGGTACGGTCTGGCAAATCTACTTCATATGACCATTTACGTGTCTCTAATTGTGATGCCTTTTATGTATATTCTTGTAAATTAAAGGACTAAATTAGACATGAAATCCATCAAGGGCATCTTCATGGGATATGGAGATGAGGGAGAGATAGGTTATAGAGTTCGGTTTCCTCAAGATAGGAAGATAGTACACAGTCGAGACGTAGTATTTAATGAGGCAAAGTTGTTGAAAAGTGCTACACATGATGACCTTGACAAAAAGAAGGTCAAATATTCAGCATGAACAACCAGCCATTCAAAAACCATTAGCAGCAACCTATTGTTCTATAGCCAGAAGATAATGGACAACGAGTAGATGCACATGATGGAATAAGACAGCAAGAAGAACATACTAAAAACAGGTTACAACAACAAGAAAATGCTGAAAATTAGCCACCAGGTCATGGTGTGCACTTATGTGAGGATGTAGGTCCATTGCCTATCAATACTGATCATTGGGTAAGAAGGTCTACACGTGTTAGAAGGCAATCACAGAGGTTTCATTCATCTTTGGATTGCATTTTATTGATTGATGAAGGTAAGCCTTTGACATTTAGAGAGGCACGGTCATGTGAAAACAAGAGAAAGTGGGAGCTTGCTATGCAGGAAGAGATGAAGTCTCTTTATGCGAATAACACATGGAAGCTTATACCTTTATCCAAGGATAGGAAAGCTAGTCCTAATAAATGGGTTTACAAAGTGAAATGAATTGATGGGAAGCCCAAATACAAGGCATGTTTGGTTGCCAAGGGCTATACACAAAAGAAAGGCATAGACTTCCAGGAGGTTTTTTCACCAATGATGAAGATGACTATGCTCCGTGTTTTGTTTGCTCTCACTGCATGCTTGGATTTAGAGCTGGATCAGATGGATGTGAAGACTGCTTTTCTTCATGGTGACCTGGATGAAGAGCTGTACATGAAAGAATCTGAAGGTTTTACTATTCCAAGGAAAGAGCATTTAGTTTGTAAGCTGAAACACAACTTATATTGATTGAAACAAGCCTCTAGACAATGGTATAATACTTTTATGCTCAACCATGGATTTGAACGCAATCATGCAAATCACTGCTTATATACTAAAAGGGTTGATGATTGAAGCCCTATTGTGTTGGTCTTATATGTGGGTGACATGCTAATTGCAAGCATAAGAGTACTCTACATGCTCTTAAAAGGCAGCTAAGGTCAGCCTTCTCAATGAAAGATTTCGAAGCATGCATATTAAAAGAGATAGAGAACAACACTTGTTGTTTCTCTCACAAGACAAGTACATCAGCAAGGTACTTCACATTTAATATGGTGGATGTTAAGCCTCTTGGTGTACCTTTACTACCATATACAAAGCTTAGCAAAGTTGATTGCCCAAAAGATGATGCAGTTGCTACTACTGTGAAGGGCATACCTTAAGCATCAGCTTGTGGTTCTTTGATGTATGCCATGGTTGCAACTCGACTTGACATTGCTCATGCAGTGGAAGTTGTTAGTAGATTCATGTCTAACCCTGGCAAACCACATTGGGAAGCAATGAAATGTATCTTTAGATACTTAAAAGGTACACAAGACAAGTGTATATGCTATGGAAAGGGTACACTAGAGTTGCAAGGATTCTGTGATTTGGACACGGTAGGAGATCTTGACACTAGAAAATCTACCAGTTGGTATGTTGTTGCTTTGGCTGGTGGGGCTATTTCTTGGTGTTCAAGGTTATAGAAAATTATAGCATTGAGTACTACAAAGGTTGAATATATTTCAGTCACTGAAGCTTCTAAGGAAGCTATTTGGCTTTGCCTTTCTTCATGTACTCCAGTGCTTAGCTATCAGAATGCCATGTTTCATGCACGTACCAAACACATAGATGTTTAGTATCAGTTCATTCAACAAGTCTCCGAGGGTGGTATTGTCATACTGACTAAGGTTAAAACCCAAGATAACCCTACAGATGTTCTCACTAAAAGTCTTGCAAAGGCTCAACATGAGCATTGCATTCGATTAGTGGGAGTTGGCTAGCTTAAAGGTACTACTTCGGGCTTGGAGGTTGTTGGGTGTTGGATGTTAAGTCCCATTAATCTCTGTGTATATAAACTTACGAGTGTGAACACACCCTTATTTGTACCCTAACATATAAATATATTTTATTCTTTGTGTACCGTAACACTTATTGGTACACTCATCTTGGGATTCTCTCACTCTTACTCTCAGCACTACTCCTGCTCCATTTTTGTCTTACACTCCATTGCACTCTATTCACAACATGTGGCTCCTATGGTGATCTATGGTGATAACTAGAGTGCCATACCACGTTTTGCAAACTTGTCATCAGCAATAGAAAGAAGCGTATTGGAGTCCATTACCACTTTACCAGAGAGCAAGTGGAGCTAGGCACCATATGTCTAGAGTTTGTGCTATCTTTAGATGATTATGTAACATGTTGATATATTGACAAAGCTTGTCCCAATCCTTGATTACCTTCATTAGCATATTGGCATTCCTCCATCCTCCCCTTTGACATTGAGATGATGGGGAGAGGGGATCCCCATAGCTTTCTCTTTTATCACCCAGTGGTGAGAGGGGCACCTTGTTTGGTACCTTGTTCTCTTGGTGTTTACATGATTTTGAATGCCTATCAATTATTCGTTCATATGCATTTGTATCTTTATGATCGTACTTGTAGGGCACTTTTGCAAGTAAACAATTTCACCATGAGGACATTGCTCTAGTGGTATCACTGCACTTGGCATTTCATTCTATTTGAACATGACCAGGCCATTGGAATTTCATTCTAGTGGTATCCCTTGTATTGCCCATGCATTGGCATTGTATCAATACAAAACCAGGCCATTGGAATGGAAAATAACTTGCGAAAGAGAGGGTCTATCCAAGGTTAAAATTTTGATTGTGTACATGGTCATTGACTTGGATCCACTATATACCATTGGTAGTCTCACCATGGCAGTCACATCATAGTGGTTCCCACCATAGCATACTCTCATCTACTTCATCATGTACTTCATTCATCACCCCACCCTTCCCTTGCAACAGTTCATTTTATGAAGGATAAGATCTTGGATCTTGTTGTTTAATAATGGCATTAGAAAGTTAGAGAAAGATATAAGACCCAATAAATTGAACTACTTGAAAGAAGATATTGATTGCCTTGGTAATCATAGTAGGCCCTTAGGCAATCGTAGCACCCTTGGTCAGGTACCTTGGTTTCTGTTGGGTGGGACCTTTTACGTCGAAAAGAGGGTGGAGAAGTAATTTTCTTGCATCTTGGATTTTTTGGGCTTGAAAGGGAGTGTTAAGCCACTCAAATTAGGGTTAGCACTAATATGAAGTTAAAGTAGCATTAATCCTTAATATATTCTCCCTTAAACAGCCCCAAAAAGCATTAAATTCTGGTCACCAAAAATAGAACGGCTTTATTCTTGAGAAGTAGGACAAATGCCCCAAAATCCTCTATAAATAGATTGGGTGGTGATATCCTATGGTCCTTTTTGACAGCCTTTAAAGTCACAATGGGATCAACTTTGTCTAATTTGGTTCACGAAGTCAAAGCAGTGGTTTCCATGGAATTCATTATGCCTAGTTTGAGAGTTTCTATGACTCACAAATTGTTTCCAGTTTATAATAGGCCATAGTAATTAATGTAGTTGGAAGAAGATTGGATCATTGTACATTACTTGTCTGAAGAGGTACATGCAAGAAGGTAAGCATAGGTTAACCTTCATGTCAAAGAAGAAGATCTTTAAACAAGGAGATCTGGTTATGGTGTATAATTCAAAGCTCAGTAAGCATCTGTGTAAGTTGAAACTCAGGTATACGAGTTCTTATGTTATAGTTAAAGATGTGAGATAAGCTACTTTCATTTTGGAAACCTGTTTTGGCCTGGGCCTTCATCTCAGCCTGCTGCTGCCCATTTGGAGAACATTGCCGTCAGTGGAGCAGTTCCTAGATGTTCTGCCTGTCCACATCATCAGCACCCTGCTACCCATCAGATATCATTATTCGGAGCTCCTGCTGCTACATTTGAGGGCTGCTACTGTGGCATTTTCACAAGGAGCAGGTGGCCTTGCTGGTTCATCAAGCATTGTCTGCTAACAGGATCATAAGCTAACCAATATCACTTTGAGGTTACGGTGGCCAAAAATCAAGTCTCCATGATCAGTTGCCCAGCCATGGCCATCTTCATTTGACCAGCTCACATCATTATTGACTGCTGTATTTTACTGTGGCTTGCTTGCATGTTGCTGTTGTCATCATTCTCCGCATCAATTTGACTCTAGAGGACCGATTTTACTCCCTCTACGGTTACATCATCATCTCATCAGCCCAGTGGATTGCTGTTGTCGCTTTCCGAGATCTGTCATGAGTATGTCTTGGAGCTGTTCCCCAATCTCCAACACCGCTCTTAACTCACCTCATACTAGGTCCTTGAGACACAAAGGTTTTGAGGCACTTGTTGTATCATATTCAACAGATTCATTCATTCACTTGAGCATTCTACAGCTTGTGCTCTTTTGTGGTGGTACTTTCTGTGTTTCTGTGCCCTAGCATTTCTTTACAACCTCACCTCAATGTTTGATATGTTTGCTCGCATTTAAGACAGTACCACATTTATTATCATATTATACAGAAACCTGAGTGGATAGTGTTTCTTAAGAATTGCATGCCTGATTTCCAAGAAAGGAATTATTTAGCACAGCTTGTAGGGAGTCCTCACAGTATTTATTGAGCAGCAGGCAATATTCACACGTTTGCTAAATGAATTTTTGAGTGTGTTGCGTACCACTTACTGTTTTCTTGAAATTAGAAATTTCTGTGGTTGATAAGAGTGAGACATGATGCTGGCAGACATGAGCAAAGTCCTGAAATGGAGCTCCAATGTGTTTTTAAGGCTAACTTTGGAACAACTCTTATTTTGACAGGTGAGGCTGTTTGATAGCGTTCACTATCTAAAGGCACTTGGATCTGGTGATGTTTGGGTCGCTGTTGGTTGGTCAAGTGATGTTCTTCCTGTTGCAAAGCGTATGTCTAATATGTGTGTGATAGCACCTGAATCTGGAATGAGTCTATGGGCAGACCTATGGGTCAGTGGTGCTTCTTTACCCTCTAATAACTGGTTTATGCGCTGTGAAAGTCCTAGCTCAGAAACTCTGTGGATAGGGGCAATCTTTTCAAATGGAAGTTTATATCGCTGATTACCCAGGACTTTTCAATGTGCTGTTTAACAGGCAATACCAGCTGCAACTGCGATTCCAACTAGTAGAATTGGGTCTCGTGTTTATGGAGCATCTCCACTTGTACATCAGTGGTTTGAATTTTGTCTGCAGCCAGTCCGTGCTTTACCGTTTAGGCAAGAGGTCTTTGTGGGTGCATCTCCTCTCCACTTGTTCGAAGGCCCAACCGAGAGGAACTTGCCATCGTGTGCCGATGCCGCTTGTGAAGAAACTTCTACCGCTGATCTTAGCATTACCAGGGAAGGTCCCAAGTTTCAGACAAATCTGGTTGAAGGAATGCCGCCAAGGGACATTTTGTCTAAAAGTGAGTTCTTGGAACCACTTTCAGAGAAAGCGATAGCAGATTACGAGTGGCTACTTTCACATAACACCACCTCCCGAGCCAACACACAGCCAATCGTCTCACTGGGTGGCGTTCGAACGATTCTCAAGGTCCTCTTCGGGCACGTTAATCGGACTTGAGGACACAATGCTCTGCTCTGCTGCAATAACATACCCCATGGGCGTTACAATCATATTCTCGTAACAATTATCATTATCGACCAACTTGACCCCATGTTTTAGCTTTCTGTGAACTTGGATTTTTGTATGGCCTCGGTGCAGGGCTGCAGAGCCACTCTCTCTATGTGTTGGAAAATGTCTGTGAACTTGTTGCCATTTGCTGGGACAACATAGCCGTTAGCGGCCTCATCAGAGGTGGCATAAGCTTTCTGTCACTATTTATGCAGTGATCGTACGTCATGCATCGGTATGTGAAGTTTAATCCAATCAACCTTGTTTCAATCATGTAGCATGTTTTTGTGAAGCTTTGAGGCTCAATTCATCTTAGGCAAACCATTTAGAGTGCCAGGTATGAAACATGGTTTGCATATTCGAGTAGTGTTTCTTAATTTTGTCCAGGTATGAAACATGGTTTGCATATTCGAGTAATGAAACTTCATGCTACCTAATGCCTGCATATGAGAGAGAGCAAATGAAGTATGCATCTATCCAGGAGCATTATTAAAACCTCCACACGCAAAAGAAGAAACCAAGGATTAGTCATTTGAGCCCACACACGACCTTTTGGCAGGCTGCATAGATACTGCCAAATTCATACTCTCCCCAAAAAATATCTACTACCTCAGAATACAGTTTTAAGAATGAGGAGCCGCTTGCGTATGTTATGATTAACCAAATGTCCATATTGTTGCCAAATTTGTAATCCTATTCTTGCAAACGGACTATATGTGGTCAATTAGCATAATGTAATATCAAAGCAATCTTCATTCCCAAGGGTCACCTACACCTCCAACATAATATGTAGCACATTTGATTGAAGGATTAATGAGATTATATACACAAAAGTGCAGAAAAGTGAAGTTACACATTAGTCCAAATGAACTTCCCTCTATTGTTCAAAAGGAACAAGTTGATCTTTCCATAAGAAACTAAGATCACCATTGCATGTTTCTATAGACTCCAATTTGAAGATGAAGCTCTAGCATAACCTCATTGCAAAACCACTAAATTTTTTTACAAAAGGTAGATGTAGCCCTCCACTCGTAAGTCCACAATGAGAAAAATCCATATGGTGTATTGCTATAATTATTCTGTTGTGTGGACTATTTCCTCAGCCAACAAGTGATACTCATAAAATGTTGGCTATCTAGTCTTTATGTATCTTTGAAATGGTGGTGTGACTAAGCAACCCCATATTTTGGATAGAGAGTTTGCACCCACATTGTTCCTTTCTGATGTGTATGATATTTCCAAATCGTATCATTGTACTATGGCCATCCAACAATGTTGCTTTGGGGACAATTTTGATTGTGTAGCATATATTTGATGACCCAATGTTCACTTCACCTTAAATTGCATGTCGCATAAATGGTGTTACCACTTCTAACTTGCATGCAAAATGGCCAACATTTCCTACTTATATACATTTAGGCCTACCTCTTTGATCTTGGGTTTCGTAGTCATAGGCCATTACTTAATGGGTTTGATACAAACTATGCCAATTCCTCTATCATTGGTATCTACTCTAATTGTGAGTGGTTGCACAAAATTTGAATATAGTAAGATTGGGGATGAATTGAGTGGGTATTTAAACCGTTGAAAATGCTTTTCCAAAGAAAGCTTACTTTTTCAAGCTATCAATTGAGAGGAGTTTTCATCTTTGCATAAAGCTTCATGAATCGTTTATAAAATATGAAAACCCCAATAATCCTCAAAGGTGCATGGGATTGGTAGGTGAAAAACACTCTTTCACAAAATGAATTTGCTTTGAATTAACCCTTATCCCTTGAGATTTAAATATATGCACAAGTACTTTGCCTATCTACCATGAAAGTGCATTCTTTCTTTTGCAAACAAATTGGTGCCACCTTAATATGTCTAACACCTACTTTATTTGTACTAATTGTTCTACTACACACTTTCTATAAATGAGAATGTCATGAAAGAATACCAAAACAAACTTGAAGAGGAATGGCAAGATGCAATAATCCAAGAGGTTTATATGTGCAGTTCTTGTTCTTGACATAGTAAGCATGTGTTTACATACATTTTGTCATCCCTCAATAAGTGGGACCAATAAGAAACCTTGTTGCACCTTCTTAACAATGTTTTTTCTCCTCAAGCACTAAATCTGTCACAACTTATGACCAATGTCTCAACTTGAGAGGTAACTTATCATATGGTTTAGCATATTGCTCTAGTAATTTCATAGGATGTGCATACTTTTCTTCAATGAAAAAGTAAGAAAAATAAAAAAACTGTCAACTTTGAATCCTATGTTATCCTTATAATTGAGTGCTCAAAAAAACTTAATAATTTCAACCAAATTTACTTGGGGGCATCATTTTTAGGTTTAAAAGTTAAAATCTTCTTGAAATAAAAACTTTGGTATGTCAAACGTGTTAAAAACCCAACAATGACTAGCCATAGATAAAACACAAAGCTCTTACATAACCTTTTCACAAAATCACTAAAATTCCACAAAAGATAAACATAGCTCTTCATTCCTAAGCTCATAGTGTGGAAAATCCATATGGATGCATTGCTACAATTCTTCTATCATATGGTCTATTTTCTCATCCAACAAGTGTCACTCCTAAAATGTTAGTTATCCAATCCTTATGTATCTTCAAAATGGTGTGACTAAGGAACCCCACATCTTGGATAGTGTTTGCTACCACCTTTTTCCTTCATAGTTTGTATGATATTTCAAAATCATATCATTGTACTATGTCCATCCAACGATGTTACTTTGAGGATAATTTTGGTTGTAAGATATATCTTTGAGGACCCAATGTTGACTTCTCATTTTAAATTGCATGCCACAATAAATAGTTCTACCATTTGTTACTTGCATGCAAAATGGCCAACATTTCCTACTTATATATATTTAAGGCTCCCTCTTTGTCCATGAGTTTCTTGGTCATAGGCCATTACTTAATGGGCTTAACACAAACTATGCCAATTCCTCTGCCTCCATTAGCATCTATCTAATGGTGAGTTGTTGAAAATGCTTTTGAAAAAAAAAGCTTATTTGTCAAGCTATCAGTTGAGAGGAATTCCTATCTCGGCATAAAGCTTCATGAACTTTTTATAAAAAATGAAAACCCCAATAATCCTCAAAGGTGCATGGGATTAATACATGAAAATCAATCTTTCACAAATTGAATTTGCTTTGGGTTAGCCCTTATCCTTGAGCTCAAATTATATACACCAATACTCCACCTCATCTACCATGAAAGTGCATCTACTTTCTTTTGCAAACAAATCAGTGCCATTTTAATATGTCTAACACCTACTTTACATGCACCAAGTGTTCTACTACACTCTTGCTATAAATGAGAATGCCATGAAAGAATATCAAAACAAACTTGAAGAGGAATGGTTGCAAAGCCTTGTTCATCTCTTCTTGGAAAGTGACAAGAGAATTCAAAAAAACCATGGGCTATTGGAACAAAACACTATCTACAATTTTGGGCTCATCCCCTTCTTTAATTTTTGACTTGGTGATAGTCAACCCTTAAGTCAATTTTCATGAGGACCTTTGCCCCATGTAGATCATCCAACAATGTATCCTTGGTATATGAAATGTGCTCTTTTGTTGAGGACTCTTTAGCCAATGCACATTTTGAAAGAGCCATCTTTCTTCTTGATTGATAGAATAGGTGACATAGACTATTTGGGCTCCACAAAACCAATATATAACTAGTGGTAAGACACCCCATTAGTGTTCAATTTTTTCCCATTCATCACTTCCACTTACAACTTTATATTATACTCTCATATGAAGCCTCAAACTCACCAAGTGATTTTGCATGAATGAAACTATTCATGTTTTTTATATCCACCAATACATAGGTTCTTTACCATTAATCTAGTTTTGAATTAGAGTATTGCCACCCACGTCCCACCATTGCATGTCACAATATCTCATGTAATTTGGGGGTTAATGAATCATCCCCATAAGCATAAGTTTCACCATCTGGATTGTAAGGAAAATTGTCTCTATCATTAGCTCTAGCATCATGTGAATTCTCATCACCATTCTCTATCATAAACACATTTGAATCACTATCCCATGGCTCATGCTCAGTGTCATCCTGCTATATGATGATCATATTGATAGACACATTTTCTTGACATGCATGATTGGGCTCCCACTTCTCATTAAAATCAAAGCATTACCATTTTTCCCTCAATTCCTTTATCCTTTCAATAGGTAGATATTTGCATTGTTGAGAAAAAATTGTTCTTTCCTTTGAGGATCTATTTTGTTGCCCATTACTCCAAACTACAAGGGACTTATGAAGCTACTAGGAGTGTTTGTAGGCCCTCATGTTGATCCATACAATGCTCTTTGACCAATCACATGTTTATGCCTTGTTTCATAGAGTTTGGCCACCCTAGTGGCTTCTAGTGAAGTAAACTTTCTGGCCATCACATCCACTTGAAGATATCCATCAAGGCCATGGATGTTCTTTTGTAATTTTATCACCTCATCGAGATTTGTGATTTGCACTAACCACCACCATTGATGTTCTATCCCTCCATGTAGTAATGTTAACTTGATTCTTTCTATCTTATAAAACTCAAAGTAGGTTTTCAAATTTTCAATTTTCAAAAGTCCTTCCCTCTTCTCATCCTCCTCATCCACTCCTTCCCTCCAACTTGGTGTCATGTCTACTCATGACAATGGTGCCTTTATCGACACCTCTTACATCCCTTCCTTCTCTAGCTCCACCTCTTCTCATGATGCAACTACTCCCTCCAACCTTAATGTTTCCCTCCACAAGCTCCTTCCAACCTAATGAGTGCACGAGAGAGAGAGAGAGAGAGAGAGAGAGAGAGAGAGAGAGAGAGAGAGAGAGAGAGAGAGAGAGAGAGAGAGAGAGTTGTGTGTGTGTGTGTGTGTGTGTGTGTGTGTGTGTGTGTGTGTGTGTGTGTGTGTGTGTGTGTGTGTGATCACAAGGGGGGAAGGGGGGACAACCTCAAGTCTTGCCACTTTAATTTAAATTTTGAATAGTTTGGGATATTTTGTAGGTTTAGGATCCTCTTTAGAAAGTCTAGATCTCCCTTAGCCATAGTCGAAATCACACATAGTATAAATTATTGCATATATCAATTGATCAAGCAATTGACTTTCTTTATCTATTTTATTATGGGCCCCTCTATGTGTCCAATTTTCCTTTTTCTATTGATTATGGACTCCATTATCTTCTTCCTTCATCCCATAGCCTTGTTTATGCCATGAAGCATAGGCAGACTTCTTGTTTTGCTTAGGCTAGGGGGTGGAGGAATATCCTTCTTACATACCACCAATAGAATTCTTGCATCCTTTTAGAAGAGTGATTGGAACAAGATCCAAAAGTTCCATGTTAATCCCCTCTCCTAAAACTTCAACTTCCCTCCCCTCTCTTATGGATGGTCTCAAAAAGGGGGCTAATACCAATCCTTATCAAGCATCCTTTTTGAAGGGACTTGGGTGCCCTATTGGTGTGGAAGACAACCCTTCCTCCAATGGTTGTTTGTCATCTCAATGATTAACGGTTCTTGTAGATCCTTATTATTTTTCTTCTTTAACATCTCCACTCCTAACTTTCAACTATCATTTTATTCGAATATTGACACATCTTGGTGACAATGAGTTCAAGCATTTTTTGCATCATGTTTGCAATAAGTGAAACAACCACACTTACTATATGCAAATATGTAAGGTTGGTCATTGGGACTAAATGGTTATTTTCTTTCATGCATGCCTTCCTTCCTTTTATTCTTCTTGGATGGCATGCTTACTTGCTAAATGTCCTACATAAAAATCACAAATTTTCATTTTATCTATTTTGTCCAATTGCCCTTTGAACAATTTCTTCCAATGGCAACAATTTGCATGTGTTTGTGAACCCACATTATGTCATCCCATGTCCAAGTAGCATAGCTCATCCATTTACTACATAATCAACTTGCTAATGCCTTTTTTCATGCTAAAAGCCCATGGCTATACATATGTGACAACCTTTCCACGATATACCTACATAATCCGTTCATTTCATCTTTCTTCATGTATACATACATATGCTTTCCTTCATTCTTGTTTTAGTTCCTTCAATGTTACAATTCACTTTGATTTTGAAGAGGTGATACATAATCAACGTAGCCTCTAAGTTCCCCATGGTCAAATGAGTGTCTCTTTGGACTCCTCATCTAGATCTTTGGAGTCATGGGGTGGTCATCATCTTTCCTCCCAATTCCTCCTCCATAGTCAGGTGAATTTTATTCACAAATCTTAGTTTACTATTGATTGGAAAGTGTGATAACGATAAAAGGAGCAATGTGAAATATTTGGAAGGTTAGAAGCTTGAAGATAATTACAACTCATACCCATTTATTATATGAACTTGGTTCTTTTTTATTTTCTTAATAGTGAGCTGAAATAGGTCATTACAAGGCAAGAAGGGTTTGCAAAGAAGATGGTATATAAAAAGTGCACACATCTAATCTTGTAGTACCACTACAAAGTTAAATATGCATACTCAAAATAATGTTATCCCTTCTTCAAGGCTCCCCATCTTGGGAATGAAGGAAAAACTTTTAGCTCTATCTTCAATGAGTTATTTCTTTGAATGGGTGCCTTGATGCTTTGGAACATAAGATTTCCAGTCAAAAGGACAAGATCTTGTTGAATAGATGCTTGAACCACCAAGAATGAGATCCAAAACTTGTAGTGCAAATGTTGACCTGACTACTACTATTGTCAATCCTACCTTGGTCCTATCAATGGTTGAGAGTTTCTCTCCACTCTTTGAAATCCTCAACTAAAGGCTCTACTTAAACTTGATGCAAGTAGATGCAGTATGTGTTGGCTTTCAAAAGGTTATGGAATATGATCACATGTTTTGAGAAACAACCCTTTATTTTGCTACTAGTTTTGAAGGCACAATGGGGGAGGAGGTAGGGTCCTAGGACTAACACAATAGATGTACAACCCACTCAAAAATATTCTACATGGAATGCAAAGTTTACATAAGTTCATATTGTTGAGTTATTTATCAAAAGAAAAATCATACAACATATTTACTAATGTAAAACTACCAAGGAGCGCTTGGGTTGTAATTGCTAAAGCTCTAATAGGTGTGTAATGAAGCATGAGTTTCCTTTTCTCATAAACAATTGGATTCTAAGCATCTGAATGAGAATGCTTTTGGGTGAATTTTCTATCAAATGTAAGGATCTCCAAAGAAACTTATTATATTTGATGAAATAACACCACTTGGTTCCTTAATCACCAATCATTTCGCCACTTGAGAGACTCTTATAAAAGTTTTGCATTTGCACAAAGCTTGTGATGAAGGGAAATTCAAATACCATTGCATTCAATGTAATGCTTTAATGTTTTTATAGGAAGAATAATTTGTACAAAATCATTCTATCACATGTTTGTTATGATTGATCAAGCATTTGGTGCATATATGAAGAAGCTGATATTGTAGACAAAAACATCACATTATTAAGGACTATTAGAAGTTGTAGATTAAAAAAGAGAAAAAGAGCAAGGTTTGGTAATATAATGTAGCATATTCTAGTTCTAAAATGGGAGCAAATTATGTTCCAAAATACTGCATTTTCCAAACAATGCAATTATGTTTTTTTTTGGATGACACTTTGATTTTGATATTTTACATAATACAATATAATCTTAGTCACCACTTGTCTCATCAATGCTACTAGGATATTCAATCATATGCAATTGAATATAATAAGCTAGTATAATTTGCCGTTATACATTCTTCAACATTTTATAGAAACTCATACAAGCCATCTAGGTATGCCATTAACCATTTTACCTAGAAACTCATAAACATCACCCAGTAATGGTCATTTAAAGTTTCCTCAAAAATTTGCAAGGAATTTTTTTGTTGCCCTTCACCATACAATAGCAAATATTAATTGGAAATTGAAAGGAAACACCAATTACACACAAGAAGGAAAAGAGAAAAGAGTGCACCACACAATATTGATTTGTGTTTTCTTTTTGTACTCAAAATACATTAAAAAGGCATCCCTTTTGGACTCTTTCTCTGTGTGCTTGAATGCTATGCTTTTGGTCTAATAATTTCTAACTCATATGTAATAAATCTATTCTAAGATTTACAAAAATGATTTTCTAGCCCTTTAGGACCTTGCACAAAGGGTGGAACCAAATGAATAAATTGTGCATATGTGCATACAACCAAATGAATAAATTGTGCATATGTGCATACAATAATCTCACACTAGAGAGTACCCAAAAATATATTAATTTTGTGCTAATGAAGCACCCAAAAATAATTAATCATTGTGCATTAAAATATGTTGATCCAATCAAAATACTTAATCTACATAACTCTGTCTAATAATCTATCCATCACAACACAAAACACATTAGTTCACTGCCATGTATCTACTAAACATAATGCGACTAGCGCTACACACACTGCCACACATAACAAGTCATTGTCATGTGGCAAATAGATAAAGAAAACCCATATAGATATTCAATATAAAACCATCTTACTTTTATAGTAATTATCATAATATTGTGCAGGGGTTAAAAAGTTGTTAGCATCAATTGACCAAAAAAACACACGGGTGATCGATTAACCACATGCAAGTGTTGGATGATGGGGGAATTCACATGACATCAATGAGGTAATTTAAAATATCAATCTACTAACTCAATGTAGTGAATATGTACATACCCTACGAAAATAAGGCCATGTATTTTCATGGAGCAATGCCTCATGTGGCAATACATGCAGTGCCATGCATAATAAGTCACTATTATGTAGCAAATAAATAATGAAAATTCCACAAATTAAAAAATCATTTTATTTTGATAGCAGTTATCGTAATAGAAATACATGTGCTATTGGAATATAATATACCATCTCAAGCATGCCAACTATTAAAAAATATTCTTAATTCATTAAATGGGATTATATGATTGTAAGGCTTTATCAAAAGTAATACTAAGGCTTATGTGGGTGGTAGTGATCTTGAACTCAACAATAATGACCCTAGTAAAAATATCTGCAATATTATCAACAACAAACAATCTATGTGTAAAATAATCTACTCAAGGGCTCCTCAAGGGAGTGGAGTTATGATAGTAATAATATCATAATGCTAAAATTCCTCTTAAGAAACTCCCAAAATTTAGAAATTTTAGGGCATGTTCTTACATTGTAGTTTCTAGGTCTCTATATTCTACTTACAAATGTGAAAAAGTCATCTCTTAACACTTAAATAATAACTCTTGACATCCAAAATTATAAGTGTATGACACTTCAAACTATGATTTTGCAAGGTTGGAAAGTAAAAGTAAAATTGTGCAATAAGCATAAAATTTAACTTTCTTGTGGGTGCCTCGTGTTGGGTTTATTGTCCACACTTTCTTCTTATCAATCTCAATACACATCATGTTCTATTGTTGCCTACAATGGAAATACGTGGTAGAGGTCACTATGTGCTATGTACAATGAGAATCTAATCAACAAAACGAGCTTAAAACAAACCTTGATACTTGTAGTTGGATAAATATAATCACCTCCAACATATCACAAAATGTGAACTTCATCTCAGTCATGGAATATGGAGTGTTTTTTTCTCTCAAAGAAGGTGTCATCTACAAGTTCAAGGAAAAAAGTTACAATGGCTTTTGAAAGAAAATTGGCTTGTTATCAAGCTTTGAAAAATAAGGAAAACAAATCACCAACAAATTTCTATGTGTATTAGTATTCAACAAGCTATTCACTTTATCAAAAACCTCAACTAAAACATTAAAAATGCACTTAAGGTAGCCATATACTTTAGGCATCGAGTAATGTATTTGATAATTGTGCAATTTGGTCATTTAAAGTTTGAATGTCAACCTAATCAAGGGATAATTACATTTCTCTATCCTCAAACAAAATTTCTACTCTTTGGAATCAAGCTAGCATATTTATACATTTGGCATTGAATCATCATAGATAATTCTACATAGCCTTTGAAAAGGTAGACAAGGTATATCATTTTTTCCATGAGATATCGACACAAGATACATCATTTTGGCTATGAGAAGTTAGCAAATCTACAAAATAGTAAAACCTTGAGTATGCTCTATTCATACCATTTGTGTATGTGTCTACATGCATGGGCACGTTAAAGTGAAAGGTAAATCATATCTCTTATTAGGTTTGCAATAATGTACACAAGCCATATGCTTTGAGATTAGCATTCCAAAATGCACAATTTCAAACATTCAAAAAATTATATCTAATGTGTGTATTGTGTTTGTGTGTGTTTGTATTTATGTGCATGCTCATGTTCACATCTATGGATGTGTTCATATGGGGAAAGGGGGGAGGATGCCCAGGGCGGGGGGAAGACCCAAATATAGCAGGTTTAGGGCAAAATTTGCTGGTTAGGCCACTTAAAAATGGGGGTGCTAGACCTGAAAACATTGTGACCAAGGATTGGGATAAACTGGATGAGTTATGCAAGTCCACGATCATTTTATCACTCTCTAAGCAACTTCACTACAATGTAGTAATTGGAAATTAGCTTGCATATGAGCTTTGGTCATAGATTAAGAATCTTTGTAACAAGCAAAGCTTGCATCTCAAATATATTGGTTGAAACAATTGATGGACCTTCGTATGAAGAAAGGGACTTTTATTTCTACACACTTGAATGAGTTTCACTCCATCATTAGCCATTTATCTTCATAGCACATTGAGTTCAAGAATACTTTACATCCTTTATTTCTACTCAATACTCTACCTATGTCGTGGGACACTTTCCCATACAACTCTCTATGCTAAGGATGGGTTGATATTTCTACACACTTGAATGAGTTTCACTCCATCATTAGCCATTTAGCTTCATAGCACATTGAGTTCAAGAATACTTTGCATCCTTTATTTTTGCTCAATACTCTACCTACGTCATGGGACACTTTCAATACAACTCTCTATGCTAAGGATGGGTTGATATTGCATGATGTTGAGAGTGCCCTCTTAATAGAAGAGGTGAACAAAAAGAATGTGGATGCTTCCAATACATCACATACATTGATTATGAGAGGCCGGTAGGATGAAAATAGTCGTGGTAGAGACTCTAACAAGTCTCAATCTAGGACACGTGGACAAACTCATAGTAAGTCCCATGGCTATAAGTCCGGTCTTACTTGTCATTATTGTGGAAAATCTTGTCATATATTGGCCACAATGCCATAAAATGTGCAAAGAAAAATGCAAGGAAAAGGAAAAGGATAAATTATAGGACAAGAATGATGATCACAACATTGTGCCTAGCAAGTCTCGTGTCAAGTTTGAGTAGATTAATGTGGTGTAGCCTAATATATCTGATGATCTTATCTTGTCAACTTCTTCTTTAGATGCTTCACAACTGATTGATGCTTTTCAAGATATACTCAATGTTGGTTGATAGATTCAAGGGCTTCCTTTCATGTGACCCCTCATAGAGAGTGGTTTCACTACTATCGCAATATGAATGGATCTATTCATTTGGGTAATGACCTAGCATTGGAGATAATTGGTATTGGTGATGTCTAGTTGTGTTTTGGTTCCATTCCCTCTTCAGGATATATATCATGTATCGGCTCTTACAAAGAGCCTTATCTCTGCTCGCACCTTGGATGATGATAAGTACTTTGTCACATTCATTGATGATTGCTCACATAAAGTTTGGGATTTCCCTATTATGCACAAATCAAATGTCTTGTTTACCTTTCAACATGGGCTTACTCTTATTGAGAACTAATCTAGGTATACCTAAAATTCCTAAGGTCAAATAATGGGGAAGAGTATATCTCAAAAGCTTTTGATCAGCTTTGTGATGAGTGGGATATTAAGCATCAGTTGATTGCTGCCTCCACTCCTCCCCAGAATGGCATTGTCGAATGCATGAATAGGATGATTCAAGAGAGAGTCGGCAATATGCTTAGCCATGCAAGCTTACCACAGCACTTTTGGTCTAAGGCAATTACTATTGTCATACACTTGATTAATCAATCCCCTTGCACTGTTATCGATTACCAAGTTGCAATGGAGGTATGGATTGGGAAACTTCCATCCTATGCTCATTTGCACATCTTTGGTTGTGAGGCATTCTACCATGTTTCCAAGGATAAGTACAATAAGTTGGTTCCTACGTCCGTGAAATGCATATTTCTTAGTTATGGGGATGCCAAGTGAGATGGGCTATCACTTATGTCATTTTCCATGAGAAAAAGATGCTTAAGTAACCTGAGCAGGTAATTAAGGTCTGAAGGGTGATCTTTCAGAAGGAGCCTCCTACTCCTGTATAGCCAACTAGATAACTTGTAACAAGTGATACTCCAATGGCCTAGGCCTTGCCTATTGTGCAAGATTAGCCTACTTTGAGATGATGTACTAGAACTAGACATCAACCTAAGTGCTTTACACTCTCCATAGATTATGTTATGGTGATAGATGTAGATGAGCCTCTCTCTTATGATGAGGCCATGCACAAATATGATAGTCACTCATGGGACAGGGCTATGCAATCAAAGTTTGACTCTTTATAGACTAACTACACATGGAATTTGGTTCCTTTACCTAATGGCAAGAAGGCACTACCATGCAAGTGGGTATACAAGCTGAAAAGTATCCCTACACGCCCCAAGCTTGCTTATAAGGCTAGCTAAGGGTTTCAAGTAGGAATATGGTGTTGACTTTAATGAAGTCTTTTTTCATGTGGTCAAAACGATAACCATGTACTTGGTACAAGCATTGGTTGTTCACGTAGATATGGACCTTTATCAGATGGATGTAATATATGGCCTTTCTACATGGAGACTTGCATAATGAGATGTATATGCAGTAGCCTAAGGGCTTTGAAGAAAAAGGTAGGGAACACCTAGTGTGCAAGTTGAGAAAGAGCCTTTATGGCCTTAACTAGACACCTAGGGAATGGCACCATAATTTTGATGCTTTTATGCATTCACAAGGATATTGTAGTAGCACTATAGATCCATGTTTATACATGAAGAAGGCTCATGATGGCAACCTTATGATTTTAATACTCTATGTGGACGATATGCTTATTACTAGGAGAGCTCATGATGAGTTGAATGCTTTGAAAACTCAGCTCAAGAAGGGCTTTGAGATGAAGAACATGGGATAGATCTCACACATTCTTGGGATGTGCATCAGGCGTGATCTCTCTAAGAGGTTCCTTAATCTATCAACAGAATGAGTATATCCAAAAAGTCCTAGAGTGGTCTCATATACAATATGGTAAGCCTATTGGATGCCCTCTACCTTCTCATGTGAAGTTTAGAGTTAAGCCCATTGTCTATGGTCTAATGAGCAAAAGGTTGAGATGGCCAAGATCCCTTATGCATCTATCGTGGGTAATTTGATGTATACCATGATAGCCACTCATCTTGACATAGCATTTGTAGTGGAAGCTATGGCACACTATATGGCTACACCTAGTTGATGGCATTGGGATGTTGTCAAACGTATGGTGAGGTACTTGAAGGGCACAACAACTATGTGCATATGTTATGGTGGCTAGGATATTGAAGTCGTGGGATACACTAGCTCTAATTATGTGGAACATGCAAACAATAGGAAGTCCACCTTTGGCTATGTCTTCACCTTTGCTAGAGGTGTTGTTTCTCAGATGTTCAAGGTGCAGAAATGCACGGCCCTCTCTTTTACCAAGGCCAAGTATATTGTAGTCACTAAGGCTTGAAAGGAGACTCTCTAGTTAGATCCTCTGGCTTGAGAAACCTTGGTATTACTGATGTCGTCCATACACTACATTTGGATTCTATGAATGCTATCCAGTTAGCCAAGAACCGCGGTCTTCCATGCAATGATAAAATACATTGAGGTGCATTACAACTTCATCATAGAGGTCATCGAGAACAGATTTGTTGACCTTGTCAAAATCTCAACTAACTAACATTCTATAGATTTGCTCACGAAAAGTCTCTCACACTAAAGCGTTTTGCCTTCCTTAGGAAATTGATAGGTATTGGATGAGATGACGTCCTTCCTCATCTTGTTGTACTTATGTACATTTGTTTTTTGCCACTTTTTTCTTGTAATCTCCTCACTAGGGGCACATTCCCCTTTAAATTGGAGGTTTTTGGGTAAAATGCACCTATGCCTAGCCACCTATATATTACTACGCTGATAGTATCTACACACTTGTACACTACAGGTGGCAGGCACCCATCACTATCTCTTCATTCTTTATTATCTCAATGATATTTGAATAAAGGGAAGGCTCCTCACTCATTGTGACTATTGAATTTCCCACATCTTGTGTCTCTCTCTCCCTTGCTCTTGCTCCTTCCACCAGAGCTATTGATTCCGCATGCATACTTCCACCTTGGGGCTCACTCCCTTCATGTATATGATTGTACCACAATCCTACTACGAAAAATGTAGTTTTTCTCTATTTTGGGACAATGTGTGCAAAGAAGAGTGCTTCATGTAAACTAGGGCCAAACTCAAAGACTCTTCTAGAGCCATCATGATCAATTTGGCGTGTTCTTTCATGGATTGTTTACTTTTCAAACAAAATGCATTTTATGTCATGACTTATGAGGGGGCTAAAGGAGTTTAACTTTGACTACTAGTTAGATGGGGGACATTTCAATTGTGTGGAGTCACACCTTTTAGGAATCCTAGGGAGACAATTTCACCAATGGAGGGAAGCATGATTCTATCTGTGTTGAGGTCACTCATTATTTCAAGCAAAGTATGGTCAAAGTGGAGAAAAGAATGGCCAACAAAGCTAAGCTGAGTTTAGTGCCAACATTCGCATCATATCTTTCTCATTTTATGCTACCATTAACACAAGCTCTCTCCTCTCTTGACTCTCAACAATACTTCATACCTTCAACTATAGCAAAAATGAGGTCCAAGAAGGCACTGAAGCTACCTATGAAGTGCATGAGAGCGTGGCCTTTAATGGTTGATAGCATGCTTTAATTAACACTGGTGAAGAGGGATGATGTATCCACATCCAAGTCAACTCTCAAAGCCTATTATGGGGAAAATAAGTAGTAAACTCCATTTATGGATTTTATTTTGTACTTGGATACCTCTTCAAGGATAGGCTTGAGTTTACACCTTTTGTCATCTTAGATGGATTTTTTGTTGTCTTTAATGATAATGTCAAACATCAGAGGTGCATGGAGGAGGCCATGTAGCTTAATTTGGGAATCCTATAGGAACATGAAAGTTGTATATGCTTAGAAAATTGGGCCCCCTACGGAAGCACCATATAAAATGGTTTATGGAGGGGTTTGTGCTCTTTGTCAAAGTTGATTCCATAACTTATGATACCTATGGAATTATTTGGTTTGCTCAAAACAACACATTTCCCAATTGGGTGGGAAACCTTTGTGATTGATTAATGTAATAGCTTTATGTGCCTACGATGAGGGGGATGTAGCAAAAAAGTAAAATTGCACCTATGTAAGCAGCTCTTTATGCTCATTTATTTCATGTTTTTCCCAGTTAAGAGTTGTTTATGGTTCAATGGATGCCATGCATCATGGTTCAAAAAGAAGTAGAAATAGGTTGATGATTTGATTATTGATGCTTGTGGTAATGAAGAGGGATAGCATCATGATGTGTCTCTTGATCATGGTGGGGATCATCTTCATAAACCAATTGGCATGCTTTGATATGGGCGTTAATGCTCATAATATGGATTTGGATGCAACTATACATGAAGATTTTGGATGGGTTAAATGTGGAATTCAAACCTAGACAAGCAAGATGTAGTGATTGTTGGCATGTAGAAAAAGGTTGGGTTCTCAAAAATCAAGATGGACTCTATTATGGTCGAGAAGGATGAGTATATGATAAGTTTTTATGAGGGGAAAAAAATGCATCTACTTCTTCTTTTATGCGACATAGTTTGGATGCATCACATTCTTGGACCAATAGTCTTCCTAAATTTCTTTTATTAAAATAGCAGTTGGAGGAGGAAAAAGATAAGAATGATGCATTGGCATTGGATATGCAGAAAATTATTAGCAAAGACCCCTATCCACGAGTGCTCTTTTAGGCTACTATTGGGCTTTGAATTGCCCAAGAGCAATATTCATGCCATAATCAAGCTTATCACAAACCCAACTTGATAGGCCACAAGGGAAATTAGTGCAATAAGTGAATTGGAGCCATGAGTGCCATCACAATACATGGAGTATATTAATGATGTTGCCAATGATTGGTAAGTTGACCATGACTATTTAATGAGCGGCCATGATTGTCTATTGTTAATATATAAGATAGCATACCCTATTCATGATTGACACATCATCATATGTTTTTTTTCACTAGCGTTGGCATTTAGGGACAACACATAGCTAATAGGCAATAATTAGCTTCATCCTAGAATAGGTTCATGCTAGTGAGGTTGATGCTTTCAAGTGGCAATCGATGACTATGGTTCTATGTTGCAAAAATGCAAGATATCATCTAGCCTATTCAATGAGTGGATAAATACTATGCAAGAGAAGTTTCAAAGTGAATTTCAAATGGTGGCTCTAGACAATACCTACTTGAGAGCGAAAAGAGTTATTTTGGATGCTACACTTTAGTCACTTTTACAAGCCGAAGAGTAGATGCTCCATGACATGGATATTGACTTCCATGGATTTGTTTTCATGTGGCATCAATGTCAGATTGTGAGGGTGCGAGCCTGAAATATTAGGAGAAATGGAAGAGTTCTTCAAATCACTTGTTTGATAAAAGTACTATGAAATCTTCTTTGACTAGATCGACATAGGATTAGTTGAATGTTATTGCTGGTAGGATGTCTCAGGTGATGAGATGTCCATATGATCTCACTCAATAAGGTTTTATTTTGCAAAATTTAGAGTCACTCATTCATGAGAGGAAAACATGTTGCAAGATAGGATGGATGCAATGCAAGTTAGGAAAACATGTTGCAAGATAGGTGGATGCAATGCAAGTTGAGTATGATAAGATGCTCAATTTGCTTTGTACATTGTAGAATGCCAAAGGTGTAGCCTTTAAATGCTTGACAGTCTGACATTTGTGAGATTTTGTCTAATATCCATCAAGAGGTGAAGAATTGGGAATTAACTTCTAAAAGGATTTATGATATGGGGCTAGTACCTTTGATACTGCCAATGAGGCACATGTAGAGGAGTAGCCCCAAGCATGTTCAGTTTTGGATTCTCGTCTAATGCATAAGCATTAGCTTCTCTATTTAGTCTATTATACTATATAGTACAATGTCACAATAATAACTAGATGGAATCCATAACTAAGTTTGTGCAAAAAATGAGAAAACCTAGCAAGTGCTTATTATTAGCAAAAGCTAGCAATAGGCATTTGGCAGCAAGACCCCTTACATGATTAAAGTTCTGTAGGAAATTTTCTCTCTTAAGATCGCGGAGATTCAAACTCATGTAGTAGATATAAGACCTTAGGATCCGAGTAGACATGTAATGGGAGATTTATGATTTGTATGAGTCAATAGAGTTTGAACACTACATTATTTCTTAATATAGTGGGTAGTATGGTTGGAGTAAACTAGGGTTATGTGCTTTCACCTACTCCTTTTGTTGTTTATATTGATGAGGAGGAATCAAAATATATTGACAAGGTAGAAATGGGAGTGAACTTGGATGGTGTATTGATATTCGCACTTCTACTATATGAAAATGATGTGGCTTTGATCTCAAATTCTCATGAGGGTATGCAAAGATATTTGAAATTCAATCATTTTGCGAGGATAGCGGTTTGACAATGGACCTTGGAAACACATGCATTGATGGTAGGCCAGGGATCACAATAACATGATTACAATTTTGTGGTTATACCATAATAACGTGTTGCTAATGTTGAAGTTTTGCATCCATAACATTAATATTTACATTAACTAGCTGAAATGGGCTATGCAAGGAATCTTGCCGAGTTGTATTCTTAATGAGTAGATTCTTAGTTTGGAGTAATGCATATGCAATTATTTTTATATTTACAATGGACTACCTTTTAATGCATGGATTATTATCTAAATAATGTGCAGACTTATTTGTGTGCTCATATGCAAGGTTATTTATCATTATGACCTTTACATTATGGTCTTTAGAGAGACTTTAACAATTGTTAGCAAAAACCAATTCATTCAACAAGGAAAGCAAAAGGCCCTAAAGGATGTTTTTCATTATTTTTTAGCACAAAAATAAATAAATAAATACAAATAATTGGTTGCATGCATGATGGAGATGGTTACTCATGCTTGGGGGAGATTTACACATTCCCTTCTATTGCATGCTTGTCTCTCTTATTCCCTTAGTCTTTTGTGCTCTATCAATTTGTGATTAATTTTCTATGAGCATGTATTTCTTAGCAAGGAGTACATCCAAGAAGCTTATCAAGTGTATTTCTATGTGTTGGGGGTAAAGGCGCCTCCGCCTAGCCGCCCGTGTATTAGTACACTTTACTACAGTGATAGTGCCTGCCATTGCACACTAAAGGTGGCGAGCGCCCGTCACAATCACTTATTCTTTATTCTTTTAGTGACAGTTTGAATAAAGGAAGGCCCGGCCACACATTGTGGTTGTTGGAGTTCCCACTTTGAGTTTCTCTCTCTCTCTTGCTCTTGCTCTCCATCCACCATAGCTCTCATCGCCAAGCTTCTTCCTCCTAGGTTCTACTTCCCTTTCACTATGAAAATAATGTGTTCATTTATTTCGTCAATTTTCACTATTATTTTTCATTTGCTACATAATAGTGACATTGCACAAATATGCATGTAGCATTGTTTGGACTATGACAAGTGGATAGACAATGAATCAATGTGTTTTGTGTTGTTGGTGAGTGGATTATTAGTAGACAAAGTAAATTCATTTGTGTGTTCATGTGTTGGATTAATTATTATAACAACCTTTATGTTAATGTCCTTAGGAAAAGATTTATTTTTTTGTTAAGTTCAAATTGATGTTTAGGCCTTAGCAAGAATTAGATAGACTTTAGCATTATTAGCCAAAAGCAAGTTGTTAAAACAAGGAGAGAAAAAAGTGAAAAATGCTTATTTTCATGAATTTTTAGCATTAAAAAACAAAGAATTAAATACATCCATGAAGAAGGTACTACTCATGCATAAGGGAAAGTTATACTCATTCTCTTATTCCACACTCTTGTCTTTGCAATTCCCTTGATCTCGTGTTCTTTCAGTTTGTGGTTAGCTTTTGTTGTTTTATGATGAGCATGTATACAATAATTAGATTGTATAATGGACCTTTTTTGGCACTAGTCCTCACGGGCTCATGCCATGCTTGCCCATCGACGTGTGCCAATATAGTGAGATGAAACCGGCTCCATAACACTCACTAGGTAACATGATTTGAATTAGGAAAGACTCATCATCTTTGAGGTGCTATCATAAACTAGTACCCAATCCCCATCTTGTATGGTTCTTGGCCTCAATCTATGTCTTTTGTCAAACCGTTTCTTATTCTGTATCCTTGCTGCCCTTAACTTTGCAATTGTTGCCTCTATGTCTTCTAACTTTCTTTCCAACTATTTAATACGTAAGGCCAATAACTTCTCTCGATTCAACTCATCTTCCCAAGGTAGCACACTCCATGTGACTGTCATCTCTTCTATCGGCATGATAGGTTTTTGACCATACATCAATTTAGTAGCCATAATCCTGTAACAACACTATGAGTTGTTCTATCAGGCCACAAAGCATTAGGGAGCAATCATGGACAATCTTTTACCTTCTCTCCACATGCTTTTGCCAATGCCTTCACAATAGGTGGATGGCCTCTTTCACTTTTGCCATTTCCTTCAGGGTTATAAGCTGAAGTTAAAGTAAGCTTTATCCCTAGCCGTGCAAAGAAATCATGGGCCAATGTATTACATGGATGTCATCTCGATCCTTATTACTAGTATACTTTACTAACCTCGTCCTTATCACAGTTAGGCAATGGTTGCAATAAACAAAACCATGTTATGCCACCTCTACTTGATGAATTTCAACCAATAGTGATATTTGAATAAAGAATTGAATTTGCTTCATTTTCTCTTCATCAGCAACCTTTCACTTGTCAAGTATGTGGCTCACAAACGTGTTGATATACTCTACTTGTCGTGATGGTTTGCTCCTTTCAATCAAAGAGTCCCATAGCCCCACAACTCTATCATTCTTCCCTTTGTAAACCTTTTCCATATTTGTAGTTCACTTTGAATCTATGTCCATGAATTGGCAACTTGTTTGGCGTTTTTACCTAGTAAGAAACTAGGCCACAAAGTATGACATGGCCTAACCTTTCGAAGAAGATGTCAATAATCAATTTGTGCTCGTGCTAAGAGGTGTGATAATCCTAGCCTATCTACAAATATTGATAAGATGTTGGCACGACATTGTCAATAATCAATTTGTGCTTGTGCTAAGAGGTGTGATAATCCTGGCATATCTATAGATATTGATAGGATGTTGGCATGGCATTTCCTTGTAGTATGACCATTTTCCTTGATAAGAAGATGTAGCTATATGAGAGATTACTATTGTAACACTTAGATACATATACAAGGTGGTGCTAGCAAAGCTCACCAACATCACTTTGTTCTCCCATAGATGCCAAAAATTTTAATTTAAGACATTAAATAAATGATTATTTACTAAATGAAATGACAATGCCCTTGTGCTACATAAGTAAACTAGGCTAAAATCAGCTAGCTTTGTAGCAAAAAGATTGGGTCCATTTATCAATGCCTATAGCAATTAACTAGGGCCCATTGGTTGAGCTTATAATAGAAAACTAGGGGCCTTAGGTTATTATGTTATAGTAAATAGTCACATGTAGGTTTCATGGCTGTCATTAGTGCACGTGAAAATTTGGCATGTTAACTATAGGCCCCATGGACCATAGTCACCATAGTCCAACTAGCTACTTTGGCCCCATCACAACTATTGTGGGGCCAACTTTAACTTTCCATAAAAGCCCTCGTTTATGCTTTTGTAAATTGATCCCTCTCAATTATTTGTGTTTGATTTGTTAGCTATCCATTGCACCAAAAGTCATAATAAAGACCCACATGCCATATAATGATAAGCTTGAGCCATCAACAACTAGTTTGAATGGAATAGAGAACCAAGGTGCTGGTAAAAGGGAATCCCACACTATCACTAGCATCCATCAAGAATTGATAGCCATTGATTAGTAGGGGAAAGCAATACAATCAAGAAAAGAGTATAACTAGTTGCTCTCTTAACTATGCATTGTGCTTGAATGAAAAGGATGATACAATGATATTGGTACATCTCTGTCGCACAAAAAAAGTTGTCTTTATGGCTTTTCAAACTAACATGCTTCATAGACTTTATGTAATTCTACAACTCTAAATGTAGACAAACTTGTAACCAATGCTTTCAATTACATTAATTTTAGCCTTTGCATATTTGCATCTCCGATACGTTTGTGCCATATATTCAATGTTTGCAAATGCACCTTTACCATTATTAGCATACATAACAACATTTATAACAAAAATTCTAGCATCCAAAGTAAGTGTGTGGCCAACTCTACTTCTTTTTGCAATCAATTTGCATTTACTATTAAAGTCTTCAACAAAACATCCATTTTGCATTAAATCTAATCTATAGCCCTTGCTCTATCATCTAACCAATCGATACTAAATTCTTTGTGATACATAGCATATGTATTGCATTTAATAAACACATTATCTATCCATCATGCAAAGACAAGGGAACTTTTTCTACATGTGAAATGGGATAGCATGAATCATCACCCATCTCTATATAACCTATACTTTGTAAATCTTACATTTCTCCAACCCATTAAGCACAGTGCTTCATATGATTAGATGTATGTGAATCAAAGTATCGTACATCATCACTTGTTCCCTTTTATGTAACAACATTTATCATATGTTGCATGACAAACAGACTCATTTTCATTCTCATTCTATCTTGAGAACTATGCATACTTCCCTTGCTATAATTTATCGTTGTGAATGTTATCCTTTTTATCATAACAATGGGCTACAATGTGACTTTTTCTTCCATAGCAATGACGAAAAATTCTAGAATTACTAGAACCTCTATTCTACCATCCATCTCTTCCTCTACAACTCCCCTTACCTCTAAAATTACCATGGCCTCCCAAAATATGCATGTTACCAAACTATTAATTTAACTATTTTGTTGGTTACTGATAGCACGACCCATACCATGACCTTTTGAAGAGGACGTGTCATGTCCCCTTCTTGAACTTAAGTAGAATGCTTGGACCTATTCACCACTTCTTTTAGATGATTCACCCTACATACTGATCTCTTCAATGGTCATCAAATTTTGGAAATGGCTTTCATACATACGTAGAAGTAACAAAATATTTGTAAGCCTTTTCATTATTAAGGCCACCAAAAGTAGAACTAGCCTCTCTTAATAGCACTACTCTGATATCATTTCATGAATCGCATGTTGGGGGGACCTGCTCGAACTACTATGTTGAAGACATACAAAACATGCAAGGAGAAGCTTAACCAAGAATACAAGAAGAGAGACGAATGACAAAATGTTTTCTTTTTTATTTATTTCTTCTTCCTCACAAAATACAAAATGTACACAATGTATAAATAAGATGCAACATAAATAAAAGTGACCTACTAAGTCAACAGTATAACTATACTAGTTGACTAGCTCTATAACTATGCTGGCTTTAGGTAAGTGTAACTAACTAAATACAATGAGTGATGAGTGACTGGCCATGTGAGGATGGTAATGACCACTTATATGCTAAGTGTAGTGTTGACCTATTAGTCTACATGTGTTGAGCTTGCCATCTCAACAAAATTCTTGATAATGATGTGCAAGATAGGAGGCACCACCTATTTCTTTAGGGTTTGCACACCTCCTTTAACAATCTATCTTTGACCTAAGATATTCAACCATCCTACTCTTTTACTCTATCTTCACTTGCATAACTCCTTTGTCACAAATGCTCACAAGACAAAACAAAGCTTAAGAAGCAATACGATAACTCTTGGTGCTTGAATTTCCATTGTTGTAGTCTAGAAGGTTGGAGATAAATTTTGGTGGGACAAAACTAACCCCTCCACTCTAGAAACGACTTCCCTTTTTGTTACTTTCTTTAGATATAACAAGTCTTCCCTCCCTTTTTAGTTCCTCTTGTGAGGTACTTTCTTATGAATAAAACTTTACCTCTACTAAGAATCTTCTTAGTAAGATTTCATCAATGAAGGTCATTGTTTCATTATATCCTTGTTATTATTTACCTTTGGTTTCAACCCTCTTTAGCACATCTATATGATTTTGATCCCAACATAAATAGGGACAAAACAAAGGACTGACCTTGTAATAAGACCCACTATCATCAATAAAGGGCATTGTTTCATTATATCCTTGTTATTATTTAGCTTGGGTTTCAACCCTCTTTAGCACATCTCCCATATGATTTCAATCCCAACATCAATAGGCACAAAACAAAGGAATGACCTTGTCATAAGACCCACTATCATCAACCACTTCAATCACATCATTCACCACCTTATCCTCTTATTTTCTCCACATGCATTCTTCTTTGTTAATTAATAAGGTCTCACTTCGTTCTAAAAGCAAAGTTGTACATGTTTACTTCGTTTCTTCTCTTATCTTGCTGTCATCGTGGCTTAAAGCCCACTTAAAAATGAGATTTCAAATTCTCATCTTTAATCATATCATGTGTTTTTTCAACTTGAAGTTATACTTGGTTGAGGCATTATGAGACCATGAATAGAAAAATGTCACCCTAATTAACTTTATAATCAGCCCCATTGCCCTTAAGTTGAACATCCAACATCTGCAATATTGTTTAAAAGGTAATTTAGGTTTTGTTGTTGCAAATCAAATAGCTCACCTAGATATTTGTAGGGTGTTGTATGTAAGTAGTGAATCCATGACACGAGTGTTTTGGTGACCCTCCTTTTAGTCATTTCTTTCACCATCATAAGAACAATTTGAGCGATGTATAGTTGGTATTTGAACGAGTTAAGTTGTCATCTTTAGAAACTTAACATTAAAAGACCATTAAAACATTTAGCATGTGAAGTGCAACAATCAAATTTTATCGTTACTTATCAGTGTAAAATTAGATTTAGTCTTGGGAAAAAAACATGTGACCTAATAAAATATTAAATTGTTTAACTTGTAGGCCAAAGTAGGAATTAAACATGACCTTTTAGCCAAACCACATGTTGTGACAATGATGTAAGATGAATAAACGATTTAGCCTTTTTAGGCTAAGATGCATAAGCAAAACAAGCAAAAGATTTAGCCTTTTAGTTCAAACCAACCAAAAGCATTTGTTTTTGTGCAAACACTTGAAGTCTTTGAGCTTAACACAGTGTTAAGCTTAACATGCAATATTCTAGCATGAATGAAAATTTTAGCCTTCGACCTAATATGTACAACCTTAAGAAGACACAACCAATTTATCATTTTGGCCATTACACAAATAAAAAATTTCAACTTTAGAATAGTGTTAAAGTTTTTTTTTTTTTTAAAGGTTTAGCCTCAAGGCCAAAATGCCTAGCTATAACACCAACACAAGTTAGAACTTCAACACTTACGCTAAACATCCAAGTCTAAGACATAATGTCATCACCATGCAGAATTAATTTTTATTTAGGCCACAAAATATAACCATAGGACGCAATGTTATGGCATTAAGAGAAGATCCAACTTAAGACCACTCAACTACAAACAATTTAGCTCCAAGACCAAAGCCACTAAGTATAGAAGTTTATTGTGACTTTAAAAAGAAATATGATCTTTAGGCCAACTCTTCTAACCTTGGTGTGATACAAGTAAAATGGTTAAAATCAAATAATGAGACTTAATGTCATAACATTAAGAATATAATTACCATTAAAAACGATAAGGATAAGTAGTATACTAAGATAAATGCCCACAACTTTTCTTAAGTGAGAAAGTATGGGCAATTGTATTAGGATAGTGAGTTGATATGTTTCCCTATTGCAAGTGAGGTCACACTAAGTCACACAACAATGTGAAAATTGAAACATCTCCCTTTGACACTTGTCATCTCCAGTGTAGAATATGAAGTGGTTCCACTAAATGGGGGACCTTTGCTTTTGTACCATTGTGGAAGGTCCCTAGCTTAATGAAAGCACTAGTGCCCCATATCAACATCAAAAGGCACAACAAATTGATCATTAAAATTGTCATATTTAGCCTATAAGAAGGTGTGGCTTTGCACGTTCTCTTAGTCCTTCTCTTCCTTAAAGCCATCCTAGCCAACAAGAAGTGTATTTTCTAGGTTGACCGCACCTTGAACAACACTCTAGGTGAGTAGCATTCTGATCCCTCCTTTGCTTGCAATATGATAACATTTCCCCTCTATGGACAGCTAGCAGCTAAATAGGGTGCATGTTTCTCATAATTTCTACCATGGGCCAAGTATTTTTGAGCCTTTGTGAAACTCTTACAATGTAGTCATTTTCTTTATTATTGATTCCATTAAACTACTCCATCCAAACTAATTCCTTGAAGGAATGTGACATGTGATTCCATATATCCACCTATCCACTCATCCCCTTTGCGAGGATAGGTTTGGAGGTCTTTGGGTCTTCTATTGCCAATGCTAGAAGTAGAGCATACGATGAGAGCTAGATGTTAAGAGAGAAGGGTCTCCATTTGTGCATAGTCCTTCACAATATTTCTTGTCCTCAAGTATCGAGGACCATTCTTAGACCAATGGCCCAACCTTGAAGTGCTTGAACCTCATAAAGCAACCATTTCCAATCACATCTTTAATTACCTTTAGTATGTGCCCATTCAATCTACTACCAAGTAGCTCAACCCACTGTGGAGGGCCTCTTAATAACTCATGTAGTTCTAAGTAAAGTCTATTAGAATTCTCATGCAAGAGCTCAAGACTAATATGACCATTTGCTTTATCCATTGTCAAGTTCACCTAATTAGCCTAATGCAATGCCTTGTGGTCATTATGTGACCAGGAAACAATCTTTCTACCTTGTCCCACAAGCTTTAGTACCACTATCTTCCCTCCGAATGAGAGGGGTGCATATTGCCACTTCACCACCTTGCCTTCCACTTTTAGCATAGAACATGATTGTGATACCCACTCCAAAGGAGAGACCAAAGGTACCTAAAAACCTCCATAGGTTTAACAATGTAAATCCATATTCCAACCTCCATGGCTATGGATCCTCCTAACTAAGAAGGACCAACTTAGTCTCTGATGCATTGATTTTGGAAGCATATAGGGTAGAAAACTCCTCATATACCTTTCAAAGACTTTAAATGGACTCTATCTTTGCCATCACCAAACTCACATTATCATTTGCAAATAAGTGGGAAGCAAAAGAGCCACCCTCTAGCATTGGGAGCCCCTTGATAACTCCTTGGACCCTTTTACCTTTTTTAAATAGTGTATCAATAGTAAGAGAGAAGAGTAGGGGGTCCATTGGGTCCCTATCTAATGGATCTCCTCAATGTAAAGGGGGAGGACACTAATCCATTAATGCATACATATGCATTGCTAAAGGTAGCCCCCACTATTGCATAAATATCAGTTTGAAATGAAATTCATTTAGAGTATCTAATCTAAGGGGCCATCTAATTCTATTGTCGGTCTTGTTAAGGTCTATATTGACTGACACAAAACCAACTTGTAAAGCTCAAATCATGCTCCATAGAAAATATTAGGTTTAGAACAATGTCATGAATCTTGCAACTAAATACAAAGTCATATCAATGTGGGTGAATTATCATTGCAAGAATGTGCTTAATCCTCACAACTAATGCCTTGACCAACGCTTTGTAAGAGAAGCCAAGCATGGTTGACAGCGTTCAATGTGCTAGCTTACTTCTATTAACCATTATGGGTATCAAGGTGATTTGCCATTTGTTGAATTTGTCCAATAGATAACCAAATTTTATTGACCAATTAAGCATGTCTACTAAGTCTTAAAAGACTTCAAATGGCATGCCATCCATCCCTAGGGACCCACCATGTTTTAGAATTTGCTACCATTTTAACCTTCTTAGTTGAAAGGGTTTCCCTAGTAGGAGGCTCTCCTATTGTTGGCCACATCATCAAACAAGTTGTGGAGCTTCTCATAATAGGCCAAAATAGCTAGTGTTTCAATCATAACAATAAGGACTAAGTGCTCTTGGAAGACTGATGGTATTCCTTCATCATCCTTATGGTGTTGCCTCTATCATCTTCCATAAAAACCGTAATCTCCTTTTTATGTTTGATATCGAGGGCACTAGAGTAGAAGTTTGTGGGGGAATCTCCTAACATCTTCCATTCACCTCTTAACTAGACATTGCTAGCATGATTAGAAAGCTCTTCTTGATGGTTAAGATACATTTCAAACTCTTGCAATAGCATGGCAAGCAAGGATCACTACAATTAACCATAGTGGCCTGAAGTGTTGCCTCTCTATATCATGTTGCTACATTGCTATCCCCCTTTGACCTCTTAACTAGACATTGCTAGCATGATTAGAAAGCTCTTCTTGATGGCTAAGATACATTTCAAACTCTTGCAATAGCATGTGCAAGCAAGAATCATTACAATTAACCATAGTGGCCTGAAGTGTTGCCTCTCTACATCATGCTGCTACATTACTATCCCCCTTTGAGCACTCACTAAAAAGCATTCCATGCTTCTATGGAACTTTGGTACAATTATGCCACTCAAAGTCAAGAGCTCATTGGAGTCTATTGCCTTTGTCCCTACCTTTTTATGGGTGCACAATAAATTTTGGTCTTTTAGAAAAGAAATGTTAAACTTGATGGTAGCAAGTCATTCATTTTCTTGCCCCAATTAACAATTTTGAAGATTCAACCTTTTGCTCATTTGACTCGAGGTTAGTTCTATTGGATAAGTTTCAAATATAGAGCGAAGTTTATCTATCTAGTGGTTTAGAAACCCTTATATATCATTGTTAAATTGGCTCGATTATGTGGCCTTAGCTAGCTATCCAAGGCTTGCATCGTGTGGAATAAGCTATACATACTACTCATGTGATGGGTATATTCCATCCTCTACACTATTTTGTAGATCTTATGTGTTTTAACGACCTGCTTATGCATGTTATCTTGGTTAGAAATGACATCATGGCTGCATATTATATTCTTAGACTCAAGATCCCATAAGTGATAGCCTATTTCTCCTAACTCTGCATATCTAGGAAATATATGCTTCTTGGACTTAGAATCAAGCTTTCACCGCTTGTCTCTAGGTATATGCATAAATACTTTGCAATCAAAGATACATAAGTGAACATAACTAGGCTTCTTTCCAAACCATAACTCCTTTGGAATTCTACCATGGCTTGCAAATGCACTATTGTCTTCAGCTTTAGCACAAAAATGCATCAGCGAGACTAGCATTAGAGAGCATACTTTGGACCCTTTCTTAGATGGTCATGCTCATCTTCTTAGCCATGCCATATTGGGTAGGATATTCAAGAGTTATCAACTCTCTTTTGATACTACAACTAGCACAAAAAGTTCATAAAGGTATGAGAAGTGTATATTCATCACCGTTATTAGTTCTTAAGTACCGAAGCTTTTTACTTGATTGATTCTCTACAAATGCAAGCCCAAACCTTCCTAGTAGCATCATCCATGAAATTGACAAAATACGAAGCTCTACCTAAGGAGATCACGGGATAGACCCAAAAAAATCACAATGAACCAAGCACTATGATCTCCTAGTACCATTATCTCTCTTGTTTTTCAAAAAGAAAATGCTCACAAAAACCAAGATTAGAGAAGTTCAAACACAAAAGATAATTTAGATGACATAAAGCTTTTATTCTAGTAATCGACATATATTTGCATGCGATGCCATAAAGAAACTAATGGGCTGCTCAATGATAATTACAACACATGCGTTAATCGTAGAAATGTACAAAGGATATAAAATACCCAATTTAGGCCTGTTGGCAATTGCAAGATACCCATTGTAAATTTTTGATATATGATATTTAAAGATCACTTTATAGCCATAAATATCAAGCTATCTTGTTTAGACTCTTATTAGTCAAGTCAAGAACATCACATGCATTTCATGACACAAAAGAAGATCCATTAAGTATTGACAAATATATATCCACAATACCAACAATGTTGTATGCATAGTTATTACCAAGATGGATGCAAATTTGTCTCCCAACATCATAAGTAGTGAAGCACTCTCTATGTGAATTGATATGCATCATGCTTGAGAATCCAATAGCCAATTTTGTGACATGCCATTATCCATGACAACAAAAAATGCATCACCAAAAAGAGGATATATATATAAGAATCTCCATCATCATTACTATATGAATTAATATTCTCTATCTTTGCCTTGCCCTCCTCTTTCCTTTTGCCATTACCTTCATCTTGCTTTTTGCCATTTTGCTTGTTCTTCCACTTGTAGAAATCCTTCTTGTTGTGAGACTTACTCCTTGGCTTGTCTCTCTCATGAGAGTTTCCCCTAGCATTTGACATTTCTTTCACAATGAGTGCATTGGAGCTCACCGTTGCTGTTTTTATTCACCTCCTCAATAAGCATTAAATTGCTCTCATCATCAGTACTTGTAAGACCACCTGTAGGCGTGGAGTTACTAGTAGTTGTCTTGAAAGTGTCCTCTCAGGTAAGGTGACCAATAAGAACATAGTCTTTCCACAATAGTAATTGTTTGAAAAGGGTATATTTGCATCCATGCCCTTAGTCTTAACACCACTGCATTTGATAGGCTTCACTAGCTTTTACTTGACCAATGATTAAATATTTACTCTTTTCAATAAGGAGGATTGGTGCCATGATAATACCATAATACTACAAGCACTCTTCAATGCATACCAATCTTGTTGTGATATCAAGTAAAACAACCTCTAACATGGTTTAGCTCAATTAACCTTCATCTAGAGGTCACAAAAAGGTGTTTTTGTGATTTAAAAAATGATATGAAGCTTCTAGAAGACCAAAAAATATGACCTAAATGGGAGAATAGCTTGAAGCCTCAAAATTCATCTAAAAACAAGTCGTTTCCATAGCAAACATTCTCTTGGAGCATGTGGATAAGTAGCACAACCCATAGACATCACTAACTCAGAAAACTATAAGTCTTTCTCTCTTTTCATATATCTATTATATAGATTGTATGGGCCTTGCTTAAATCCCTTGCTTTTAGTAAGCAAGCTCCTTGCTTCCAAATCATAAGTTGTCTCCCCAATGCTTTAATAGGCCCTATGTTTGCATATATTAAAGCATGTACAAAAACCTCTTCTCAAGTATCTAAAAGCAAGATATTTTGCATCAATTCCAGTCACTATTGGTTGCCTCAAACAACGGAAAAATGGGCTATCGTAACCGTCAAATCAAGCCTCATGGTTCTTAAATCTAGAACACCTATTTGTCTTAGATGTAGAGCTAGATGATGAGAATATTGCCTCTATCAAGATGTGGACAACAACCATAGCAATTGTAGAAGAAGCTAAAATCCTTGATCTTTGTGGCAAAGCTTCACTCCTTACACTCCTCACTCCAAGCATGGGCTCCCATGAATGTAGTTTTGATACGAGTTGAGAGGGAAGCAATGGTGGGATGCAAGGTAGAAGCCATGGAGTATAAGAGGATTGGGATAGAGAAGCACACAAGAGAGTCTCATGGGTACAATGAATGGTACACTTTGTTATCTTCATCTTGCATATGATTATACAATGTGTACTTATATAAGGAGTACTTGCCCAACTATTGGCTATTAGCCGTTACCCTAGCATCCTCTTGTTTACCTCAGAAGGATAATCTACTCTCTACCTCCTTCCTACACAATGGATGTTTGCATGTATAGAAAGTTTACCAATATCATAGTTAGTGTCGTAACTATTTGTTGTAATCAAGCTATAAGCATCCTTGTGCCACATTCTTGTGCCTGAAAATTTTTAATGACCTCTTTTATTTTGATGCATACAAGTTAGGGCCGAGCAGCGCCAAGGCCAAAATCCGCCTTCGTAAATTATTGCCTATTTCCTTTCATCTCACGGCCTTGCCATTCCATTGTCTTGTTACTCAACGCACCGTAACTACATATTGACCGGATATAGTGCTTGTAGCACAGCTATTGTCGACACCATCGCGTCACGTGACTTTGTTGGCAAGGCGCCAAGTGCTCGCGCGCTCACACGCACAGAGAGAGAGAGAGAGAGAGAGATGATCAGTCCAGGCGATACTGCAGCCCTGCTGGGGATTCTGGCGGAAGACCGATCTCTGGAGTCTATCCTCTCAACCTTCGCCGATCATTTCAAACGTCATACGCGCTTTCAAGCCTGCTGCGCCATGGTCCTGTTGCTCGAGGTACTACCTCTATCCTCCCAGATCAGCTTGTAATTGATTTTAAGAGAACTATGGTAGCAAGTACGTTGATTCTCGTCGAGAATGTCACACACGGAGTCACATATAGGGGCTTCGTTGCACCGTCATAAATATTCAAGGCTTCTCCCCGTACAGCTGCAACTTTAATCTGCACTCCTATATAATTTATGCACTGACAGAAACGGTCATAAGTCGACTGCATTGCCTATGTCTTACATGTCAAAGGACTTTGGTTTTGTAGGATCGACAAATTCTGAAGCAATCGCAGCGTCTTGCAGCATTTTACATTCTTAATGAGTTATATCGAATAGAACATCTGAGTGCCAACCCATTCATGTCGATTTTAGTAGAGGTAAAGTACTGTCTAATCAGGTACTTGGTTTTTGTGAGACGTCTTTGAACTGGTTGCAGGGTATGCTCTAATGCTTTTATATAATACAGGCAGCAGCAGATGAAGCTGCTAATAAAACAGAGAGAGCCTTTGTCCTACACCTTCTTACTTCGCTCAACAATAATAACAATTCCGAGGTTTTCAGCCGTCTTCTCTTCTCTTATTATTTTGAAGCATGCTATCGGATTCTGGAGGCTTATAACTGTTTGTATGGAAGTGTTTGTGTACCTTCTTTGTCGGTTACCAAAGCCTTGCCAAATGCATTTAACTGGAAGCATAATCCACCATAAGAAGAATGGATTGCTTGAATTGGGAGCTTTAGAACACTAGCATTCTTCTTCAACTGAGAATGTTGCAGACCTATTATAGCTTCTGCTAGCAGTTGTATAGATACATTGAAGATGAATCAAACTCCCTTCTCCATGGTCTTGTGGATGGCTCATATGGGTGCTTCAGCATAGATTCCCCTCCCTTTCTTACCGCACTATTCTTTTGTATGAAGAATATTTCGTATGAAAGATTGTGATTATATACTAATCTGTGTATTATATCAAACGAGATTTTAATATGATGTGTCACTTTTATAGCCAGATGCTGGGAATGCTCCATCTCATTCTTTGAAACATAATACCATGAAAGAATGCCCCCACAAAAGATCTATATTGATGTAAGATTCTATGCATTATCCAATCAAATGTTGCAAGAGCATTGGTAAGCTTGAATGGCACCACTAAAAACTCATACAAGCCAAAGGTTATCTTGAAGGCCATCTTGTGCACATATTTTTAAATGCATATTTGATGATACCCACTCTTCGAATATATCTAGATGAAAATTGCCGATCCTTCCAACATGTCAAGGGTCTCATCTATCCTTGGAATAGGAAATAGGTTCTTAATAGTAATCTTGATCAAGGCATAGTAGTCAATATACATGGCCATAAACCATCTTTCATTTGTACGAAAAGAACATGTGAATAAAAAAGGGATGAACTAGGCTCAATCAGCCCTTTATGAAGTAAACCCTCCACCCCAAACAACTCTTCTTGTTGGGCTGTGCTAACATTGTATGATTGCTGGTTCGGTGGAGTATTGCTTGGCACTAGATCAATAGGATGATCCCTTGGCTTGTCATGTGGAAGTTCTCTAGGCAAAGGCTTGAAAAAAAGTCTTTGTATTGTTGTCAGAAACCAGCCCTTATTTTCCTTAGCTTGGATAACTTACCTTCAGCTTCATTATCACTCTTATCCCCAATAAAAACCAAGTATGTAGAAATATGGTTTTTCATTACATTATAAATAGTCAAAGTTGATACAATAGGGTTTATCCTCTCTTAATTTTTACATCCTTTCCCCTATGCTCTAAAGTGATGTTCTTATTAAAGATGTCTACCAACTTAAGAATCCTATGTCACCAAGCACACAATAGAACATCACAACTTTCAAGTGGTATGATATGAGATCTCTCAAAATCCACATAGTTTTAAATATGGATTCTTAACTTGCTAATTATAGGTATATTATGCTAATAATGACCACAAACAAGCTAAATTTGCCACACTCATAGGTTCCATTTCCTTTGGAGATACTAAACTCGTTAGAAGTGGTGCAGCAATGGAAGTGTAAACATAAGCTGTAATAAACTACTGAAACACAAGACAAAAGAAAATTGGAAAGAAAGAACACAATATAGAACAGAGAATCACCAAGTAGAACCATGGATACCCATGGCAGTGGGTGATTAAGCCACCACCAAGGTGTCGCGAAGAAAACTTGATGTTAATGTTGATCATACCTGTTTCTGAAAGTAGAGAAGATCATAACAGCTCTCAATATCTATCAACAATGCCTCTGAAGTAGCACACGTGACCATCTTGTCACCAATGCCGCAACGCTTAAATGACCATGGATCCTCCTCCTTTGGCCAGACCGCCAAAGTGTCCCCTCATGTGAGCTCCAGACGAGAGCCACCTGCTCTCTGTCAAAATACCAGCCCATCATGAACCTGGAAATCAATCCTAGCTCCAAGATTTGAATATGCCAGATTTCAATCGATGCGTCAGGGACATCTCTCTCTGGATCTTGTGCATCTGTATAGAAATATAGATGAGGCATGGCTGCCCCATCTCACCACCCTCTCACACTCCCTCTTTGGCATCAAAGAGTCGTAAGGGATGACCTCATTACCTACCGCATCTCGCTTCATCTTTTGCTCATTTTTCTTCTTGGAAATCGCTAACTCTTTGCAGTCCTTTCGCAAGTGATCCTTCTCGGCACAGTGGAAGGCCTTCGACTTCTTCATCTTTGAACCCCTCTCTGAAGCAGCAAGAGCCTCACCTAAACCTCCATGTAATGTATCATCGGTGGATGTGCACGGAGGAGCCACCTGTAGAGGATTTAGAAGAGAAGTAGAGAAGAGAAGGTATTTGGAGAGGGAACATAGCCAAAACACGAGCACAGGCTGCAAAAAACAAGAGTTCACATACAGTATAATCCAACATTTGACCAAAAGAAGACAAAAGCTATTGCAAAAAATCAACAAATTAGTCAAAAACTGCCAAAAACAGCAAAAACGACTTGAAGGTACAGTCGCCCAGCTAGGAAGGAGTCAGGAACACCAAAACGCAGGCTAAGTACTGCCACAAATAGATTGAAAAACTGTCACAGCAGCCTAAAAAATGAAAATGCAGGCAACAGAGGGGCTGTAGATAGCAGACGATGGCAAATCTGCAAAAAATGCAGGTAAAACAGGTCGCCTGTATGGAGCAGCAGTCACCTGATCAGTAAGGGTGAAAACAATCTTGAAATCAATAAGAAAACACAGTAGGAGCACAAATCTTGAAATCTGATACCATGTTAGAAGTGGTGCAGCAATGGAAGTGTAAACATAAGTTGTAATAGACTATTGAAGCACAATACAAAAGAGAACGGGAAAGAAAGAACACAATATAGATGAGAACTCAGATATATGCTCGGGAAATGGAATCCATATATCAGACACGAGACTATCGCATACAATAGTGAGTCACTGGCTGTGTGGGCACGGGCACGGGCACGGGCACGGGCACCTCTCTCCACAGGACCTCCAGGTGGTGAATTGAACTGACGGAGGAAGAGGAGTCTAGAACATATAGGCATGAATAATGCCATAAAATATGTCTGGTCGGCCATCAATAAATGCCCAATATGACCATAAAATGGCACAATAAAAAATGCGTAAATAACCTAAATAATGTGTCCAAGCCTCTGCAGCTTAGACTCACACGAGTTGACATACTTTGTTAACAAAACTTCCTTTCCAACTTTGGAGAGATGAAATTTACTCATGCTCTTTAGAAGATCAAGGCCATTTGATCTCTCACTTTTCCCAAAGTTGTAGTGCACCTGTGATATGACAACATTTTTTGCAATAAAATAGACACTTTATGGCAATAGAAAGAGTAAAAAATCTTGTTAGAAATTTTCTTAGACCATTGGTACATAATTAACCAAAGTCGTAGACATTTAAAATAGCCCTAGAAGGTCAATAAAAGTTTGGCCTACTTTGTAATTTATTTGAAGAGTTTTTGGGCTATTTGAAGCCACTTTTGGTTGTCAATTAGTCAAGTGTGGTGGATCATAGTGGTGATCGTCTTGCTGGTGTTCAACTATCGTATGCTTTTCTTTTGTTTGTGCCATGTTGTGAGTAGTAGTGAGTGAGTCTATTTGTGTTTTGGAGTATGCACAAGATTGAGGTGAGTTAGAGTGTTTGTGGCTTGATTGACGTGAAGATTTTTCAAGGTAGATTGAGGTGGAGTCTATCTTAGATAGGATAGTTAGGTGATTTTGTGGATTTGAAGTGCTAGATAATTGGTGGCCGATAATTGTACATACTATAAATCCCTATTTTGCTATTGTAATAAAGAATTTAGAATCTCTTTTGCCTTGCTTGGGTTCTCTTTTCTTTTGTTGAGTTGTGCATTAAGGTTGCGAGTCTTACAAAAGCCCTAGACAACTCTGTAGCATTTGAATTGGGCTTCTCACTAATTATGTCAAAAACCAATCCAATTGAGATCTTAATTTACTTGCCTCATTGCTCATCTTTCCCTTGGGTTGCTCTTTTCTTATTAGGACATTCACATGCTATGTGACCTTCCTCTTCATTGCTAAAGCATTTTTGGGCAGCCCACAAGGCCTTAAATTGCTATTGTGTTTCATACTTGCTGCCATGATGTCCACACTGCTTAGTTGTTGCATATTTGGAATTCTTTCCACCATTATTAGGCTTAGAAGTCCTCTTTCACAGCTTTGATTTTGTTGGTCTTGTAACTAACAAGCGTTACCATGCATTAATCATCAACTACAAGAGCATTTTCTATCAATTGAAAGATGCTATGCACTTTGGTCTTCCTGCAATGTCCCAGATTTGCTTTGGTAGCTTGCAACAATACTTCTATGTTTGTTCTTCTGTGGTAAATTCCCTTTGACAACTAAGAGATAGCAAAGCCTCCCAAAACTTTTTGTCATACTCACTCCAAGTGTTGGCAATTCGATGCCGTCAATTGATTCCATGCAGTCTTCACTTCCACTTCAAAGTAACTAGTGAGCCACACATTGCGAAACTCATGGTTGAAGGGTACCCAATCTTTTGATGTATTGTCTTGAATCAAGATTTGTCCACCATTGTTGAGGATTCCCTTTGAGAAAAGTAGAAGCCTTATGCATATTGGACCACTCATTATAGTTCCCATTAAAAAAAGCATTGTCAAATTGTTGAATAAAAGCCAAGGCTTTCATCTTGTCATGCACTCCATGAAGGCCTCAAACTTTATTGATTGTCCTCTCTCTTTGTCATATTTGGCTTTTTTTGTCAAAGTGAGATTGCCATAGTAGGCAAATGGCTACAAGAATCTAGGTTGACTTGCATGATGTATTGTTTGATCCATGTTTCCTACCATGGGTGTTGAATTACCTTACCGAGTTTGGGTATTAATATACTTGGTAGATGAGGCTGCTACTCATCTCAAAACCTAGCCGAGTGCCAAATTAGCATATATCACATTGCCTGGTTTAGTCTATATATTTGAAACACATTCCCCTTGCAAACTTGTTGGTTCACTGTTGTTAGCTGTAGGGAACCGATGAGGCACGGAGATAGAGGTAGACAGACCTTATCCTTTGAGAGAGAGACAGAGTGCGAGTAAGTAGAGTAGAGATTGAACACGTGTTAAGGTACAATGACGAGTGTACCACTTTAGGTTTTAGATAGATATATGTATGAAAGTACAATGTGCTAAGGGTGTGTTCACACCTGTGCACATATAAAAGGTACGATGGCTCTTTATTCCCAATAACCTGCCACCTAAAGGCAATGTGCCTTAAGAGGAGAAACTAATCAGCTAAGTCTAAGTATGCACAAAGCTGAAATAAATATATCTATCCAACTCCCATCATCTGTCAGCAATGAGAAAACCGCTTTGTTGGAAGACCCTTCATGAGAAGGTCTGCAGGATTATCATATGTATGCACTTTGACAAGCTCAATGCTCTTGTTGTCAAGTACATCTCTAATGAAGTGATATTTCACCTGTATGTGCTTTGTCTTTGCATGAAAGATAGGATTCCGAGCTAGCATGATAGCACTCTGACTATCACAATGGAGAACATGTAACTCTGTGATGCCAAGCTCTCCCACTAGATGTGAAAGCCATAAAGTCTCCTTGCATGCCTCAAAGGCAGCTACATACTCTGCCTCTGTAGTAGACAATGCAACACACTTTTGTAACCTGGAGATCCAAGAGACCGCTCCTCCTGTGAAAGTAAACACATACCGAGAAGTGGACTTCGTGCAGTCCGCATGACCAGCATAGTTTGCATCCGTAAAGCCAACAACAAATGCCTTCTGCTTTCCAAAGCAGATGCACAACTCCTTTGTGCCTTTGAGGTATCTCATAATACCTTTCACTGCATCCCAATGCTTTTTGCGAAGGGTTGCCATGTATCTGCTAACCACTCCCATTGCAAAGGCAATGTTAGGACGTGTAGCAACCATAGCATATATCAAACTGCCAACAGCTGAAGCATATGGTATCTTGGCAATTTTAGCCTTCTCATCATGAGATGTAGGGCTGTCCTCTGCACTGAGTTTCACATATGGAGGCAATGAAACCCCAATCGTTTTCCCCCCCTCCATATTGAAACGTTGCAAAACCTTGGAGATATACTACTGTTGAGATAGATAGAGTAATCCTTTTGACCTATCTTTGAGTATTCGCATGCCAAGAATGTGATTTGCATCACGAAGATCCTTCATGTCAAAGCTGCCATGAAGACTTTGCTTTAGTGAGTCCAGGGCATGAGTATCCCTGCCAGCAAAATCAGCATGTCATCTACATACAAAACCAAGATAATCAGCCTGTCATCTGCTACCTTCTTGGTGTACAATCCACTTGACTTCTATGAAAGCCTTGGGACTGCATGAATGTATCAAACTTATGATACCATTCTCTTGGTGCTTGTTTCAGCCCATACAAACTCCTTTTGAGTTTACAGACCATTTGTTCTTTCCCTTGTTCAACAAACCCTTCAGGCTGTTGCATATATATGTCTTCACGCTGATCACCATGTAAAAACGCAGTCTTTACATCCATCTGTATGAGTTCCATATCCTCAACTGCAACCAAGCCCAAAATGGTTCTCAATATAGTCATCTTGATTACAGGAGAGAAAATCTCATCAAAATCAATTCCATGCTCTTCCTTGTATCCCTTTGTAACCAATCTTACTTTGTACTTTGGTGAAGAACCAGAAGTGACCTTCATCTTGTAAACCCATTTGCATGGAAGTGTTTTCTGCCCTTTAGGCAACTGCACCAAGTCCAAGTGCCATTTTTCTCAAGAGATTGCATTTCTGACAACATGGCTTTATACCATTTCTTGCTGTTCTATCTGTCCATTACTTCCTTTGAAGCAAGACGGTTCACCACAATCGGTCAACATGACATAATCAGCCATATTGTTTGCACCAGGAACAAATCTATGAGGTTGTCTAGTAGCCCTAGACGATCTTCTAACCCAATGGTCATTGTTTGCTGGCTGTTCTTGCAAATTTCCATTTTCAGCATGCTGTCCTGGCATTTCAGCTTGCAAATCAGCATTAACAGCTTGCTGTCCTGGCTGTTCTTGCACATGTAATGGCTCATTTTCATGGGGAATAGCTGGCTGATCATTTCCAGCATTTATAGGTTCATTTACAGCAGGTATTTGCTGCTGTACAGCGGGTACATTTTACTGTCCAAAAGGTATTTCTTCTTGGAATATAATCCTACGGACCTCCTCAGTCTTTTCAGGTTGTTTGTGCATGCGATCTTCCCCGAAGATAACGTCATTGCTGCGTACTATTTTCCTTTTCTTGGGATCCCATAATTTATACCCCATTTTACCCTCGTTACCATATCCTAGGAAAATGCATTTACAGGACTTTGGCTCAAGATTGCTGCGTTTTTCTTTACGAATGTGCACAAAAGCCTCGCAGCCAAACACTTTCAGATGAGCATATGAAGGTGGCTTGCCCGACCACGCTTCTTGGGGAACTCCCCCTCCCAAAGACGTGTTTGGTGACTGATTAATCAAGTGAACGGCTGTCATAATAATCTTTGCCTAAAAACCATGGGGTAATGCAGCATGAGACAGTATCGTACGGACCTTATTCTGTATGGTCTGATTCATACGCTCTGCAACTCCATTTTGGGGTGGATTATGAGGGGCAGTGAGCTCCCTCTTTATACCTTTGCTGTCACAAAATGCCTGAAAGGCTGTGGACACATATTCCCCACCATTGTCAGAGCGAAGATACTTAAGTGTCTTATCTGTTTGATTTTCAGCTAATGCCAAGAATTTTTTAAACTTGTCAAGCACTTCATCCTTGCTACGAATAGGGTAAACTCCTACTTTCCGTGTAGCATCATCGACAAAGGTGACAAAATATTTCGTTCCCTCTAAAGATAATCCTGGCATTTGACATACATCTGAATGTACTAACTCTAGAGGAGAAGATTTCAAAGAAAGAAACTTTTTGTGAGAAGTCCGTGCATGTTTGCCATAAATACAATGATCACAATGCTCAAAATCAACATAACGAAGACAAGGCAAGTAACCCAAATGAGAAAGCACTTTCATTCCTATTTGACTCATGTGTCCTAACCGGCCATGTCACAAAGAAACACTTGGCTGCTCGGTCCCGACAACAACATGGTCACGCACACTAGATACATGAAGTGGATACAACGTATCACTCTTGCAACCTCTGGTAATAACCCTAGATCCCTTACAGATCTTCCATTTTCCATCACCAAAGGTGGTACGAAAACCATCATCATCTAGCTGCCCTGTGCTAATCAAGCTCTTCTTGAGCCGAGGTACATGCCGTACATGCTGAAGTGTAAAGACAGAGCCATGTTGAAACTATAACTGCACATTGCCAATACCTGCAATCTCACATGCATAGTCGTTCCCAAGATGGACAACACTATGTCGACCCCCTATATATGCGGAAAACCACTCACGATGAGGGGTGACATGAAAGGAAGCACCTGAATCAAGAATCCAGGTATACATGTCATCATCTGTATCTGCAAGTAGAGCATGTGCACCAAAATGTGAAGAGACAAAGAGTATATCACTGCCATTGTCACTGTCATGAGTGACTACATTCACCTCTTCAATTTTTACACTGCTTTTCTTAGGTTGACTGTCCTTCTTCTCTTCCTTGCAATCATCTGTCTTCTTGCCTTTTCCTTTTTCTTTCTTCCATTTGTAGTAGTCACGTTTAAAGTAACCCTTCTTGCCACAATAATCGCATTCAACGTCTTTGCCACTTGATTTACTGCGTCCCTTGCCATCATATTTGCCCTTTTGCTGTGATCTGCCCCTAGTATGCAAAGCACCGGAAGACTTGCTGGATGCATTGTTTTGCCGACTCATTTCTTTCATAAGTAGAGTACTCTCTACATCAGCATACAAAAGGATCACATTAGAATTGCTCATGGCAGTCCTGAATGTATCCCAACTCTCTAGTAGAGTGCAAAGCAAGAAAGTAGCCTTAAATTCCTCATCAATCATGAACTTCAAGGCAACCAGTTGGCTGAAAATGGAGTTAAATTCACTTAAGTGAGTAGACATTGCTGTACCTTCTTTCGTACGCAAATCCATAAGCTTTTTCAGCCAATACACTTTACTTGCAACGCTCTTCTGTGCATATAGTTCTTCTAGTCTAGTCCATATAGCATATGCAGAATCCAAACCTTCAATGTTGAAGAGCAAGGCATCAGAAATCGATAGCCCTATGGTTAAGCGTGCAAGATCATTCAACTCATCCCAATCTTCCTGATCCATGTCCACAGGCTTTGCCCCTTTAGTTTTGATCGGCTTTGCCTGCTTCTTTTGTAACAAGATATTGTCGCACTGTTTTTGCCACACTGCAAAAATATGTGCGCCTTCAAGCTTCTTTATATGCATCAAATTACTGTTGTCATTGCTGCCAGCCATGGTTTTCAGCTCAAAAGCGACCAAAACACCAGTAAATGCAGGCCCAAATTGTCACCCAAGTGACCAAAGTACAAATAAGTACCAATCAGCAATAAATGACCACGCAGAAGTACAGATTTCAGATCTGTAATTTAGTTTTCAGAAGTGCCAAACCAAGTGCTACAGCATTATCCAACTGATTACAGCTGTTCCAAAGGGCATGTGCATCACATTACATGAGAAATCCCAAAATTTCAGCTGCAATTTCTGTTGTACGTGTACCCACGGGCCTAAAAGTTGACACGAACGATCAAAAGCCCCAAAATTTGTGCTCAAAAGCGTCAAACACACATCTGCATTTCCTCTGTCATGCATAGGGCTGTCCAATTTTGCCAAAATGAAGCAATTTCAGCAAAACCCCCAAATTTCACCAAGTGTTGATGTCCAAATTGCGCGGAATTCAACCTGCATATACATAAAATGACCAAATGTTGCACAAATTTTACCCAAATTTCAAAAGCCCCAAATTGCACGGGGTTCAATGTGCCTCAATGTCGAGAAATTGGGTTAATTTCAGCCCAATTTGTATATGTACATGAAAAGCCGCAAATGTGGGACAAAATGTCACAAATTCTTGCAATTTCTGAGATAAATTTGCTTGCCCTGCATCAAATTTCCCAAATCTGGGAAAAGCCCCAAATTTCTGGGCTAAATGTTAAGAAATTTCACTCAGATGAGCAAAATTTCAATAATTTTGGCGAAATCCCCAATTCAAATGCGCACAATGTCTACAATTCCGATGTAGATGCCTCAATTTTCCCACGAACAGTGCTTAGTCTGGCAAAGCCCCAGCTTTCTGGGCCAAAATTGCACAAAGTTGATGTTTTGTGCTTGCACGCGCAAACCCCGGTTAGGGGAAGGAGTTTGAGAAAAAGATTTTTTTGAAAAAAAAGTTTTGAATGACAGGTCCGTTGACCCATCATGCCTCCTTGTCGCGCTCTCGACCGATGGCTCTGTCACGTGTTGCACGTCACGCGTTGCGCCCCGTCAAGTCTCCTTGCCCGCTGGCGTCGCGCGTTGGTTGCTACCCACTATTGCCCGTCAGTTGCAGCGCCTTGGTCCATGCTGGACCTTGACTAGTCGCAGCCCGTCACACTACTGCCCGTGCAGTCAATTGTTGCCCGCCAGCAACCTGCCAGCGATTCCTGCTCGCCTTGCCTCTTGTAGGCTCCTCAACAGTCCACAAGACTGTTACACGAGACTCTGTGTGTCGCGTGCACCTCTCAATAGCTTGAGTGAGCCATTGGCTATGATACCAGTTTGTAGGGACTGATGAGGCACGGAGATAGAGGTAGACAGGCCTTATCCTCTAAGAGAGAGACAGAGTGCGAGTAAGCAGAGTAGAGAGTGAACACGTTTTTCGGTACAATGATGAGTGTACCACTTTAGGTTTTAGATAGGTATATGTATGAAAGTACAATGTGCTAAGGGTGTGTTCACACCCGTGCACATATAAAAGGCACGATGGCCCTTTATTCCCAACATTAGCTTGAACATTGGTTTCCATAGCCTAAAACATAAAGTCTTCTTCTAGATAAGTAGATGGTGGCTGAACTACATATTGTATCTCAACCTCCCAAATGTGTCACCTTTGGGAAAGTTCTAGGTGAAACAATTCAATACTACATTTAAGATACATGAAAAGAAAGAAATATATATTAATGTCTTCTAAGGCCAAAATTGGCCTATGAGACAAAATCATGTACAATGTTGATTTTTATGATGGAGCCAGACGGAGCTGGAATAAATAAGTCGAGAGTGAACGTGTTGGATAACACACACAGAGAGTAGATAGCAGTAGAGAGGAGAGTGAGCACGACACACTTGATGTTCTGTACAAAGACGAGTCTACCATTTTTTAGGTTTTTGATAATATATATAAAGTCCAAGAGTGTAAGGGTGCATTCACACCCGAACACTATAAAAGGCACAATGAGCCTTTATTCCCAACAACCTCCCACCTAAAGGCAACGTGCTTGAAGGTAGAGGAAAGAATCAGCTAAGTCTATGGATATACAAAGCTGAAAGATACATATACTATCCACCCCCCATCATCTGGCGGCAATGAGCAAACCGCTCGGTTGGAAGACCCTTCGTGAGAAGGTCTACAGGGCTAATTTGTATGTACCTTGACTAGCTCAATGCCTTTGTTGTCAAGTACATCCTTGATAAAGTGATACTTCACGTGTATGTGCTTTGTCTTTGCGTGAAAGACAGGATTTTGTGCTAGCATGATAGCACTTTGACTGTCACAGTGGAGGATAGGAACCTTTGTAATACCAAGCTCTCTCACTAGACGTGAAAGCCATAAAGCCTCTTTGCATGCCTTTGTGGCAGCCACATATTCTGCCTCTGTAGTAGACAATGCGACACTTTTGCAGCCTAGATATCCAAGAGACTACTCCCCTTGTGAACATGAACCATATCCTGAAGTAGACTTTCTGCAGTCAAGATGGCTAGCATAGTCTGCATCCGTGAACGCAACAACAGATGACTTCTCCTTACCAAAAGAGATACACAAATTCTTTATGCCCTTAAGGTATCTCATGATACCCTTTACTGCTTCCCAATGCTTTTTGCTAGGATATGCCATGTATCTGCTAGTCACTCCCATCGCAAATGCAATGTCAGGACGTGTAACAACCATAACATATATTAAGCTACCAACAGCTGAAGCATAGGGTATCTTGGCCATTTCAGCTTTTCCATCATCTGATATAGGGTTGTCATCTACACTAAGTTTCACATATGGAGGCAATGGTACACTAATGGCTTTTCCCCCTTCCATATTGAAATGCATGCCAAGAATGTGATTGGCCTCACTAAGATCTTTCATATCAAAGCTATTGTGTAAACTTTGCTTCAAGGAGTCCAAGGCATGAACATCCTTGCCTGAGAATCAGCATGTCATCCACATACAAAACCAAGAGAATAAGGCTGCTATCTGTTGCCTTCTTGGTGTATAAGCAGTGATCAACTTGAGAATGATGAAATCCCTAAGATTGCATGAATGTATCAAATTTGTGATATCATTTTGGTGGTGCTTGTTTCAGTCCATACAAACTTTTGTGGAGTTTACATACCATGTGCTTTTTTTCCTTTGCAGCAAAATCTTCAGGCTATTGCATATAGATCTTCTCATGCAGATCACCATGTAAGATTCAAATGCAACCAAGCCCAAGATGGTTCCCAAAGTAGTCATTTTGACTACAGGAGAAAAGATTTCATCAAAATCAATTCCATGTTCTTGCTTGTACCCTTTAGCAACCAAGTGTGCCTTGTACTTTGGCAAAGAACTAGAAGTGACTTTTATTTTGTAAACCTATTTGCAGGGTAGCACTTTTTGTTCTTCTGGCAAATGTACCAAATCCCAAGTGCCATTCTTCATGAGGGATTCCATCTCTGATAGCATTGCTTTGTGCCATTTTTTACTATCCTGTCTGTCCATTGCTTCCTGAAAGCATGACGGTTCACCACAATCTGTTAACATGACATAATCAGCCACATAGTTTACACTAGGAACAAATCTATCTAGCTGTTTTTGCACTTTGGTCGACCTACGGACCCAGTGGTCAAGATTTGCTAGCTGTTCAGCCTGCAGATCTGCATTAACAGCTTGCTGTTTTGCAGGTTTAGCATGCTGTACAGTTGGTTCAGGTTGTTCCAAAGGCACAGGTGGTTGTTGAATTTTTGAATTTGTGGGACATCATGGGTAAGATCTTGTTGATCATTTTCAGCATCATTCCTTGCATTTTCAGGGACATTAACAGCAGGTATTTGTTGCTGTCTAATTCTTTGCTGTCCTATTGGTACATCCTCCCAAAATACAACCCTTCTAACCTCCTCTGTTCTTTCGGGCTGTTTGTGCATGCAATCTTCCCGGAAGATAACATCATTGTTGCGTACTACTTTTCTTTTCTCGGGATCCCATAATTGATACCCCATCTCACCTTCATCACCATATCCTAGGAAAACACATTTACAAGACTTTGGCTCAAGTTTGTTGCGTTCTTCTTTGCGAATGTGCACAAATGTCTCGCAGCCAAACACTCTCAAGTGAGCATACGAAGGTGGCTTGCCCGACCACTCCAAAGACTTGTTTGGTGACGGATTAATCAAGTGTACGGCTGTTGTAACAGCCTTTGCCCAAAATCCATAAGGTAAAGTAGCATGTGAGAGCATTGTACGGACTTTGTTTTGAATGATCTTATTCATATGCTCTGCAACACCATTTCGGGGCGGATTATGAGGGGTAGTAAGCTCCTTTTTAATCCCTTTACTGTCACAAAAGTCTTGAAAGGCTTTGGATACATATTTCCCACCATTGTCAGAGCAAAGGCATTTTAATGTCTTGTTGGTTTGATTTTTAGCAAGTGCTAGGAATTTTTAAAATTTATCCAAGGCCTTGTCTTTGCGACGGATTGGATAAACCCATACTTTGCGTGTGGCATCATCAACAAAGGTAATGAAATATTTCTTTCCCCCTAAAGATAATCCTGCTATTTGACATACATCTGAATGTACCAACTCTAAGGGTAAAGACTTTAGAGAAAGATTTTTTGTGTGATGTTTGAGCATGTTTACAATGATCGCACTATTCAAAATTAGCATAACTCAAAGATGGTAAATTAGCATACCTCAAAGATGGTAAATAACCCAAATGAGAGAGCACTTTCATTCCAGATTGACTCATGTGTCCCAACTGGCTATGCTACAAAGAAACACTTGGCTGCTCAGTTATGACGACTACATGATCACGCACACCAGATACATGCAAAGGATATGAGGTATCACTTTTGGACCCCTTTGTAACAATGCGAGAGCCCTTACATATTTTCCATTAGTTATCCCCCAAGTGGACAACACCATGTACACCACCATTGTAGTCAGAGAACCACTCATGATGTGGTGTGACGTGAAAGAACGGATCTGAATCAAGTATCCAAGTGTGCATATCATCCTCAAAATTTGCAATCAATGCATGTGCACTTAAAAGAATAAGCAAGAAGTACATCACCATCATTGTCAGTATCATGAGTGACTACATTAACCTCTTCTATTTTCACATTGCTATTCTTTGCAGGCTGTCTGTCCTTGTTTTCAGCCTTGTTGGCTTCATTGTTTTTGTTCTTGCCCTTCTCTTTTTACAATTGAAAACAATCCCGTTTGTAGTGTCCTTTTTGCCAGAATGATGGCACTCCGCATTTTTTCCACGAGATTTGTTGCGTGCTCTATTTTCAGAATTTCCCTTGTGCTGAAATCTGCCTCTAGTGTGTAATGCATTAGAAAACTTGTTTTACTGAGTTATTTTGCCTTTTGAGTTTTTCCATCAGAAAAAAACTCTCCACATCAGAGTATAACAGCTGAGTATTCAAATTACTCAAAGTTGTCCTGAAAGTATCCCAACTTTCAGGCAAAGAACATAGCAAGAAGTTAGCCTTGAACTCTTCATCAATATGGAAATCCAAAGCAATCAGCTGACTGAGAATTGAGTTAAACTCATTTAGATGTACAGACATGGCTGTACCTTCTTTCGTGCGAAAGTGCATTAATTTTTTCAGCCAGTAAACCTTGCTGGTTGCACTTTTCTGAGCATACAATTCTTCAAGCCTTTGCCACATTGCATATGTTGAATTTAGCTTCTCCATAATAAAGAGCAAGTTGTCTGACACTGAGAGCTCAATGGTAGAGCGAGCAAGCTCGTCCAAGTCATCCCACTCGTCTTGTTCCATGTCTGCTGGTTTGATTCCCTTTGTTTTGATGGGCTTTATATGTTTCTTCTGCACCAAGACATTGTAGCATTGTTTTTACTAAATTGCAAAATTATGTGCACCCTCAAGCTTCTTAACGTGCAAAAGATTATTGGTGTCATTGTTTCCAGCCATAATTTGCAGTCTCAAATTGACTAACCAGTCACCAAAGACAAGCCCAAATGTGACACAAGTAACTATGGTACATAGAGGTACCAACCAGCGGTGAGAAAATCCCAAGATTGCAGAAATTTCAGATTTGCAAATAGATTTTCAGAGTTGAAAGGATGTCTGTTGCTGCACTCCTCAAGCAATTACTGACACCTTTATAGACCAAGTCACTAGTTACATGTGAAATCCCTAAGATTTCACTGCAATTTGTGCTCTGAAGGCATTCTCGAGCACAAATTTGACAATTTTTGATCAAAAGCCCCAAATTTTTAGAGGGTAATCTCTCGAGATTGCATCAATACATGTACACAAGTGCATGTACTATATATTTATTGCCCAAATTGAAGGGATTTTGCAAAAGCCCCAAATTTTTGGATTGCACATATTTTAGTAAAATTGAAGAAGTTTCACTAAAATGTAAGAATCCCCAAAATTTCTCGAGCAGATGTGCACCAAATGTGCAAATTTTGGGTTGAATTGTCTTGTTCCGTGTTGAGATCTCCAAATTGGAGAAAAGGCCCAATTTTCTTGGGCAAAATTTCACTTTGTGCCTTTGCGTGTGAATGCCGATGGAGAAGAAATAAAGAAAAAGAAAAAGGATATTTGTAATTTTAAAAGAAAACACTGACTTTTACCTGTCATCGTAGTCTTGCGTGGACTGGTAGGCATGTGTACCAAGTTCGTGATGATTGGTCTTGGTCGTTGTCCTGTCTGCTGCCAAGTTCGTGACCTCCTTGACCCCCTGCTGCACGTCGACTGTGGGTGTCTGGTTTGCCTGGTTGCGCGTCAGTTGCCTGACTTCCTCGTCGACTTTCGTGTACCTGTTGCGTGACCTACGACCCTACAACTCTTCCTTATCACGTGCGACACATGAAGCTCTTGCTCGTGTGTGACACCTGCAACTCCTGCTCGCCTGCGCCTACTGCTCGCATGTCTCGCGGCTTGACGCCTGTCATTGGCTCTGATATCAGTTTGATGGAGCTGGAATAAGTGAGGTGAGAGTAAACGCGTTGGATAACACACATAGAGAGTAGATAGCAGTAGAGAGGAGAGTGAGCACGACACACTTGATGTTTGGTACAAAGAGGAGTATACCACTTTTTAGGTTTTTGATAATATACATAAAGTACAAGAGTGTAAGGGTGCGTTCTCACCCAAAGTGGGAGGCTTTTGCCTCCTTAGGATGTTTTCCGTTCTCAGCAACAATAGTTCCCTTCTTGTGCTTTGATTGCTAGTTTGCAGAGGGTGGATCTTGTAGATGTGATCCATAGTGAGACGGAGAGATTTTAGGCTGCTAAAGCTACGGATGTTAAAAGGAAAGGAAAAGTGAGGATTTAGTAGTTTTCTCTCTTGTGGTTTATTGTGAGACTTGCTTTATGGAATGTTAAGGGCATTTCTTCGGGCAATAAGTAGTATTGGTTGTGGAAAATTGTGTTAGTTGGTAATTGGGATGTTTTTTGTGCTATGGAGCACAAACAACATGCTTTGGCAGGTTCTTCTTATGTATACAAGGATTATATAGTGTTTTTTAGTAGTCAGGTTCCACATAAATTTGGAGTTACGTTGGCTGTTAGGTCTTTCTTGCAACCATCCTTGGTTTCTCAGGATGCTCGTGGCAGATTTCTGATGCTAGAAATTATATATGAGGGTGAGTTTTTGTGGTTGGTGGACGTGTATGCTTCTTCTATTACTCAGGAACGCCGTCGGCTTTGGGATGACTTGCACTGCCTTTCCATGGCTTGTCAAGGTTTTGTTATGGGTGATTTCAATGCACGTGTATCTGCGGATCAAGCGACTTTACTGCACTCCGTAATGGATGGTCTTGTGTGGCAGGCTTGGGATGCACTAGCAGCTATGTCTTTGAAACAAGACATGTGGTCTTGGATGTATCCTTAACAGTCTGGATATACTTATCATTCTCTTCAGCATCCAAACACTTGGGCCAGACTTGATAGGATCTACATTTGTCAGAGTGATTCTTTTCTTTCTGCAATGATTGATATGTGGGTGGAGCGATAACATGTCTTGTCAGATCACTATTCCTTGGTTTTGGATTTGACTCATAGGCCGGTTCATACCTTTAAGGCTCTCCTTACTCGTTTGCTTGTATGTTTTAATTAATCTTTTCTGTTGCAAAATTAGTTTTTGTATCCAACAATTGATTGCTTCTTTTAGCTTGAGGGTCCTATTTGGAGATATGGAAGCATGGGCTGTTTTTAGGGATAATGCACATGCGTTGTCCCGAAGATAGTATGGTATTCAACATGCTTCTTGTTTTTGAGCTGATTTGCAACATTCACAAACTTTGTACGCTCACTTGTTGTCTTCGTATCAGTCAGGGGATACTACTGATGACTTGGTTACATGCATTGAATGGTTAAAATGTAGAGTTCAATCTTTTCAGGAGGAGGAATATGCTTAATACAAATTGCAAGTCGGAGCGGAAGCTTTGCATGATAATAATTGTCAATCTCATTAGTTCATTGCTCGTTTACGTCAGAAATGCGCTTAAGAAAATATTGTGTGTTTGCTGGATGAGCAAGGTGTTATGGTTACTGAACCTGCCTTCATCATTCAAATGTGCATTGACTATTATAAATCTTTGTTGGGTCCACAAGAGATTCTTTTTGATGTTGTTCACTCTATTCGTGGATACATTTGCGACTTGGTTAGTAATTAGGTTAAGCTTGAATGGGTTGATTTGATGGAGGCTGATATCTCAAAGGCTGAAGTGGAGGATGTGTTGTCCCATTTACCACGTAGGAAAAGCTCTGGTTGGGATGGGCCTCCTAATGAGCTGTTTTCAGTCCATGTTGAGTAGCTTAAGGACCCATTAACTTGCTTGTGTTAGCAAGTGTGGAATTGTGGTAGGATGCCTTCAGACTGGAAGATTGCTGCGATTCGGTTGTTGCTTGAGGTTACTTCTCTGACTTCTTTGAAACAATGGAGGCCCATTTCTGTCCGGCATTCTCTTCAGCCCGGATTACTAACCCAGAAGGAAGAATTTCTGTCCGGCATTCTCTTCTTTGAAACAATTGGTTAGTAATTAGGCATTGGAGCTTGCCTGGCATTCTCTTCAGCCCGGATTTGAAGAGCTTCAACCCGAGCTTCAATGGCAGCCATGGCACCTTCATTTGCAGGTATGTTTTGATCTCTCGCCTCCTCCCTGAGCTTCTGGACCTTCATCGGCTTCTTCCCCCTTCAGCCCTTTGTTGTATACATAGTTCCAAGACTGTCAAAACATGGCATCACTTGATATTTATTGTTTAATGCTTCTTGGCATTGCCCATTTGATGCCTATTGATGCCCGGTGATGCTCGGATGTTATGGGATGCTATGTCTATGCTTTGGGACTGATTTGGAGCAGATTTGAGCACCATTTGAGCTTCATTTAACAGTAAATTGCTTGCGGCAATACAGTGGTCTGAAGTTGATTTACTTGGTGTATGCATTGGTTCATGGATACAGGGTGCGTCCTGGAGGTTTGAATGATCATACTGATGTATTTGGAGGTTGTCAAATGCTTCTTCTTGGTTCCGGAATGCTTTTGAGCTTGGATTAAGCTCTAACTTGGTCGTTCTTCACTGGCATTTGGCGTCAGTTGTCATGCTTTGGACCAGTCTATGCTTGTTGTCACTGCTTGACATTTAGGCTTCTTGCATGTATGCTTTGGTTAGATATGGATGCCATTGGTTTGCCCATGCTTGGCAGTTACTTGGAGCTTCGTTTTCAGATGTATTTGAGCATTTTGGATCTACTGGGCATTACATTTGGTTGTCAGTTACATGCTCTTCGAATGCTTTCAGGCTTATGCTTTACGGGTCTGAGATAGCTTGGGATTTATGCTTCGGATGTACCCTACTGGGATTTGGTATATTTGATGCTATATATTTGATGTATTAGAGCGTTGCTTGCTCTCTTTGCATCTGACTTCACTTCCTGTGGGAGCCTTTTGGTATATTTGGATGTACACAGTCTTATTTACGGATGAGCTTGAGCTTGTGGCATAGTTACATGCATTTGCTCTCTTGAGAGCTTTATGTTTGCAGTTTGTCTGTAGTGGGCTGATTTGATACGCTTATTGGGACAGGCACCTATCTCTGTCACAGGTTTGTCAATTTTGTATGCATCTTGGATGGTTATGTATTGAGCTTCTTGCTCTATCAGTTATGCTTGTGCTTGGTCTCTTCTCTTACCCCGAGACCCATTACATGCATGACTTCTAGACCTATGAGATGTCTCGTCTGACAAATTATTAGTTTGACAGTTCTTGGTACCTTCTTGCCCCTGGAAACTCATTGTTGGATGTATCTTGTTACCTGGCAGTTGCAGTGACATATGTATCAGTGATTGCTTTATTTTGGGGCAGTTTTACATACTGTTGTCATTTATTACAGTAAGCTGAGATCTGCAGATTTTGAGCACTTCTATGAGGGTAATACTTACTATTTGATGTTATCTTGGTCTATTTGGTGGACATGTGCTTCTCTTGGTGAAATCCACCCTTTCAACTAGTTTTAGTAGTGGTTTTAGTGCATTTTCTGCTAATTACAGCAACCTGCAATTTTGCATTTTTGCTTTGATTTGGCACAGTATGGCTGGTCATCTGAAAGATATAGCTCTTTTTAACATTACCAAGTTGGATGGTACCAACTATGGGTATTGGAAGTTCCAAATATGACAGGTTTTGGTGCAGAAATTGTAGATTAAACCCTTGCGTTTCAAGAGTGGTAAACTTGAGGATATGGATGATGATGTTTGGATGGAAGTTGATAAGCAAAATAAGTCTACCATTATTTTGTCACTCTCAGAAGAAGTCTATCATAATGTTGTTGAAGATAAAAATCAGAGTGCATGGGATTTATGGGAGAAGATTCAGGAGCTCCATGCACAATAGAGTCTTGCGTCACAGATGTATTGGTTGAAGTAGTTAATGGATCTTTGCATGAAGGAGGGGACCTCCCTTTCATCTCATTTCAGCCAGTTTTATGCTATTATGAAGAGTGTTGTCACAGGGTATTGAGTTCAAAGACAACTTGCACTCGTTGTTTTTGCTTGGCACCTTACTTGAATCATGGGATGTATTCCGTATTGCCATATGCACGTATAAGCTTGATGGATTGAAAATCAAAGATGTTGAGAGTGCTTTATTGAATGAGGAAATCAACAGGAGAAACTATGATGCTTTCCGCTCTTCACATACATTGACCGTTAGAGGTGGTAGACATGGCAGACATAATAATGATCATAAGGACAGGGACTCTCAGAAGTCCACGTCCAAGTCACGTGGTTGCAGTAAGTTTCGTGGACGGAAGTCTGATCTTACCTATCATTATTGTGGGATAGCAAGACATAGGCCGCAGAGCCATAAAATGCGCGATAATAAGCGCAAGGAAAAGAGAAAAGAAAAAGTGCAAGAAAAGTCTTCTGAGGACAGTATTGTACCTACAAAGTCCAGTGCGAAGATAGAAGAGGTTAATGTTATGCAGGCCACTGATTCAGGTGATGATTACATACTTGTAGCTTTTTTATCCGATGCCTTACAGACTTCTGAGATACATTCTATGTATGCGCAATGCTGGCTCTTGGATTCGGGTGTCTCTTTCATGTGACACCCTGCAGAGATTCATTTCATACCTATCATACCATGTCTGGTTCTGTCTGTCTTGGTGATGACAGGTCTCTTGACATTATGGGCATTGGAGATGTTTAACTACAGTTTCCTTTTGGCAGTTCTTTTGTTTTGCATGATGTACGTCATGTACATGCGTTGACTCGTTGGATAGCTTGATGATGCAGGGTATTTTGTGTGTTTTGGAGACTTTGCATGGAAGATTACTCGTGGCAGGCTTGTACTTGTAAGAGGTGTCAAGTTTGGCAACCTCTATCCCTTACTTGTATGTGGAGCTACATTGGATCATGTTTTGTCTGTGGGTTCTATTCTCCATGTATCCCTTTGGCATGCTCGTTTGGGACATATGTCTATTAAAGGAATGAAAATGCTCCGTGCTTTGGAGTATCTTCCGCCTTTTGACTCTTCGCATTTTGATTCTTGTGTGATTATTGTTTGTATGGCAAACACACTAGAAATACGCATAAAAAGTCTGGTAAGAAACGCGTGGGTGAGCCCTTGGCTCTTGTGCACTTAGATGTATGTGGGTCCATGCCTTGTCAGTCACTTGGTGGGACAAAGTACTTTGTTACTTTCATAGATGATTACTCATGTAGGTTTGGGCTTATCTCATCAAAAGAAAATCCGATGTCTTAGACACATTTTAGCGTTGGCTTGCATTAGTAGAGAACCAGTCTGGGAAAATGCTCAAATGTCCAAGGTCAGATAATGGGGGTGAGTATGTATCACGTGCTTTTGAGCAGTTTTGTGATGAGCGGGGTATTAAGCGTCAGTTGATTGTCCCTTACAACCTTCCCTAGAATGGTATGGTTGAATGCATGAATAGGACTATTCAAGAAAGGGTCCGTAGCATATTAGCGAGGCTGGCTTACTGCAATACTTTTGGTTTGAGGCAGTTACTACTGTAGTGCATCTCATTAATAGGTCGCTTAGCAGTGGCATTGACATTCAGGTTGCAGAGGAGGTATGGACAGTTAAGCCCTCCTCTTATGATCATTTGCGTGTCTTGGAATGTGAGGCATTCTGCCATGTGCCCAAGGACAAACGCAATAAGTTGGATTCTAAAAGTGTCAAATGTATTTTCATTGGCTATGGAGATGCAGGAGAGATGGGTTACCGTTTATGGGATCCGCAGGTGCGGAAAGTGATCCGCAGTCATGATGTCATCTTTCATGAGGACAAAATGCATATGCAGCTTGAGAAAGTGGTTGAGGTACGCAGAGTTATCTTTCAGGAGGAGCCACCTGCTCCCGTTCAATCGTTCCACGGCCAGCTAGACAGCGTGCAATATTACCTGATATTCATTGATCAGATGCTAGACATGTTGATGTTAGACAGGATGTCGGTCAGGTTGCAGAGCCTGGCTTGAGGCGTTTTACTAGAGATAGACGACCCTCTGACCGTTTTGCGCCCTCTATGGATGATGTACTGGTTATAGATGCAGGAGAGTCTCTCACTTATGATGAGGCTATGCGTAGGGGTGATTGTCACTCTTGGGAGAGGACTATGCAGTCTGAGCTTGACTCATTGTATAAGAATCAGACTTGGGATTTGGTTTCCTTGCCCCAGGATAAGAAGGCTTTGCCATGCAAGTGGGTGTACAAGCTGAAAAGTATCCTTAGATATCCCAAGCCGGCATACAAGGCTTGATTGGTTGCTAAGGGTTTTAAGCAGGAGCATGGTGTTGACTTTGATGAAGTCTTTTCTTCTATGGTCAAGATGACCACCCTATGCTTAGTCTTGGACTTGGTTGCATAGCTTGACCTGGACTTGTACCATATGGATGTCAAGATGGCTTTTCTACATGGAGACTTGCAGGATGAGATTTACATGGAGTAGCCTAAGGGCTTTGCAGACCCTGGCAGGGAACACCTAGTATGCAAGCTAAAGAAGAGTCTATATGGCTTGAAGTAGGCACCTAGGGAATGGTATCATAAGTTTGATGCATTCATGTAGTCACATGGCTACAACCGTAGTGCTATGGATCCGTGCTTGTATACAAAGAAAGCCCGTGACGGTTCTTTACTGATTTTGGTACTCTATGTGGATGACATGCTTTTAGCAGGGATAGCTCATGAGGAGCTAGATGCTCGTAAGGCTCAGCTGAAGAAGAGCTTTGAGATGAAAGATATGGGACATGCCTCTTATATACTTGGTATGCGTATTACGCGCGATAGATCTCAGGGACTACTCTATCTGTCACAGAGGGAGTACATTTATAAAGTCCTTGAGCGCTTCCGTATGCAGGATGTTAAGCCTATTGGCTGTCCGCTGTCCATTACCTTCTCATGTGAAGGTTTCACAAGCCGATTGTCCGCAGACAGATGAGCAGAGGGCCGAGATGGTCAAGATTCCCTATGCATCAGCATGGGCAGTCTTATGTACGCCATGATAGCTACCCATCCAAATATTGCTTTTGCATGTGGGGTTGTGGCACGTTATATGGCTACACCTGGCAAGAAACATTGGGATGCCGTGAAGGGTATCATGAAATACGTGAAGGGCACAACAGATATGTGTCTTTGTTATGGTAGCCAGGATACAAGAGTCGTGGGGTACACTAACTCTGATTATGCAGGACATGCAGATAGTAGAAAGTCCATTTCTGGCTATGTGTTCACTTATGCTGTAGGGGCTATCTCTTGGATGTGAAGGGCGCAGAAGTATACGGCCCTTTCTACTATAGAGGCCGAGTATATTGCAGCCATAGAGGCTTGCAAGGAGGCTATCTAGTTAGGCCGTTTGATTGCAGACCTTGGTATGATAGATGCTATGCCTACATTGCATTTGGATTCTATGAGTGCCATTCAATTGGCTAGGAATCCGGTCTTCCATGTGAAGACGAAACATATTGAGGTGAGGTATCACTTCATTTGCGAGGTTGTTGAGGACAGGTCTGTTGACCTTGTCAAGATTACGACTGAGCAAAATCTTGCAAACTTGTTCACGAAGAGCCTCACTACTGAGCGCTTTGCCTTCCTTAGGAGATTGATGGGCATTGGATGAGATGACGTCTGCTTTCTCATCCTGTTGTACATGTGTACATGTGTACATGTTGTATTGTCTTTTCTTTTTTCTCTCTCATTGGGGTAGATTTGCTTTTTAGTGGGAGGTTGTTGGGGATAAAGGTACCTCCACCTAGCCGCCCGTGTATTACTACACTGATAGTATCCGCCATTGCATACTGTAGGTGGCGGGCGCTCGTCAGAGTCACTTATTCTTTATTCTTTTAATGATAGTTTAAATGAAGGAAGGCCCGACCACACATTGTGGTTGTTGGAGTTCCCACTTTTAAGCCTCTCTCTCTCTGTTGGCTCTTGCTCTCCATCCGCCATAGCTCTCACAGCTAAGCTTCTTCCTTCTGGCTTCGAGTTTCCTTTCATTGATACCATTATGCAGGGTGCTGTGACTCGTATTGCATTTAATTGGAAAAATCACAGATGAAATTGCCTTGTCTTGTTCTCTTCAGCAAGGCTGCCCTCTTAGTCCTTTGCTATTTGCCTTGGTTACTCACCCAATGCTCTCATTGTTGGATAAGTTGGCTGATCAAGGAGAGAGTGTTGGTTTGTCCATTCCCAGTGGTGCCCAACTTTTGGGTCAATCTTTGGCTAATGATTTCTTTATTTTTCTTAAGGCTGATTGCACTAACGTTAATCGAGCAATGGCTACGTGGAATCTTTTTGCTTTAGTGTCGGGGCTTCATATTAATGCTAAAAAATCTACCTTGATTTCTTGTACAAAGAGTGATTTGCAAGCTTTGGGTTGGCAAGGAGCTATGATTTCTAAAGGAGATATACTCGACACTTGGGTTATTCTACTGGTGTGGATGTAGATCCCTATGCCTTGCTTGATTGGATGTCATCCCATATACATGATCGGTTTATGTATTGGAAATCTCAAGCCTAGCCTTTTCATGTCAAACTTAAAGTTGCTCAATGCATGATGATCAGTACAGTTTCGTTTTTTTTGCCCTTACTTCGTTGGACTAAGAAGTCTCTTTTGGAACTAGTTCAACCAATCGGCTTCGTGTTGTGGAAAAAGAAAGGGTATGTTTGGGCCAGGTGTGGATTTCTTGGTAGCATGTGACTACTCCTAAAAGAATGGAGGGAGCATGTTTATTGGATGTTAATTTTCATATGGTTGCTTTTAGATTGTCACTTTTGCAGGAACCATGTGTGCAGTCATCCCTAGTTAGATATTGCAAAATTTTTCATTGAAAAGACTAGTATCTTGCATGGTTGCATGGTTATTCAAGTTTCTAGGTGGCATTCTGTCTTTTCAATGCATTAACTTGGCTTTTATGCTTACAAGCAATAACCATATCATCTACCTAAAGCACAAGTATTTATAAGGCTTCCATCGTCAAGCTTCTTTATATATAAGCAGTGATTTGCATTGCTTCTTTTAAACCCATGTGAGAGCATAAAGGCATCAAGCTTTTTATACCACTGTCTAGGAGTCTGTTTCAAACCATACAAGCTTCTCTTAAGCCAACACACCAAGTGCTCCTTTCTTGGCATAACAAAGCCTTTTAGCTGTTTCATGTACAACTCTTATTCTAAATCACCATGTAGGTGTAAAGAAATACCCTAACACAGAAACATAAACAGAAATTGTACGACAAAGCACATACTGATAAAAAAACATAGTTAGGGTTAGGGTAACTCAGAGACAATGAACGCAGTGAATGAATGAAGTGATTATTGAATATACGATGCTCATGTAACAAACACACTATGCAGTGAATGAATACTATTCCTTAAACTCCTGTATCTCAAGGATCAGGGCAGGGGTAATGAGCTAGAGAGTGTCGTACTTTGAACAGATCGTGAATCGCAGTAAGGCAGCCTTCGGATGTCGAACACCAACAGACACAGTAGTGAGAAGTTGGATTTGATGTAGATAGCAAGGAGGAGAGAGAAATACTAAAAACGTAGGCAGCAGGTGAGAGAAATACTAAAAACGTAGGTAGGACAGTCTGTAGAAGAGAGAAAGACTAAACGTAGGCAGCAGGTGAGAGAAAGACTACAAACGCAGGTAGGACAGCCTGCAGGAGAGAGAAAGACTAAATGCAAACTGTAGGACAGTGATGACGTGGTAGGCTGTATGGCAGCAGGTCTACACAGGAACAGTAGTTGCTTGGTTGGAATCAGCCCCAAACTGCGTGAAGAGGGCTGGTATACAAGTGCCAACTGATGGAGACAGCAATGGACAGCTTCGGCTGAGATGTCCTCCTCGAATGGGGTGTGGGCAGCAAGTTGAAACACCTGAAATCTGTAAAAATGAGATTAAGGACTGAAAGGAGGGCAGCATACGTATTTTTAGAAAGTTTGGGCCCTCCCAATTAGGTTTGTGGTTATGGGACAGAGAAACTCTCTAGGATCGTGTTTCTTTTAAATAAACAAGGTTTCTTCATTAATTAAGCATGTTTTGGGGCTGTTTAAGTAAAGCTAATGCATTTTTAGCTCAACACCCCCTCTCAAGACCAACAACGATGCCACGAGAATAGAGGCCAGTCAAGCTCTTTCTTGGTTTATCTTTTATCCCAAGGTGTCCCATCCCAAAGCAGCCAGAGCATTGGACAAAGGGTGTGTGTTGGCTGCCCGGTGACTTACTAAAACTACAGAGGCGATGGTTGTCTTACCGAGGGAGCCTAAGTGACCACCCGAGAGAGGACAGGGCATCAGACAAAGGGTGCAGGTCAGTTGCTCAGTGGTCTACCAAGCCCTACAAAGGCGGATGGAATCAACTATAGGTTTTTTTAATTTTTTAATTTTTAAAAAAGGGCTTTTTAGGTTTGATAGATTAAGCATTAAGTGAGGGTCTCAAATCAGTTTTGTCCTATTGAGTATTCGTGCCCCAAACGAGAGAGTCATAAGGGATGGTCAGACCCAAGACCTTCATAAAATAAGCATACTATCCCTACCATTACTGGGTGTCGATAATGAAGAAAATGACTAAGGTGTGTGTATAGCAAATATGTCAAGCAAGCAAGACAAGCAAAGCAAGCAAGCAAGTTGGGAAAGGTTGCCTTGGAGATTGCCATGTGCAATGCCATGAACATGGTGGATCCTAAAGTCGATCACTCCAAACGATTGAAAAGGGATAAATGCACACAAATGCATGTTTACATGAACAGAATGCCAATGTATGGGGTAATGGAAATGGAGATGCAAGATATCATGCTCATGCAATATGCTATGCAACGGAGCCATTGAGACAATGCCCTCGTAGAGGAATTGTTCACTTGTCCAAGTGTCCTTTTACAATCATGTCATCTGGACAGTGCGGATGAAGTTACATATGTCCATAATACAATATAAAATAAAAAATAAATGTAATGTCTAATAAAAACTGTAAGCATCATCACTGTCACTATCAAGAGTTGAAGCCGCCGCCTCTCAAATTGGAAGCAAAAGCAAACGGGAAGCACCCTCTTTCTATTAAGCTGAAAAAGTAGGGGAGGGTGTACCCAAGCCAATCCTAGGTAGCACGTACATAAGAACCGGCAGATTGACCGCTTTGGTCAAGATATTTGGAAAATTATCTAATGATGGCACAAACTCTAGGCGAATAGTGCCTAGCTAAACTTGTTCTCTGGAATTGTGGAAGTGGACTCCCACATGCCGTGTCCGTGGTGTGATGATCGGGTTGCCCACAAGGGCAATGGCACTTTGGTTGTCGCAGTAGACAACTATGGGTGAGTCACATGGAAAGTGAAGCACCACCAATAAACTCCTCAGATAGATGGTCTCGATGGTGCCATTGAAGAGAGCTCGATACTTCCCTCTCCTCATCAAGCTGAAAAAGTAGGGGAGGGTGTACCCAAGCAGATCCTGGGTAGCACGTACATAAGAACCGGCTGGTTGACCACTTTGGTCAAGATATTTGGAAAATTATCTAATGATGGCACAAACTCTAGGCGAATAGTGCATAGCTAAACCTGTTCTCTGGAAAAGTGGAAGTGGACTTCCACATGTTGTGTCCGTGGTGTGATGCTTGGATTGCCCGTAAGGGCAATGACACTCTAGTTGTCGTAGTAGATAACTGTGGGTGAGTCACATGGAAAGTGAAGCACCACCAATAAACTCCTCAGATAGATGGCCTCGATGGTGCCATCGAAGAGAGTCCGATGCTTAGCCTTGGTCGTGGAAGCTGCCATCGTCCCCTGCTTACGACTGGTTCAAGAAATGGGAGCTGTGCCTACGGTAAAGAGGTAGCCACCAGGAACGTCGGATACCAGGATCTCCTGCCCAATCAAAATCAGTGTACTCCTGCAAACATAAACTAGAACCATATGTCAGGCTATAAGAATAAGTATACCGCAAATAACGCAACGCACGAAGATATGCAATCCAATGTGACATTCTAGGTGCCTTGAAATACTGATTGCGTATGCTAATTGAGTAAGCTAAATCTGGCCTAGTGTGAATTAACCAAATAAGTTTTCCTACGACAGAATGATAGGTATGTTCATCGAAGGGCTATCTTAGGGTATCCTTCGACAAGTGGATAGTAGGATCTAGAGGCGTAGCCATTGGCTGTGGCTGATCCTGAGTATACTGTTCCACGAGCTGAAGTGCGTACTTCTGCTGTGACACAAAAATACACCCCACTGAACGAACTACCTCCATCCCCAACAAACCAAGGTCTGTCATTTCAAATATAGCTTTAAGCTTAGCCTTGATTTCCGCTATGGTTGTAGAATTTGAGCTTGTGATGAGTAAGTTATAAACGCATAGCAAGATATAGCTAACCCCCTCTGCAGTAGATCGAATATATAAGTTCGTGTCATAAGGGTTAGAATGGTATCTGTGAGTTTGCAAGAACTCATCCATCCTATGGAACCAGACCGCGGCGCTTGCTCATAAAGAGCTCTATGCAAGCGGAATACCTTATCCCTAGGGTTCCCTGAAGGAAAGCCTGGTGGCTGCTTCACATAGACTTCCTCCTCCAAGAAACCGTTTAGAAAGGCATTCTTGACATCCATCTGATGTATCGGCCAACCGTGGTGAGTGGCTAGCGCGAGTAGTAACCGAAAGGAAGTCAACCGTGCAGTAGGGGCGAAGGTCTCTTCATAATTAATGCCATGCTTGTGTCGAAACCCTTGCACCACGAGGCGAGCCTTGTACTTGTCTAAAGTCCCATTAGCTTTTAGCTTGGTCCTAAAAATCCACTTTGTCTCGATGACTTTCTTGTAGCTCGGACGATCCACCAATGTCCAAGTCTCATTTTGGTCAATACTTTGTAGCTCCTTCACAATGGCCTCTTGCCATTGAGGGTGCTGAAGAGCCTCTTGCCATGTATCCAGCTAAGAATGCGCTATATAATCAGTTGTAAACAGCAACGCAAATGATGGTTGAGGAGCAAGCCGGGTAGATCTTCTACGTCCCTCCGGAGTGGAATCGAGTGGTAGGATCCCCAAATCCCGCAAGGTTTGCTGGTACGAACGAGATAATAGGTCTCGAGGAGGGGGCCTGGGAGCGGAAGAATCTATAGAAATGTCAGGAGCAGGAAGTAGACCATGTCCAGTAGGCACGATCTCTAATGATATGGAAGAAAAAATCGGATTGCAGTCGTGTGTAGAGGACTGCACGATGTCCCTCTCGTCAAAGACGACATCTCGCCTAACGATCACCTTGTTTGTCCGATGATTAAACATATGATAGGCTTTTGCTTTAGAGAAATATCCCACAAAAATAAGGAGATCAGCTCGGGGAGTGAGCTTTTCTATCTTGTCATCAGGCGTGTGTGCGTATGCACGATACTCGAAGACTTTGAAGTGGGAAATGATAGGCCGAGAGCCAAAAAATGCCTCATATGGGATCTTCCAAGGAAGAGCCGTAGTCGGACACCGGTTGAGGATGTGCACTGAAGTGTTAACAGCCTCGACCCAAAGGTACTTAGGGAGCTCTGTTGTGAACAACATAGAGCGTGCCATTTCCATGACTTTCCGGTTCCTATGCTCTACGATTCCACTCTGAGAAGGGGAGTTGGTAGAGGTGAGCTGGCGTGAGATGCCATGCTTCTGTAGAAACTCACAAAACTTGTGGGAGATGAACTCACCACCGCTATTACTCATGTAACCGATACGACGACCGGTCTGGTTATAAACCACAACAGCATCCAAGCAGAAAAATATGTGAAAGCATGTGACTTATGCTCGAGAAAATACACCCACATGTATGTGGAATGATCATCCAGTATTAAAAAGAAGTACAATGCGCTGTTCAAGGTAGTAGTGGATGTCAGTCCACAAAGATCAACATGAATCAATCTAAGAGGCGCCTCTTCACAATGTGAGGTTTGTTGAGTGAATGGGGTACGGTGCTGCTTCCCGAGTTGACATGCTTTACAGACATCTCGAGCTAGCTTCAGGCGTGGAAGGCCCTTAACCAGCTCACAGCATGACAACTCATAAAGAGAGTCATAACCAAGATGCCCTAAGCAAAAATGGCAAAGGAGCTCATTATTTGTTGGCTCCCAAGATGTGGCTAAGGCCTGGAAGCTATGGAACACAGAGCTTGTAGTGTAGTGATGGGCTAGGCATAATGATCGAGACAGCGCGGAGAGATAGAGAGTGTGAGAGAGAGCAGAGCAGAGAGTGTGCACGATTTTAAGTACAATAACGAGTGTGTACCTTTAGGTTTTTCAATAGATATATATGTGTAAGTACAAGTGCTAAGGGTGTGTTCACACCCGAGTACATTTAAAGGCACAAGGCCTTTATACCCAACAACCTCCCACCTAAAGGTAATATGCCTTAAGAGGAGAAAAGAAATCAGCTAAGTCTAGGTATGTACAAAGCTGAAATACATATATCTATCCAACTCCCATTATCTGTTGGCAATGAGCAAACTAATCTGCTGGAAGACCATTCGTGAGAAGGTTTGCAGGATTATCATCTGTATGCAATTTGACAAGCTCAATGAATGCTCTTGCTGTCAAGTACACCTCTAATGAAGTGGTACTTCACCTGTATGTGCTTTGTCTTTGCATGAAAGATAGGATTCCGAGCTAGCATGATAGCACTCTGACTATCACAATGGAGAACATGTAACTCTGTGATGCCAAGCTCTCCCACTAGAATTGAAAGCCATAAAGTCTCCTTGCATGCCTCAAAGGCAGCTACATACTCTGCCTCTGTAGTAGACAATGCAACACACTTTTGTAACCTGGAGATCCAAGAGACCGCTCCTCCTGTGAAAGTAAACACATACCGAGAAGTGGACTTCGTGCAGTCCACATGACCAGCATAGTTTGCATCCGTAAAGCCAACAACAAATGCCTTCTGCTTTCCAAAGTAAATGCACAACTCCTTTGTGCCTTTGAGGTATCTCATAATACCTTTCACTGCATCCCAATGCTTTTTGCGAAGGGTTGCCATGTATCTGCTAACCATTCCCACTGCAAAGGCAATGTTAGGACATGTAGCAACCATAGCATATATCAAACTGCCAACAGCTGAAGCATATGGTATCTTGGCAATTTTAGCCTTCTCATCATGAGATATAGGGCTGTCCTCTGTACTAAGTTTCACATATGGAGGCAATGAAACCCCAATCGTTTTCCCCCCCTCCATATTGAAACGTTGCAAAACCTTGGAGATATACTCCTGTTGAGATAGATAGAGTAATCCTTTTGACCTATCTTTGAGTATTCGCATGCCAAGAATGTGATTTGCATCACGAAGATCCTTCATGTCAAAGCTGCCATGAAGACTTTGCTTTAGTGAGTCCAGGGCATGAGTATCCCTGCCAGCAAAATCAGCATGTCATCTACATACAAAACCAAGATAATCAGCCTATCATCTGCTACCTTCTTGGTGTACAATCCACTTGACTTCTATGAAAGCCTTGGGACTGCATGAATGTATCAAACTTATGATACCATTCTCTTGGTGCTTGTTTCAGCCCATACAAACTCCTTTTGAGTTTACAGACCATTTGTTCTTTCCCTTGTTCAACAAACCCTTCAGGCTGTTGCATATATATGTCTTCACACTGATCACCATGTAAAAACGTAGTCTTTACATCCATCTGTATGAGTTCCATATCCTCAACTGCAACCAAGCCCAAAATGGTTCTCAATATAGTCATCTTGATTACAGGAGAGAAAATCTCATCAAAATCAATTCCATGCTCTTGCTTGTATCCCTTTGCAACCAATCTTACTTTGTACTTTGGTGAAGAACCAGAAGTGACCTTCATCTTGTAAACCCATTTGCATGGAAGTGTTTTCTGCCCTTTAGGCAATTGCACCAAGTCCAAGTGCCATTTTTCTCAAGAGATTCCATTTCTAACAACATGGCTTTATACCATTTCTTGCTGTTCTATCTGTCCATTACTTCCTTTGAAGCAAGACGGTTCACCACAATCGGTCAACATGACATAATCAGCCATATTGTTTGCACGAGGAACAAATCTATGAGGTTGTCTAGTAGCCCTAGACGATCTCCTAACCCAATGGTCATTGTTTGCTGGCTGTTCTTGCAAATTTCCATTTTCAGTATGTTGTCTTGGCATTGCAGCCTACAAATCAGCATTAAAAGCTTGCTGTCCTGGCTGTTCTTGCACATATAGTGGCTCATTATCATGGGCAATAGCTGGCTGATCATTTCCAGCATCATTTTCTGCATTTATAGGTTCATTTACAGCAGGCATTTGCTGCTGTACAACAGGTACATTTTGGTGTCCAAAAGGTATTTCTTCTTGGAATACAACCCTACGGACCTCCTCAGTCTTTTCGGGCTGTTTATGCATGCGATCTTCCCGGAAGATAACATCATTGTTTCGTACTACTTTCCTTTTCTCGGGATCCCATAATCTATGCTCCATTTCACCCTCATCACCATATCCTAGGAAAATGCATTTACAAGACTTTGGCTCAAGTTTGTTCTGTTTTTCTTTACAAATGTGCACAAAAGCCTCGCAGCCAAACACTTTCAGGTGCGTATATGAAGGTGGCTTGCCCGACCACGCTTCTTGGGGTACTGTTCCCCCCTCGGAAAGACCTGTTTGGTGACCGATTAATTAAGTGAATGGTTGTCATAAGAGGCTTTGTCCAAAAACCATGGGGTAATGCGGCATGAGACAGCATCGTACGGACCTTATGCTGTATGGTCCGATTCATACGCTCTGTAACTCCATTTTGGGGTGGATTATGAGGGGCAATGAGCTCCCTCTTTATCCCTTTGCTGTCACAAAATGCTTGAAAGACCGTGGATACATATTTCTCACCATTGTCAGAGCGGAGATACTTAAGTGTCTTATTAGTCTAATTTTCAACCAATGCTAAGAATCTTTTAAACTTATCAACCACTTCATCCTTGCTACGAATAGATTAAACCCATACCTTTCATGTAGCATTATCGACAAAGGTGACAAAATATTTCTTTCCCCCTAAAGATAATCCTGGCATTTGACATACATTAACTCTAGAGGAGAAGATTTCAAAGAAAGAGACTTTTTGTGAGACATCTGTGCATGTTTACCATGAATACAATGATTAAGTAACCCAAACGAGAAAGCACTTTCATTCGTGTTTAACTCATGTGTCCCAATCGGCCATGCCACAAAGAAACGCTTGGCTGCTCGGTCACTGCAACAACATGGTCATGCACACTAGATACATGAAGTGGATACAAAGTATCACTCTTGCAATCTCTGGCAATCACTCTAGATCCCTTACAGATCTTTCATTTTCCATTACCAAAGGTGGTATGAAAACCATTATCATTTAGCTGCCCTGTGCTAATGAAGCTCTTCTTGAGTTGAGGTACATGCCATACATGCTAAAATATGAAGACAAAGCCATGCCGAAATTGCAACTGCACACTGCCAATACTTGCAATGTCACATGCATAGTTGTCCCCAAGATCGACAACACCATGTCGACCCCCTGTATAGGCAGAGAACCACTTATGATTAGGGGTGATATGAAAGGAAGCACATGAATCGAGAATCCAGGTATGCATATCATCATCTGTATCTGCAAGTAAAGGATATGCACCAAAGTGTGAAGAGACAAAGAGTACGTCACTCCCACTATCACTGTCATGAGTGACTACATTTACCTCTTCAATTTTGACACTGCTCTTCTTAGGCTGAGTGTCTTTCTTCTCTTCCTTGCTATCATCTGTCTTGTTGCTATTTTCTTTCTCTTTCTTCCATTTGTAATAGTCACGTTTAAAGTGACCCTTCTTGCCACAATGATGGTATTTAATATCTTTGCTATGTGATTTACTGCGTCTCGTGCTATCATATTTGCCTTTCTCCTGTGATCTATCCCTAGTATGCAAAGCATTGGAAGACTTCTGGATGCATTGTTCTGCCAATTCATTTCTTTCATGAGTAGAGCACTCTCTACATTAGCATACAAAAGGATCGCATTAGAATTGCTCATAGCAGTCCCGAATGTATCCCGACTTTGTGGTAGAGTGGAAAGCAAGAAGGTAGCCTTAAATTTCTCATCAATCATGAACTTCAAGGCAACTAGCTGGCTGAAAATGGAGTTAAACTCACTCAAGTGAGTAGACATTGGTGTACCCTCTTTCATACGCAAATCCATAAGCTTTTTTAGTCAATACACTTTGCTTGCAGCACTCTTCTGTGCATACAATTCTTTCAGTCGAGTCCATATAGTATATGCAGAATCCAAACCTTCAATGTCAAACAGCAAGGCATTAGAAATCGATAGCTCGATGGTTGACCGTGCAAGCTCATTTAACTCATCCCAATCTTTCTGTTTCATATTTGCGGGCTTTGCCCCTTGTGTTTTTATCGGCTTTGCCTGCTTCTTTTGCAGCAGGATATTGTAGCACTGCTTTTGCCAAACTGCAAAGTTATGTGCTCCTTCAAGCTTCTTTATGTGCATTAGATTACTGCTGTCATTGCTGCCAGCCATGATTCTCAACCCAAATGTGACAAAAAAACATGAAATGCAGGCCCAAAACTATCACCCAAGTCACCAAGGTACAAACAAGTACCAAGCAGTAGTAAAAAACCACTTAGAAGCACAGATTTCGGATCTGTAATTAAATTTTCAGAAGCACCAAACCATGTACTACAGCATTTCACAATTGATTACAGCTGTTCCAAGGGCATATGCATCACATTATATAAGAAATCCCAAATTTTAGCTGCAATTTCTATTGTACATGTACCCAACGGCATAAACTTTGACACAAACAATCAAAAGCCCCAAAATTTTTGTGCTCAAAGTATCAACCACATATCTGCATTTTCTCTATCATGCATAGAACAGGCCAATTTTGCAAAAATAGAGCAATTTCAGCAAAACCCCCAAATTTTACAAGTGTTGGATGTCCAAATTGCATGGAATTGAACTTGCATGTACATAAAATGACCAAATGGTACACAAATTTAACCCAAACTGCAAAAGTCCCAAATTGCACAGGGTCCAATGTATATCAATGTCGAGAAATTAGGTAAATTTCAACCCAATTTGTGCATGTATATGAAAAGCTCCAAATGTTGGGGACAAAATGTCACAAATTCTTGCAATTTCTGAGAGAGATATCACTGTTGCATCTTACTCGCACCAAATCTAGACGAATCCCCAAATTTTCCAAGTCTTGCGTGCACTAATTTGAGTGAAATTGAAATAATTTTACTAAAATGTAAAAACCCCCAAAATTCCCGGTCAAACGTGCACCGACTTTGCAAAATTTTGAGTTAGATTGTCTAGTTCTGTGTTAAGATCTCCAAATTCGGGAAAAGCCCCAAATTTCTGGGCCTAAATTTGCACAGATTTGCACATTGTGCTTGCATGCGCGAATACTTGGAGGAGAGGAGGCAAAAGCAAGCTTAAAATTTTTGAAAAAGAAAAAAGAAGAATTACGGGTCAATGGTCGTTCAGGTCCGTGACCTGTTGCGTGTACCAAACGGCCGCTCGTTGGTTGCCCGTCAGCTGTTGCCCGTCATGTTACGCGACCTATGCCTCGCTTATCCTGTCTCCTCGTTGGAGTCTCACGTGGCGCTTGTGGACTGTCCTCACTGCCTGCACTTGCTCATGATGCGTGCAGCTGTTGACTGTGCTCACTGCTTGCGACTACCCACGATGCCTGCAGAGCTGTCGACTGTTCTCACTGCTTGCGACTGTTGCCTACTAGCGAGTGCTGTTTGTACTTGACTGTCTACTGATACTCGTTGAGTCCACCTGGGACTCCTGTAACACTTGAGCTCTCTCTTGTCCGCTCTGATACCAGCTTGTAGTGATGGGTTAGGCACGAAGATCGAGACAATAGGTGTTCCTTAGACGCAGAGAGACAAAGAGTGAGAGAGAGCAGAGTAGAGAGTGTGCACAATTTTAGGTACAATAATGAGTGTGTATCTTTAGGTTTTTAGATAGATATACGCGTGTAAGTACAAATGCTAAGGGTGTGTTCACATCCGAGCACATTTAAAGGCATGAGGCCTTTATTTCCAACACGCAGCAGTTGGCTCGGTCAGAAAATGTGTCATGTGGTATAGGCCATTAGGCTGTGCCTCACCACGAGCAATCACTAAACCAGTCTAAGAGTCAAGAACCTTGACTGTGGTCCCTGTAAAGAAGACTGCTCGCCCCAACCGGCAAAGCTGCTGAACAGATAATAAGTTCACCCCAAACTGAGGGACATGATATACATTGTCCAGCGAAGCTAGATCCAGACCCTTGTCAGTGGCAAAAGTGACACAACCTTGAGCCTGAATCTTGATCGAGGAGTTGTTTCCTATGCGGATGGGTTGCAAGGGCTTGAGAATGGAAAATGTCCGCTATAGGAGTCATATGATGTGTAGCTCCATTGTCCATAATCCAAACAGGAGATGAAGTGCTCGGCTGGGACGAGTGGGCCTCTGCGGTAACCTCGTCAGGAGGCAATTCACAGATGTGGACGAGATTCGCATCAAATGTCTCTATGGAGACAATGTGGGCCGTTGTAGACCAGTCAGAGAAGCCCTCTGGAGTTGAGAACGTTGTTGACTGAGATGGCTGAGCGGTGGCAGTATGAGTGTGACCTTTAAACTGCCCCTTGCCATCACCCTACCTCCCTTGTTGGGGGTTGCCCTAACTAAGGGGCGGGGGTCTATGACTTAGATTTTGTTGCTATGCCTCTTGTCTTTGATCGACACTCGTCATCAAAATGGCTAGCCTTTTGACAATGTTGACAATATCATTCTTTTTAGATACATTGTGCCACCCAGGTTTGAGAGATTAGGATGTTTCTTGTGAATCCCCAGATTGATTTTGCTTTAGATTTAGAATTTGAGTGGAGGTTTGGTTTTGTTTTCCCTTCTCTTGTTGCCCTTTTTGCGAATGAGCAACAAGAGTCCCCTCTGAAGAGGAATTCATATGAAATTGATCGAACAACCGTGCGTAACGCAATAGCTAACACTCAAATTCATAGAATGTAGGCATGGTAGGCTTTGAAACTATACCTTCCACAAAATTGAAATATTTACTGGGGAGTTTATTTAGGAACAATGTGACTTGATCATTAGAGGACTTGGGAGTCCTCGTAGTGGAGAATTCAGCGAGAAGACGCCGATACTCAACTAACTTGATTTCAAGTCATCTCGGTCAGTGATTTTGAAAAGTTGAAGCTCATGGTGAAGATTGATACGACGGGGGTCCTGTCTTGAGCTGCATAGCGGTCAGTCAAGAGTGCCTATCGCTTAAACGCTAAGTCAAATGTTGAAGCTGAGAATGAAACTGAGGCAATAAGCCTTGCATCAGCTCGACAATAGCGGAGGCATTCCTAGCTTTCCATCTGCGGACAACCTCGTATGGGACAAGCATGGGATTGGGTTGGGGTTCCAATCCTTGCACAAGATCCCATAGGTTTTGGGAGTCAAGGAAATGTCTCATCGAGTTCGACCAAGTGGTAAAGTTTGATCCGTTAAAATGAGTCTTATCATTAAATGCATGCTTGGCAAAAGATGAGCCAGAACCATAAGGTATCGGGTAGGTTGGGTAAGATGGATGTGGGGGATAAGATGGTGGAAGTGGATATATTTGATAGGTAGAAGGAGGAGGTAGAGGTGGGTAGGCAGAAGTAGGCTGTGAGTGTCCAATGAGTGCCAATTGAGGCGGAGGCACTAGAACATGAACGTTTCCATAAGGTGCCGGTGTAGGTGGAGGCATTGAGATACGGAAGCCCTGTCCAAAATTAGACAGGAGCAGAGTAGTATGACCAGAAGGTCCACTAGGTACACCTATGGAGGCAAACTGTAGAGTCAAGCGATCCATACTCGGAAGAGACTGGGGGGATACCCAAGTTGCAATGATCCCGAAAATGTGTGTAAAGTAGGTGGAACACCACCCGGTTGAGGGAAGGATGAGGTCCTAAAGGATGCGTCTGTGTTTCCATAAGCTCTCGGTGCGATGTGCGGTATGATATGAGGTGTGTGAAATGGAAATGTAAATGATGTGAATGGAAGTGGAGAAGTAGCGGAAGAATGTGGTGGGATGGGTGGGTTTTGAAAATGTGGTGTGTGAGGTGTAGATGCATTTTGTTCATTTTTATCATTTAATGATTGGAAATGAAAATGTGAAGATGATGATGCACCATGCAATGAAGAAAAAGGAACATCAAATTTATTCTGATTTTGTGAAGTAGACAGAAAAGGAATGTTAGAAGAAGAGGTACGTGGCTTTTTCTTATAATCCTCATGATGTGTGTTAACATACAAGAATTGGTCATCAAGAGGACCTTTTCTGTAGTCAATAGACTGGACTCTTTCTTCCACATGATGTCTACTAGAATATTGCAAAGCAGAAGAGGCAAAAGAAGAAGGAATAAAAGACGAATCTAAAGTAAGTTGCGCTGAAGTGGACGGAAGAGGATGAAAGAAATGAATCTTGTTCCTCACGAGGGGGGACCCATCCCTGATGGAGGTCTCGATGGCTCTGTAACATCATCAAATTTACGCACAATATTTGAAGAGAGAAATTCATGCATACCTTCATTTAGAAGCTTTTCTTGAAGGGCAATCCTTCGATCGAGCTCCTCAATCTTCTTTGGTCTATAAGCTATGATTAGTTTGTATTCTTCAGAGGTCAGCTTGCCTAGCTTTTTTTCCATGAAATCCGAAGTGTCTTCCACCATGTCGGGATTTTGTGGAGCAAGCTGATCAGCCTACTCTCGCTCGGTTCTCGGCATAGTTGGTTTTGGAGATTGAATCGGTGTTGTTGTGTACGAAGTCATTTAAATCTACTGTTGTTCTTGCTTCTTCTGTAGAGCTTTTAGATCAAAGGCCTAGGTTTCTCAGAGAGTACAAGGCTTTGATATCATGTAAAGAAATACCCTAACACAAACATAAACAGAAACTGTACGACAAAGCACTGATTGATAAAAGAACACAGTTAGGGTTAGGGTAACTCAGAGACAATGAACACAATGAATGAATGAAGTGATATGACTATTGAATATACGATGCTCATGCAGCAAACACACTATGCAGTGAATGAATATTGTACCTTGAACTCTTGTATCTCAAGGATCAGGGCAGGGGTAATGAGCTGGAGAGTGTGTGGTACTCTTAATGGATCCCAAATCGTAGCAAGGCAGCCTTCGGATGTTGAACACCAACAAAACGTAGCAGTGAGAAGCTAGATCTAATGCAAACAGCCATGAGGATATAGATAGACTGAAAACGTAGGCAGTAGGTGAGAGAAAGACTAAAAACACAAGCAGGACAGCCTGTAGGAGAGAGAAAGACTGAAGATGAGGCGCCAATTGATGGAGACAGCAATGGACAGCTTCAGCTGAGATTTGTTTCTTGAACGGGGTGTGGGCAGCAAGTTGAAACACCTGAAATCTGCAAAAACGAGATTAAGGGCTGAATGGAGGGGGCAGCATACGTATTTATAGAAAGTTTGGGCCCTCCCAAGTGGGTTTGTGCTTATGGGACAGGAAAACTCTCTAGGATTGTGTTTCTTTTAAATAATCAAGGTTTCTTCATTAATTAAGCATGTTTTGGGGGTGTTTAAGTAATGCTAATACATTTTTAGCTCAATAGTAGGAATATAGTTCTAACATCCATCTGATCAAGTTCAAGATCTATAGAAGCTATGATAGCAAATAATACCCGAAGAGTGGTCATTTTGATGACAAGCGAAAAGACTTCCTAGAAGTCAATCCCCTCTTTTTGTGTATAGCCTTTAGCCACAAGCTTGGCTTTGTATTTGGGTTTGCCATCCATACACTTGATTTTATAGACCCATTTGTTAGGAATAGCTTTCCTGTCTTTGGGCAATGGAGCCAAATCCCAAGTATTATTCTGATACAATGACTTCATTTCTTCCTGCATAGCTAGCTTCCACTTTTTCTTTAACTCACATAATAATGCCTCTTTATATGTGAGAGGCTCATCGTCATCTATGAGCAAAATGCTGTCCAAAGAGGGATCAAACCCTTGTATAGGTCTCCTAACACATTAGACCTTCTTACCCAATGATCTGTGTTATTTGGCAATGGATCCACATCCAAAGGAGTGTCAATGACCTCTTTATTTGTCTGTTGAACTGCATGTTCAGGTCGTTGTAATACATTTTCGGGCTGCTGTAATTCATTTTCAGCATGCTGATTTTGTTGTTCAAACTGATGTTCAGCATTTCTTTGCTGTCCATTTTCATTTGGCTCAATGATGATATGTTGGTTATCATAAACAACATCAAATGAAGTTGAAATTTCAATGGTTGATGGTTGTTCAAGTGGCTGATCATATTGAAATTTCACTTTCTTTTTGTCCAAATCATTAGATGTGGCATTTTTCAGTAGCTTTGACTCATCAAATACCATATATCGATTGCGTAGTACCTTTTTCATACTTGGGAAACCAAACTCTATAGCCCATTTCACCTTCATCTCCATAATCCATGAAGATACCTCTATGGGATTTCATGTCAAGTTTGGTTTTGCTATCAACAGGTACATGTACATAGCATTCGCAGCCAAAGGAAGTAGTGATATGAAGCAGGTTTGCTAGACCAAACCTCTTTAGGGATGCCACTTTCAAGTGCACGATGTGGAGATCGGTTGCAAATATGCACCGTAGTTTTAAGTGCCTCTCCCTAAAATGATTGTGGAAGATTAGCTGTGGATAGTATATACTAAATCTTTTCTCATAACTTGCGATTCATTCGCTCAACCACACCATTAGGTGACGAATTATAAGGAGCTAAGCTTCTGTTTAATCCCATTAACCTCACAAAACTTACTGAATTTTTTAGATATATACTCTTTTTCGTTGTCTGCTCTTATGCATTTTAATTTTTAACCCTTTTGAGTACTAATAAATGCATAAAACCTTTTAAGGACGTCCAATGCCTTGCTTTTCTGCTTAAGCAAGTAAACCCATAGCTTTCTAGAATGGTCATCAATAAAAGACACAAAATAATGAAAACCACTATGAGTTTTTATTAGTATGGTACATACATTAGAATGAACTAAATGCAAGATACATGCCTTCCTAGAGGCTCCATGAGAGTATGAAGTCTTTACATGTTTTCCCAAAACACAGTCATCACAAAAGTCAAGCTTTGAGTTTTTACATTAACTCTTTCAAGTGAAGAAAGTACTTGTAAACCTTGTTGGCTTATGTGTCCAAGACGCTTGTGTTATAACTCCGTGTGATTGCACTTTAGCGATTGCAACAAACTTTCTAGGAAGTGTCTTGCAGTGAAGATAATATAGAGTTCCCTTTTTACCACCTCTAGTGACTGGCATAGACCCTTTTTGTATCTTCCACATTTCACCGCCAAAGATAGTGAAGTAACTCCTGCTATCTAGTTACCCAATAGAAAGTAAGCTCTTCTCAATACTAGGTACATACCTAACATTATGAAAGATCAATTCGTGACCATTTTCAAGAACTAGGTGTATGGTGCCCATTCCTTCAATATCACATGCATGGTTGTTGCCTAGATAGACTTTCCCAAGGTTACCTTTTGTATAAGAAGAAAAACACTCCAGGGATGGAGTTATATGAAATGAAGCACCACTGTCAACAATCCACGATTGTGACAAACCATGATGAGCAGACAACAAGGCATCTATCATATCCCTTTTAGTGACACACATGTCTTCCACTGTCATGGCATGTGGATCTGAAGATGCAACTAGCAAATTATCATCTTTATCTTTTTTTATCTCTTCAATAACAACATTAGATACTGCATTTGCCTTTTCTATTTCTTTAGGGGTAGAGCTGCTATCCTTCTTATTCTTTTTGCGTTTTGCATTAGCCTATTTCTTGCATTCTTGCTCCTTTTTATAGTACTTGCAATTGGGCTTTTTATGCCCTTTTCGTCCACATTGATAGCAAGTGACGTCTTGCTGTTTTTCCTTGCTTTTGCTATAATTTTTGTTCTTATTTGTAGCATTTTTTGGTCATCCTCTTACATTGTAGGTTGATCCACTATTTCTCCACTTGCCTTGCGTCTAATCTCCTCATTGAGAATATAACCATGCACACCATTAAATGTTAAGTTGGGGTTGTTGCTCAATGACACAACCAATGTTTCCCATGAATTGGGCAAAGTCATGAGCAAGAAGATGGCCCTTAGCTTAGGATCAAAAGCTAGCAAGCCTGGATCCTGTAACTGACTCAAAATACCAATGAAAGCATTTAAATGCTTTGAGGGAGGCTTAGACTCATCAAGCTTCAAGTTAACTAACTTTCGCATGAGATGTACTTGATTGACAGGAGTTGTATTCTCATACATAGCCTTGAGTTTCTTCCAAAGTGCATAAGCAGTGGTAAGTCCCTTGATATCAACCAAGATATCATCTGTGACAGCCATTTTAATATTAGTAATGGGTTTCTTATTCATTTTATCCCAATCCTCATCTTACAAAGCAATAGGCTTATGTTCTGCCACTCTTTATTACAACCCCAAACATGCTTATTACTAGAAGATTTATTTAATGAATGCTTTCTTAGAGAGTGTCCATGTCCCACATGCCAAACCTTAATTTGGGAGGATCCACTCATCTATAAATAGACAGGTTGCCCATCACTCAGCCTTAATGTTGTTTTGCAAATTGTTGGTTCTTGTTCTATGCTGCCTTCACCCCTGCCCAAAAGATATCTCAATTCGAGCTTGCTGTCCATTAGTTTGGCACCTGCTATCAGCCTTTTGCCACTTGCTGGTGACAGTTTGCAGTTTGCAGCCCTCTATCCTTGTGTTTGCTGGTCTCACATTGCAGCTGCTGGCACCTGATTTCCAGCCTTTGTCTACTATCAGACACCTTTCCCAGGCTGGTTTGCTGCTGTTTGATCAGTTTCAGCTTGGGTTTTCAGCTTTCAGTCAGTCACCATCATCATCAGGATAGTTTTGTGTTGTGCTTACAGTTTCCAGCTTGATGCTTGCTTCTTTCTGGCACTTCTCCAATTACTACCTAGTGTTTGAGCTGTCCCCATCGTGTTTGGCAGGTCCTTGTGCACCCCTAGCCCGATGCCTTGGTTGCTTTAGGATGGGATGCCTTTGGGATGATTATGGCTGGGCTATGCTTTGCAGTCTCTTCCTGGTTCCAGTTTTGGGCCTAAGAGCAGGTGTGGAGGTAAAAACTGTTTTATTATAGCCCCAAAACATGCTTATTACTAGAAGATTCGTTAAAGGACTGCTGTCCTAGAGAGTTTGTGTCCCACATGCCCAACCTCATTTTTGGAGGATCCACTCATCTATAAATAGACAGGCTGCCCATCATCACTCAATTCTAATCTTGTTTTGCAAATTGTTGGTGTTTGTTCTCTCGTGTCTACACCCCTTCCCAGTGGATATCTCAATTTGAGCTTGCTGTCCATCAGCCAAGCACCTAGTACCATCTATTTTCCAGCTGCTGGTGACAGTTTGCAGCCCTCTATCCTTGCATTTGCTGTTCGACATCACATCACAGCTGCTGGGAACCAATTCCCAGCCTCCACCTCCTATCAGACACCCTTCCCAGCCTTCACCTACTCTGTGTTTGTTGCTGTTTGATCTGTTTCGGCCTGCGCTTTCAGCTTACAGCTAGTTGCCATCATCATCAAGACAGTTCAGTGCTTGTTTACAGTTTCCGCTGTGACGCTTGCTTCTTTCTGGCACTTCTTTAGTTGCTGTCCACTGTTCGAGGTGTCCTAGTCGTGTTGAGCCTGATCTAGATTCTCTTGATGTGTGTTTGTTGTTACTGTGTACACTCGGAGGGTGTTTGCAACGTTTCAAGATCCGTATAGAGTATGAAATACTCTCCATCTCATACCCTTTGCCTTTGTCCTTTAGAGACACGAGAGTTCGAGGTTCAATATTTACCTTGCATAGTGTGTTTGTTGCATTGAGCATTGTATTTATTCATTGAGCATTGTATTTATTCATACCCTTTGCCTTTGTTCTTCAAAGACACGAGAGTTCGAGGTTTAATATTTACCTTGCACAGTGTGTTTGCTGCATTGAGCATTGTATTTATTCATTTATCTTTAGCGTTCATTGTCTTTGAGTTACCCTAACTGTATCGAGTTCTTTTATCAATCTATGCTTTGTTGTACGATTGTGTTTATATTGTGTGTTTGAGTATTCTTTTACATACGTATTATATGATAATGAGATGGAGAAGTGGTAGCCTTTAAATAGGTTGAAGCAATAGAAAATTTGCTTAGGTAAGCCAACAATTAATGGGGTCAGAAATACAAGTTGGCTAGTCATAAATGTACCAGCTACTTAGAAATGAAAACACTCTAGTAGATTGCTGATCAACATGATATGTACATTGCTAATACCCTTTGTTAGATTATAAGTGATTATTAAAATAAAAATATACGATGATGAAAGATCCACCATAGTGTTAGCAGTCTAGTCAGCTCATGTGTGAGTCTAGATCATGCTTGACATAACTAGGCATTCTACGCATTTTATTATGGTCAGTATGATGTCTTTTAGGCATTTATTGCCGGTTGACCAACATTAAATGTTGGCTAACTTGTGGCCATTTATGGCATATTTTTGTCCTATTTATTTCAGGCTCCCTCCTAAGTCAGTCATTATCACGTGCAAGTTATGTGGAGAGAGGAGTTGGTGCCAGTGCCTATGAGTTAGTGACTCACTATTGTATGCGTCTTTCTCTTGTTTGGTATATGAATTCCATTTCCTAGGCATTCTTTTGAGATATATTCTTTGCAACGTTCTTTTGTGTTTTTCTCTTTTGTCCTTGTGTTCAGTAGTTTATTACAACATCTATGCCCTTGCTGCAAAATTTTTCTGATTTTAGGTCTCATTGTTTCATCTATTGATTAGGTACTCCTCTTGCCGCAAATCGGGCTACTTTCAGCCCTACAGATTTGCGTTTGTTGCATTTGATGCATCGCCAACTTGCTTTGTGTCCTTTCCAAGATCCGTTTTCAGTCTTCACCTGTGCTCCCCTAGGTGCATAGTAGCAAGGGAATGCTGTTCCATCCCCTTGGGAACGTGTTCCACACCAAAAAAATGCTCAAGGAATGGGAAAACACTATGGGGAACATCTATGAAGGGGGGACAGCTGGGAAAATGTGGATGCAGCCCAAAGTGACGATTGCTATTGGGACTGTTGAAAGTGACCCACGAGGTGTTCGGACTGTGATGAGTGGCATGCAAACTGTTGGACTGTCGGGAGTAGGGCATTGTGTGCTGCGACTCATGTGCAATCATTTCAGCCTCTAGGTAAGAAAACTGTCAAGTAGATTGTAGTCTCATCTTTCTCTCTCTCCATTTCAAAACAAGCTGTAGCTCTGAGTATACAGTTGAAACTTTTCCTCCCTCTCTCTCTTTATTTGGCTACAACCTATAATATAGCATATTCTCTCTCTTTCTAGACTCTCAAAACAGACCGAGTCTCATGGAGGTGCAAAGAAATGGAAATATAAAAGGTGTGACCAATTGAAAACAAGAGGATCCAATTGTATGAAGCAATACTTATGCCTTGTTAATGTCGGAGCCTAAATAAATTTTTGTCCAAACACCACACTTGAAATGCGAAGACAGCTCTTGGCAAAGTATCCAAGTGAAGAAGACAAAGCATGTGCAAGGAAAAATCAAGCAATTGATGTCTCTTTTTTTAGTGGACAAGTTGACAATATAGTCATGGGTGATGGAGTCATGCATGGGGGACTTGGAACTTTTGTATCCTCAGAATCCCATCATGGAAAATGGAGCAAGCAACAAACCTCGGGAATAACTCGGGATCCTTGTAGAGAGGTTGGATGTAGTTGTGGCAAGGTTTTTCTACCATGATCATGCTGCATTTAATGTTATAAGATTTCCTTACTTCCTTGAGATGGTCTAAGAGATTGCAAAGTATGGTCCAACCTATAAGCCTTCGTTATATGAGACACTGCGTACCACTTTGTTGCAAAAGGAAAAGGATGTAAGTGAATGTGCTTTGGCAGCTGTGCAAGAAAGTTGGGTGAAGAATGGTGTCTCTTTGATAGCGGATGGGTGGAGTAATACTCGAAAAAAACAGTCCATCCATGGGATGGTTGCTTCTTCCCATGGAAAGATGCAATTCATTTCCTCACATGATGCCTCAAGCAAAAGAAAAAGTGCAAATTTGCTTGTGGAGGAATGGGCAGAAGATATTGAAAAAGTTGGGGCTGAAAATGGAATCCAGTTTATTGTTGATGGTGAGGCAAATAGCCAAAATAAGCTTTTCAAATGAGTAACCGGCTTCTCCTTAATCATATTACGTTTTTGATTAAGTGCTATTAATGACTTAGTCATTAATCATAAGTGAGCTGCTCAATGAGCGAAACTTTAGCTTAGGGCTTGCTTAATAACTTATGTATCCTAAGTGAGCTGCTTACTGGGCGAAACTCTCAATGTAGCTCAAATGTAAATTACAAACTTTCAATTTAATGAAAGTTTCATGTTGTGTCTTGTTCCTTTACCCCTAGCCATGTACCACATGGCCGGCATACATGTTTGTCGCATGCCCTAGTGTCAAATCTTTCATTGTTGATGCAATGGTCACCATGCCAAGAGCTAGGGGTACCAAAATTAAAGTTCATTTTGATTAAAAATCTTTGTTAAGTTTAATTAAATCATTAATTTTATTTCCCATTTTGGTGGCAGGAACTATTTGTGAATTGAGTGTAGTGAACAGAGGCACACAACCAAGATAGGCGAACCTTTCCTCTGATGTGTAAATCAGGCTGAAAACGTAAAAAAGATGGAAACATAGGTAGGAAGATGTTGATGCATGTGAAAAAAAAGAAAAATGACTTTTTAAAAAATGGTGAAAATGTCAGTAGCTGAGTATGAACAATGCCTGGGCTGATCAAAATGCAGGCTGTAGCCGTGAAAACATAGGATACAGCACTGAAAATGCAAGATAAACAGTCCACCCATTAGCTGAAGTCTGCTACCCAGCTGTTAGATGAAGTGCCCAGGCCAGCTGAATGTTAATAGTAGCAAAATGCAAAGTTTGTTGTGAAGAGGGATCAGACCTGAAACAGCAGTTGAAACACAGAAGGCAGCACCAGAACCAAGGCACTTGATGTGGAGCAATATAAGCAAAAATATGAAGTTGCTGTGAACACAGAGAACAAGAACACACTACTCAGAAATAATGAACTCGCGTAACAAAATCCATATATCAAAGCACAAGACTGTGTAATGGACTGTGGGCAACCAATAGAGTGCTCCCAGTCTCCCTCTTTCCAATAGGATGAAGTGTGCACGCATCATATGATAATGAGATGGAGAGGTAGCCTTTAAATAGGCTGAAATAATAGAAACTGATGATAGGGTCATCTGGCAACTAATAAGGCCATAAATGCAAGTTGGCCAGCCATAAATATGCAGCCTACTTAGAAATGAAATGCACTCAAGTAGACTGACAATAGAACCATGATTTATTGTACATTGCTAACAGAGTTTTGGTCCAACTTTATTTTGGGTATGTCCATATGTTGGGCCAGGTGCCTTTCATGGATGGAGTACTTTATGTCTGCCTCCTTATCTCTGTTGAGTGGCATCCCACCTTTGCCCTATAAATGCCACACCCAGTTGTTCATGCTCATCAATCGCTGCCATTGTACATCCACCACTCACCAGTCATTTTACATTTGGGTCATTCATCCATAGATCTCCTTCGTATTCTTCCTCCACTCTTCATGTTCATACTCTACTTTGTTGCATGCATGATGCCTTCTCTCATCGCGGTATTGGAGTGCAGGCTGTGTTGCTGATTGCAAATGGAGAGTGATATTTGTAATATATTCTCTGAGTTAGAGACCAAGTTTTTTGCATGTCATATTACTTGGTGTAGGTTCTTGATTGGGGAATGGGGGGTTGGAATCTTTCCCTATAGAGCATTATGCTTTTGTGACGTGGAGCTGCTTTGATGTAAATTTTGGTTAGTCAAATTGACATTCAAATATAAATACAAGAGAGGTAAAATATAACAATTGTTTGCTTTCGCAGTTTCACAGGCGAACTGTCACTGAATTTATCACCAGTTTTGATCCATCTGCCCATGTATGGACATATTCCTGTGGCTTCAGTAAAGCATTGGGAGTCTTTGATTTGTTAGACTTATAGTTTGTCTAATATCTTCTTTTTGATGTTTTTAATTGCAGAATTTTGAAAGCCGCGAGGTTATGTTACAAAAATTTGCAGATAGGTCTCCTCCTAAAGTAGAGGTGAGCTGTTTCAAGCAGGCTGCAATTGGCACAGCTTTACCTGATCCTGATATCCCCCTGAGTGCCGATGCTGTGGCTTCCCAAGAGTAAGGATGTGGATTAACTCTCTGGACCTGGATAATGAGATCACCTTTTGTCTTAGTGGGCTGTATTATTTTAACGTTTGTGTTGTCTGAATGTAAACTTTATAGGGGTCTCGTGTCTGGAGGTCAACTGCGTCTTGGTTCTGGGGATCAGGATACAGCTGCAGTTGAATTGGTTCAAAATTCTACACTTAAAGGATTTGAGCCTCCTTGGGTGCGCCCATTTCCTCCTCAACTACCTACACAGGAAGGAGAGGTAACTGCACATTAAGTCTGTTTGTTTTTTAAACATAAGTTCCTGCAGTGGACATTGCCCAGAGTTAAGGGTAAGATTGCCCAAGTGTGCACTTTTTGATGACTTTGCTTGGCATAGCCAACCTCATAATTACCTGACAGTGATGTGTTCAGGAGGCTAGATGCAAGATTTTAGTCAGAAGAAAGCCTGGAATGTGATTGGCCACTGTAACATCAACAATTTTGGGCTGAACAAGAGTTTACTGAATGGTGTGCAGATAGTGTGGCTGATGCCAGATAACAATCATGAGCTTCTGTGGGACTACGGAATGTGTGCTGATATAAGTAGAGGAGCAGCACTTAGAGAGCTTATTACAAAAGCCCTAAAAGGACCATTGTCCCTCACACAGCAGCAAGTATAATATTCTGCTTGATGGCATGTTTTCCCAGCATACACACTGAAACTTATATTCATTAGTTTGTGGCATTTCTGATGACACCTGTTTGTTGGCATAGCAAGTGCTTTTGGAGCTAGAAGCAGATCCGAAACTTGTCTATCACTGTGGTTTGACACCCCGGAGGCTGCCTGTAAGTCTCCTTTCATTTCTGTCTTCAAGATAGTTTCTGACAGTTTGTTTTGATGTTGTGGCTTCACACCCTGCATTTTAAAATTGTTATGCACTTGTTAATGTCCCTTCTTCTTACACTCATGATAGTGATCATGAGATGTATTTAGGAACAGCAATTATATTGAGTCAACCTTTTTTGGCCTCAAGACAATGTATATGAAGGTTTCTCTGTTTATGACCAATTTTTTCCAGGCTGAAATCAAGGTCCAAATTATTCTCTAGTTAGGAGGCCCTTGATACTCTTAAAAAGCATTTAGTTAGTGGTAATGATTAAAAAAGATTTGTGTAGTAAGTTAGGAGGCCCTTGATACTCTCAAAAAACATTTAGTTAGTGGTAATGATTTAAAAAGATTTGTGTAGTAAGTTAGGAAAATCCTTGTGTGACAAGCAGATGGGTTTTTAAAATTGGTTGGATCGAGCGATGGCGACCTGACCCTTTGTGTTGACTCTGTCGAGGCCTGAACGCCTGCACAATCCTGCTCTGTGTCAGCGCACACAGAGAGAGAGAGAGAGAGAGAGAGAGAGAGAGAGAGAGAGAGAGAGGCGGAACGTGAGCTTCTGCAAGCGCAAGGTTGGGCTCTTCAAGAAGGGCCAAGAGCTGATCGTGCTTTGCGATGTCCATGTGGCCCTCATCGTCCTCTCGGCTGCCGGCAAGCTCTTCACCTTCAACAGTCCGTGCAGGTCCATGCACTCTATTCTGGAACCCTACTTGAGCCAGAGCAGTAGCAGCCTGACGGATATTCATCATCATAAGGAGATTCAGAGCTTCCTTAATAATACTACTACTACTAGCTGTGGGGCAGCTGTAGCCAACTCTGCATCCGCCTCTGGCATGGACGATCTTCAACGTGTAGCTGCTCATTTTGAAACTGTGTAGAGAGCTTGCAGCACAATCTGAGGGTTTTGAACAGAGTGAGAGAGATACAGAGGAAGAATTTTGGGATCGGAATCTGCTTCTGCTATGGCAAACCTGTAGGAATCTAATGGTATCGATATGGCCTTTCTCGATCAGCAGATCGGGCAAGGGAATGACAAAGACTTGGCTGACTCGGATGGTGATTTGTTGGTAGATGAACCTGGGCCGTTGCTGGATAGTGAAGAGATGGGCAAACGTCGTAGGATGTCGGTTGAAGAACCGGCCTTCGGCCCGAATTTGCCTCAGCCTGAGGTTCATGTTTCATGTCCACAACCTAATGGGTCTTTACAGTTAATGTTGGCCACTGCCAATCATCTTATGTCGGATTATGTTCACAGTAATGAGGATAAAGCTAACACATTACCGGAAGGGGATCAAGTAGTAGCAGTCATGGGAACTGACCTGGTCCTACAACAGATAGTTGCTTTCCATGAGAGGGCAGCCATATTTTATTTTACTAGAAGGACTCTTTTGATCAGCAGAATTCGTGCTTGGCTGCAGTTCTGAACAATGCCCAGATGATGCTTCAGGGCGTATGCAGGTTCTTTGAGGTTCTGTTTTGTTCTGCAGAAGTACGGGCTCTTGTCATGCAACGCATTCCTTTGTTTATGGATGGGCAGCTAGTTCATGTGGTCCCTTGGAGGCCCATGGCTGAATTTCAGGACATGCTGATATAGGCTTGCCCAATTTGGGTAGAGGTGGTGGATTTTCCTGCGCATCTTTGGAGACTTCTCCCTATGGTACTGAGAACCCTTGGTGAGGTTGTGGTGGAACCTCGACTGGCTTCCTATAATAGGAACCGGGCATGTATGCTGTGGGATACAAGTAAACCTCGCCCGAAAAAAATTCATTTTGAAGTTCTAGGCTTACAAACGTTGGTGTATGAGTTGAAATGGGGTACTTTTGCGGGACATTGTTTTAGATGCAGTCAATTGGGCCATTTCATTTTGGAATGCGACAAAAATACAGAGGTAGTGCAGGGCTCTATGGATCAAGATATGGAAATGCAAGACCACCACCCTCAACACATGTTTCAGCAAACAATACTTGATCCAGAGCACCTTCCCCAACAAGGTCGTGACGAAGGCAAGAAGAATGACCCTCACAAGGGTGGGGAGCGTCCTTCGACTGTGGTAGGGCGGAATTTGTCTCCTCGGGAGGATTCTTGGGTCACTGTGGTTTGTCGTAATGCTAGGCAAGATTCTCGATTGAATCCTGTCCATCCTTCACCACCCCCAATCACTTAAACCTTCCAACGCAGAGGTAGGGGTTTTTATATGAAACCTCAATCTTTGCATACCCGAGCAGTGGAAGATAGAAGGACTTCTGATTCAGCCTTGCGATTCGAAGCTCGTGGAAGGCTTGTGCCTCCTCGGGACGTTTTCCACTCCCAGCAAACTGGAGGTGACTTCCCAAGCTTCGATTGCGGGTATGTAGAGAGCAGATCTTGTAGATGTTATACGTACTGAAATGGAGAGATTCCAGGCTGCCAAGGCTATAGATGTAAAAGGGAAAGGGAAAGCGATGGTTCAATAGTTTTTCTTATTGTCTGATTGATCATGAAACTTGCTTTGTGGAATGTAAAAGGTATTTCTTCGGGCAGCAAGCAATATCTGTTGTGGAAAGTTGTGCTTGCCGGAAATTGGGATGTTTTTTGTGCTGTGGAGCACAAACAACATTCTTTGGTTGGATCTTCTTATGTGTATAAGGATTATGCGGTCTTTTTGAGTGGTCGCGCTCCATACAAATTGGGAATTATGCTGGCTGTCAAATCCTCCTTGCAACCAACATTGGTTTCTCAAGATACCCGCGGTCGATTTCTGATCTTGGAAATATGTTATGAGGGGGAGGTTCTGTGGATTGTAGGCGTGTATGCTCCTTCTAATGCAAGGGATCGTCATCAGCTTTGGGAGGACCTGCACTGCCTTACCTTGGCTTGTCAAGGCTTTGTTATGGGTGACTTTAATGCCTGTGTTTCTGCAGATCAGCGACCTCTCCACATTCGGTTATGGATGGTCTTGAGCGGCAGGCTTGGGACGCTCTTGCAGCAACATCTTTGAAACAAGACATGTGGTCCTGGATGTATCCATCACAAGCTGGATATACTTATCGCTCTTTTCAGCATCCAAATACTTGGGCCAGACTGGATGGAATCTACATCTGCCAAAGTGTCTCCTTTCTTCCTGTAGTCATTGATATGCGGGTGGAAAGACGACATGTTCTGTTAGATCATTACCCTTTGGTCCTAGAAATGAGCCACATACTTGTTCATGCATTCAAGGCTCTCCTTGCCCATTTGCGTCTTCGGTTTAATCAATCTTTTTTGCAGCAAAATCAGTTTTTGGTAGATGTTCAGCACCTAATAGCTTCTTTTAGCTTGAAGGTTCTATCTATAGGAATGGAAGCATGGGCGGTTTTTAGGGATAATGCGCGAGCCTTATCTCAACAATATGGTATTCAACATGCTTCCTTGTTTCGAGTTGAATTGCAACATGCTCAAGCTTTAGTAGCCCATTCCTTAGCTTTTTGTCAGACTGGGGATTTCGATGATGACTTGCTCACTTGCAGTGAATGGTTGAAAGGCAGGGTCCAATCTCTTCAGGAAGAGGAGTATGCAAAATACAAACTGTTAGCCAGAGCCGAAGCTTTACATGATAACAATAATCAAACTCATCAATTTTTTACTCGTGTGCATCAGAAATATGCTCAGGAAAATATTGTGCGCTTAAAGGATGGGCAAGGTGATATGGTGATTGATCATGCCTCCATTATTCGGATGACTATTGACTTTTGCAGGGCCTTGTTGGGTCCGCAAGAGATCCTTACAGATGCTGTTTTCTCTGCTCGAACATACATTTGTGGCTTGGTTAGTAATCAGGTGGCACCAGAATGGTTGAATCTAATGGAGGCCGATATTTCTGAAGAGGAAGTGGAAGAAGTGCCGTCTCACTTGCCTTGAAGGAAAAGTCCAGGCTGGGATGGGCTTCCTAACGAGCCGTTTTCAGCCAATGTGCAACTGCTTAAGGACCCATTTACTCGATTGTGTCAGCAGGTGTGGAACTCGGGTATGATGCCTTCAGACTGGACGATTGCAGTCATCAGGTTGTTGCCCAAAGTTCCCTCTTCGTCCTCTTTGAAACAATGGAGACCCATTTCAGTTATGGGATCGTTATATAAAATCTTCTCCAAGATCATTGCCAACAGATTGCAAAAAGTATTTCCGCACCTCATTCATCCACGTCAATACGGTTTCATTAAATGTCGGAATATAATGCACAACATTTTGAATGTCTAGTTGGGAATCGATTATGCCAAAGATTCTAGCCAGCAGGTTGTTATGCTTCAGTTGGATATTGAGAAGGCATTTGATCATGTCAGTTGGTCATTTTTGCGGCAATTAATGTCTACAATGGGTTTTGGCCCCCGTATGATTTCTCTACTTGATACCATAAGTCAGGGTGCAGTGGCCCATATTGCTCTTAATGGAGGGATTACGGAGGGAATCGCCTTATCTCGGTCTCTTAGCAAGGCTGTCCACTCAACCCCTTCTTGTTTGCTTTGGTAACTCACCCGATGCTCTCATTATTAGATGAGTTGGGAGCTCAAGGTGAGATAGTTGGCTTATCTCTTCCTAGCGGTGATCAGCTGGTGGGTCAATCTTTGGCAGATGTTTCTTTTATGTTTCTCAAGGCGGATCCTATTAATGTCAAACGGGCAATGGTGGTCTGGAACCTTTTTGCTTTGGCATCGGGTCTTCACATTAATACTAAAAAATCCACCATTCTCTCTTGTACGGAGAATGATCTACAGGCCTTTGGATGGAATGGAATTGTGATCCCAAGGGGCAATATAACTAGACACCCGGGATATCCTATTGGTGTGGAGGTTGCTCCCCATGCTTTGTTGGATTGGATGGCATCCCGAATCCATGACAGGTTCATGTACTGGAAATCTGAGAGTTGGCCTCTTCATGTTAGGCTAAAAGTGGCTCAATGCATCATGATTAGTATGATTTCGTTTTTTCTGCCATTGTTGCCTTGGACTAAGAAGTCTCTTTTGGAATTGGTCCAGCCTATCAGATTTATGTTGTGGAAAAAGAAAGGCAATCGTTTGGGGCAGGTATGGATCTCTTGGCAGCATGTGACCACTCCGAAAAGGATGGGGGGTGCAGCTTTGTTGGATGTTAATTTGCATATGGCCGCTTTGAGGTTGTCCCTTTTGCAGATTCTATGTATTCAGTGTCATCCTTGGTCAACTATTGCCAAATTCTTCATAGAAAAGATTGGCATCTCTCATGGAAGCATGGTTATTCATGCTTCCTGGTGGCATGCGCTTAATTCTACGAGGCTCATAAAGGTCTCCTAGTCTTTTCTCCTTTCTCATTTAAGTGCTTCATGGCAAGAGATGCTTTGTTTTGCTGTCTGGCGTCCTCCGGATATTCGTACGGAGGAAAATTCGTTGCAAGGAGAAATACTGGCTTCCTCAAGGTTGTTGGATTGGCCACACAAAAGATTTGTAGCGAGATAAGTTTAATCGGATGGCTAGGTTAGGGTTGAAGATAGTCTATGATGGGGTTATTCCGGGGCAGCCCCACCTTTATTCTTTTAGGCGTATTCGTCGGTACTTTAGGGTGCCTTGTGGATACATGGACATTTGGTATTCTATACAAGACTGTCTTCAGAGGTTCTCTCCTTTGCTTACATTACAGCCATTGCATCCATGGCGTGACTGGAAGTTTGTGCTTCCTGATGACTTTCAGAAAAGGTCAATAAATTAGATATATCATCAGATGGTGGAAGCTAAAAGATGGGTCACGGGGAAGGTTAATAAGTTCTGTCATCTCAGGGATAGCAAAAAGAAGTGGTGGGACAGATTTATCCAGCTTTGGAAGTCTAAGGTTCCGTATCAGGGTAAAGTGTCCATGTGGAGGCTGCTCATTGGGGGTCTTCCAATGGGAGAAGTGCTCCGTACCTGAAAGATCTTTGGAGGCTGCTGTGTTTTCTGTACTACATGTGATGAGACATTGCTTCACCTCTTTGTCTCTTGCCCTATTGTGAGACAGATATGGAATTTCATTTCCCGTGTGTGGTTCTCGATGTCCCAGCACCACATACCAGTTCGTTCGTGGATTATGGGAAATATGTCCTCTATGCCCTCTTTGTCTTCAGATTGTTCTTGCCTATTCCATTTTCTTAGATGGACAGCCCTGTGTCACATATGGCATACTTTTTGATTCGGCATCGAGCATCCATGGGCATGTGATCTGTGTGCGTGGATTGGTCTTATGGCAAATCACTTCTATGATGTCAGCAGACTTGGTCCTTCCGGACATTGCCGCTCCTTGGTTGGCGATTGTTCGCTCTACTCCAGTTGGTCTTTCTGTTTGATTTATTAGAATTGGTTATGTAATAGGTTGTTCTGAGAAGCCTACTCACATCTTGTAAATTTCTACAGTGACAGTGTGCGAGAGATTGAGTATGCTGACCTGATGCTCTGATGTAATAGCATGTAAGAGATATAGTGAGAATGTTGACCTGATGGTCTCATGTAAATATTTACTACTTAATTCAATTATCTTCACGAAAAAAAAAAGGTCAGTCGGAAGACGCCTTCCATTTCATCTATATGGAGGCCAAGCAGGGAGCAGGTGATAAGAGATTCATATACGAAGGATAATGTGCCGCAGGAAGATCAAGATTTAGGTTAATGGGGCCTTTTTTAGCCCTTGTAACTTTGTGAAAAAGGCGGATATCTAGGTCTTCAAACAATAAACAGGACTTGAGAGGTTATTTCAGCGTGATTTATTAGCTGTTCAAAGGAGAGATTCTATGGTTTGCAGCTGTCAAATATTTTGCAGTCCATATCTATGGCTCACGTGGCTGATGAGAATGGGGTAAGTAATTCCCTTGGGGAGAAGGAAAAGAGAGGGATTAAGTGCAACTTACCTGACTGGTCCATTTAAGATGGTGTATGTTTCATAGTCCATATCTATGTATCAGGTGGTTGATGAGGATGGGGGAAGCAATCTCCTTACACAGAAGAAAACGAGGGGATTGAAATGCAACTTACCTGATTGGTCCATTAAAGGATGTAAAGTCCCCAAAACACACTTACTAACTTTTAGCCCTTGTAACATTTAGAAAAACGGCAGAACTTGGACTTCAAGCAATCAACAAGTATGGGACGCTATTTGAGCCTTATCTAATAGCAGTTTAAAGGAGAGATTTCAGGGTTTGCTGCTTGTTGAAATTGATACTTGCCGTCTCCCCCTTGGGATGAGTGAAAAGGGGTATTAGATGCAACTTAACTAATTGGCCCATCATGTCCTACTCAAAGAGCTGTAAAGTTGTGTCTATTTAAAGTCTCGATGTTTGCCTTCCAAACTAATCCCCACTATCTTTTCTAATATTTTCATGTGGTCTCTTGATTCTTTGAAAGACATTGGGGTTCAACATGCAAAGGGAGGCATCCTTTATGAAGGTGCAGTGTATCTGTGACGCGGTAGCAGTTTCCTCAACAAATGACCAGTCACAAAATGAGCTAGAACCTTGCTAGAAATGTTCCTAGTACCACAGACACATAATTGGCCAAAGTTCTAGACATTTACAATGGCCCTAGGTGGTCATTTCTATTGTCCAAAGTGAGTTTACCTTTAGTAAACCATAGGGCAGCAGAACTTAAATCGACCATAGATTCAACAGTTAATCAGAATAGAAAGTAAAGAACAAGCGGAGCTAAAACACTTCTAGGTAGTTGCACATATGGTAACCATGAAACACATTTCACGAGGCATGTAACATGAAATGCGTTTCACTGTTGAAATATTTTAGTGTTTTTCACATACCCATTTCACTCCAAAGGAAACAAGCAATGTCTATAGTACACTTGTTGAATATATGTATTTTACATGTGTTATTCTGCGATTTCATGTTGCATCTCACTTAGGACATCCCCAAGGGTGAAACATTTTGTGCGGAAATGCAATGTTGCAGGTGTGATTGATTCAGGGGTGAAATGTTTCACTGTTACCTTGGTTGCACAATGCCACCCAGATATGAGCACAATTTGCTCAAAACCTTTGCATGCACCTGTTAGTGTTTCTTTACTTTATTTTAATAGAATAATACAACTCTACTTAGATGCATCTGCCCCACTCAGGTGCTACAACCGTTACTGCATCTCTGACGTGCCACCAGCACCTTGTCTAAATCAGTGCAGCCAACTAAGATTACCTTGGATGTCTTGCTTCGTGACTTACAGCAGCACACATGCAGCCAGCAAGCATCTCCATGATCAGATCGGCCTCCACAATTGTCAATTAGTTATCAGTCAAAACAGCAACACAATAGCCTGGTTGCTTGTTTGCAAGCACACCAGCCAGCAGCAGGCCAGAAACATCACCGGCTCTAAGGCAACACTGCCAGCTCTCTGGAAAGCATTGCCAATGCTCTGATTAGCACCGCCAGCCCAAGGATTAGCTTTGCTAAGCCAAGACAGCCTTGAGAGCTGCTGTCAACAGGCTCACTAGGTTTGGAACAGTAGTGCCCTCTCTTTTTGACAGCAAACACTGAGCAATCACTGCACAATTTGTCCAAATTGCTAGCCACGACTTGAATTTGATGCTATCTCAGCCTTGCAGCTTTTGGCTCATGGCTTTTCTTGCACAGAATAGCCAGACACAACTATTAGAATGCAAAAGAAAATAAAGCTTTCCAAAATTCAAAAGTTAAACATGACTTTACAGTACTCAAAGCTAAGCATGTCCATGATCAAATCAATCTCGAGCAAGCATCTTCATGATCAGATCATCTCCATAATTCTTGTGTTGAAAAAGGAAAAGTTTTGTTTTTTGGATTGAGGGAAGTGGCCTTGAACTTTATCCACCCATGTTTTTTTTTTTGACCGACATGCAATGTCTTTTAGATTTCAGGTTTCATTTCTAATCTCAATTATACTTTTATTGCATGTGTTTGCATGCTTATTTCTCTTTATTAAAGCCATCCGAAGTGTGAGGATGCATGGAGTCACACAAAGATTTGCATAACTATGAAGGTTGTACTAACTCGTAACTCTTGCTAGCAACCAATAGCTACTAAATAGTGAGCATAATGTGTATGTTTGGCAACGTAAGCATCTAACTATGTAAATGCTAAAGTAGTAACTTCTCTAGTGTAGTATAACATGCGTGCGCATGTGCATGCACACACATTTATATTATATTCATATTCATATTCATATTCATATTCTTCCGGTTTCCATTTTCTTGTTTTGTCACTTTAGACCAAGGCCGAAAGTCCATTTCGAGACTTTGAAATGTATATCCACATCTCCATTTTCAAACTCTTAGCAATTATAGTAGAGTCGGCCATTCTTTGCCACATAGTAACATGTGATGACCATTTTCTAGCTGCTTGTCTTTGTCCCATCTTGTCCCTATAACATCCACTCCCATCCGCACGTTACAGCCCTCTTTGATGTTGATAGTAGGGGATTGCAAATTTTGATTCTCGTCCTTGTCCCTAGAACTTGTCCCATGTTACTATGCTTTGACAAGAATCCACTCTTGTACAAATTGTGATGTCTTGTTTGCTAATCTTTTATAAAGCCAAATGAAATCTTCATGAATGACACTTTCCAGCTTCTAGCCGAATATCCATTTTGAGACTCTAAAATGCATTTCCATATCTCCATTTTCAAAACTCTTGGCAATTATAATGGAGTCAATCATTCTTTGCCACATAGTAACAAAAGTCTGTAGTGTCACCATCGATATTAGTGGCCAATAAATTGGTCTAGGCCCAAGTTTGACACCGGGTATCACCTAGTAGCTATCAGGTATAACTTATATAACTTCCTTTGGCATGCACTGCATCCTTGAGGTCCTTGGCTTGTTACCATGAAATAATTGCCATGTGCGTCTCATATTATCGGCAAGATTAAAACATCTCAAAATTTCACGTCCTTGTGACAAAGCGAAGGATTTTCAATGGTTGCTACTTCTTTTGTTAAACATCGGTAGATATCCCTTGCCATTGGCTCCTTACTTGTGCGATGGTGCGGAGTGTTTGGTTACTACTATTGGCCATTTGGTTTCGTGTGGTTGGACTATCGATGCTTTGAAAAGAGTGGATCTTTGGACATCCCAAGTTTGTGGATGCCATGCAGGCTGATATGAAAGTGCTGTTTTTTTTCTTACGCTTCTGGGGTTGTTGGCATATATGAACCATGAGGAATGCATTTATCTTTGATGCTTCATCGGGAGTGTAGAGTCATACAGTTCACTTGAAAGGACTTTTTCACTTTGCTTCCTTTGTACTTTGATTGTGATATCTCAGATTTTATGCCCGATGGCATAGAGCCATCTTGGATTGAGAGGGAAACCGATCCTTCCCCCTTTATTGGATTTTATTGAAACAAATCATGGGCACCAAGTGCTTAAACCATATATAATGGACTAATTTGCTGCAATTGTGAGAATTAGAGTTTGATCCTAATTTTTGCATAAACTAGGTAGAAAGCTTATTTCCTTCTTTTTGTGCTTTGATATGTTTACTCTAAGTAGAAAGCTTTTTGGATGAGTGTTAGCTAAGCGTGTATAAAGCATGTGGCGGAAATTTCAGTGTTAGTGCTTTTTCAAAGTGAAGAGAGAGACCTCCAATATATAGATGTGGGGCTTGGGTGCTCAAAAGTGGAAAGTGGAGGCTACAAATGCCAAGTGTTTTTTGAAAATGATAAGTGCTCAACAAAATGATAAGAGTAGGGACACTTGTTACTTTCAAAATGACAAGTCCTATTCTAGATGTCATCTGTCAATTTTCTAGTGAAAGAAGCTTCTAAGCCTTCTACTTGAGTAATATCTCAAATGGTTAAGAATTTGAGATAGCTATTGAAGTCGAAATCGTTCCTTGTGAAATTTCGGAGCCTTTAACATGAAAAAAATTTAAGTTTAAGTAACTTAAAAAAATAGTTACCTTTGAAATTTTAAAAGTCGCCAAATTTCAATTTTGGAGAGCTTAATTGTATAGGTTCATCGGTTCATGGTTTATTTTCTTGATCATAAGCATTTGGTTTTTCCCTCTGAAATCACTCATTATGTGGGCTTCTAGTCGATGCGACTATTTGAGTGAAAAAATCTTAGTCATTTGGACTTGTTGGCAATTTGAGCACTTGACTAAACTTTTGATTCTTTTTGGGCATCTCATCAATGACAATCCAAATATGATCACAAGGTATTTCACAAAAAGATAAGCATCTCATGTATCTTTTTGAAATGCTTACATGATCACAAGGTGTCCTATAAAAAAATAAGCATCTAATGTACTTTTCATCCTACAACTTTTTCATAAGGTGAAAGCATTTTTTGATAATCGTTAAAATACTCTTATGGCTCCATTTAGAATCTAAATGAAAATAATTTTAAATTTCAAAAGAAACTTTTTAGAAATGTTCCTTGTTTTTTAATCATATGAAAAACTATTTGCTTGGTTGAACTATATCTTCTCGTTCACGTACTTCAAATGGATCCTCTATTTTAGATTCTAGTGGTGGAGGCCTTGTCAAGAAATGACTGAGCAACCAGAGAGAGAGTGGGATTTGCATGGAGAGACACAAAGTGTGTACGACAAACATTGAGAGAAGAAAAGAAGAGAAACTTAGATGAATGAATGAAATAATGAAGTGGATCTAAAACAAGGGTGCCGTAGCACAAAGGATGCCTTGGAGCAGGGAGATTGCCGAAGAAGCCTCCGAGTTTGCAAACGCAGGGATGATGAATTGTCGCTTGGAGTAGAGAGATTGCTAAAGAAGCTTGTGAATGTGCAATGCAGGAATGAAGAGGTGATGCTTGGAGTAGGGAGAGTGTCGTCGAAGGGTGAGGAGCCTTTGAGTTTGCAAACGTAGGCCTAAAGACTGATGCCTAAAAACTCTCCAGTAACTGGTATCAGTCTTTAGGCCTTTTGAGTTTGCAAACGTAGGACTAAAGACTGATTGTTGCCAGTTACTGAAAATGTAAATGTCAACAATCTCTAATGATGATGACGCTAACTAGGAAGTGTGACGTCTGATAAAGGAAGTGGCGAGGATGCAAAACACAAGATCCAACTAACCCTGATGATGATGCTTGCTTGTGGATGAAGTTGCACGATGAAGAAAAACTGTTTAGATAGTCAAACACAAAGGTGAAGATGACGCTTGGAGGAGGAGGAATTGTTGTGAGCTATGGATGTGCTGTCGCTAGGTTGGAGAAGTTGACGCTAGGTTAGAAATGAACTCCAAACGCAAACCTAATGCACAGTAGACAGGGCATTTATAGAATATGATGGAAGGAGAGAGGAGAGACGAAAGTCTTAGAAGAAGTGAGTGTGGTAAACTAGGTGAAGAATGAATGGGAAGTGGTATATATAGGCACTAACAGTCTCGAGTCTCGTCCACTGAAGTCTTCGGAGTGGCGCTCTGACTCTCTCAAAAGGCCGTAGAAAGGCTTTTTGGGGTTGGAAATTGAAATCCGAAATGGAATTGAAGAAGGAAAATTGCACAGAATGATGTGGTTTCTCAAGGGGCCTGTCATAAGGCTTCGAAATATGAATATGAAAAGTGTTGTGAATTCTCTAATTCTTTGGAAGTTGTAATCTATAACAAAAATCATTTATCTTTTCATTGACTTGAAATGACTCTTAATTTGTTGTTGTGAGCTTAGTGACTTTGGATGAAGGCTTGTTAGAGTTTCTTAGACAAGCTTTGTTAAATTTCAGCCACATGCAACCTCCTTGTAAAACAAAATGTCTTCTATGTTTATCTATTACTTTCTTTTGTTTTCCTTGAGATCTTTGTATAGCTTGTCTCACGGTGTATCCGTGTTATGTATAAATTCATTAGATGAAATATCTCCCCCTTTGAGAATAGGAAGTAAGAGTGGTTTACCATATATGATCTCGAATGTGTTTTACGTGTAGAAGTATGAACTATGTTATTCGAGACACACTCTACTTAATGTATATACTTTTTCCATTGTTGGTTGGCTTTATGACAATAGCACTTCAACGTATTCAATATTGTGAGATTGATTATCTCCCTTTGTTCATCAATTTGAGGATAACAAGAGGAAGAAAAAATAAGCTTTGTATTTAAATTTTCAAAGAGAGATCACTAAAAGAGACTAGCTATTCGTGGATCCCTTTCACTCACAATGGATTGTGGTAACCATGATGCTTGAAGATTTGGTGAATAAATATGCTATTCATATACTGAGACTTAATATTCTTCTTGACTAGAATGAAATGAGCCTATTTGTTGAACTTGTCAATAATAGTCCATGTGCTATCATTGCCATTGGCTTTTTTTGGTAAGCCAAAAATAAAATCCATAGCAATGTTTTCACAAGGTTAACTTGGGATTGGTCATGGTTGTAAAAGCTCTACAAACTTTTGGTGATCAAACTTTATCTTTTGACACACAAGTCATTCTTTAACAAACTGCTCAATGTCTCTTCGAAGGCTTGACAAAAAGAAATACATTTTAAGCATCTCAATTGTGTCCAAAATACCACGATGAGCCATGTAGGGAGCAACATGTCATTCTTCCATTATTTTAGGCTACAAATCTTGAGTAATACAAAATTTATTTCCCATCGAAAAAAATCCATCTTTGATAACATGAGAGTTTGTCTTTTTACCAATTTGTAAACTTTTTCAAATGATTTTAAAACCTTCATTAGAAGCATATATGTTTCTCATACCAATGAAATTTGTATGATGAATTATAGACATTGTATGAATCTTAGGCCTTCTTGACAAGGCATTACCTTGTTTTGCTTCTCAGGAATATGCAATATTTGAAATTTGAATTGAGCTAAATAATTGGCTCATTGAATATGCCTCTTAGAAATCTCTAGTTTGGTTGAGAAAATACCTCAGATTGTCAGGATCTATTTGCCTAAAAGATAGTGTCTCAAATCTTTGAAAGCTTGAATGATGGTGATTAGCTCCTTTTCATAGGTAGTAGCATTCTTTTTTTGCATTTTACTACCTTTTGCTTGTGTAAGCAACTGCATATTCTTCTTGGTTTAAGACTACACCAATGCAGTCCCTCAAAAAAAAGGCTAAAAACTACAATGAGATGATAAAGAGCTTACAATCAATGCAAGTGTTGATGCAGATGCTGTTCAAGCATTTGCATGCAAAAGTATTTGGGGTAGTAATCCCCAAATTTTTTGTGGGAATGGTGGAAAAATTACCGGATTTGCACAAACTCGATGAAGATCCATGCAATGGACTGTGAATCCAGCAAAGCCCCAAATTTTATGGTGGAAATTTCAAGAAATTGCAGCAATTGGGCAGTTCGGTCAAAACCCCCAAACTGTTGGGTGCGGAGTGGGTGAAATTGATAATTTCTTGGAAATTGAGAATGAGACAGGCAAGACGAATCGGAAATTGTGAAAATTTCTGAAAAACTCCAAATTAAAAAAGTAGGGTTTCTGAGATTTCAGGTGCAACAGAAAATTGCAGAGATGTGTAGAGGCAGGGCTGAGAGAGGCTGGGTGCAAGGCTGAGGTCGTTCACGTGTGTGCAGGACTGCACCCAAAATTGTGTGCAGGCCGCGTAGAGAGAAAGCGATGCAGAAAAGGTCACAGTTGATGTGACAGCAGCTGCGGGCAGCACATGAGGGACTCCACACGTCAAAGGTGGCGGTGGAACCAATGTAGCAATGGCGGTGCGGCCAGTGGCACAATGGCTTTGATACCACTATTGAATCGAATGGACAGCTTGATAGACAAGAAGTGGAGTAGAGAGTGAGAGTGAGAGGAGACACACAAAGAAGCGTGCAAGAGTATCTTCACTAAAATGAATCACAAGAATGAGAATACAAGCTACAACCTCGAGGTTATATAGGCCTACACACTAAAGTGAATTCACATGGGGAAAAAAACCCCTCCCACACAAGAGGGTAAAAAGTGCCTGGTTGTGTTCACACCATAAAGACTCTGAGGAAAATACAAGGTGTATTTAAAAGGTTAGTGTCAGTTGGTGGTAAGAGATTCTAGCCCTTCTGACTTGAGGATGGCTTGTTATTCCGTTGGTCCCATGCTCTGTGGGTTTGCATGATTGGAGGTGAGTCTGGATAGTAACAAGGGATAGCCATTTTCTAGCTTTGCCTCCTAGTCCCATTGCGTCCTTGTACTGTCTCAATCCTGTCCCCATCTTATAGCCCCCTCTCATGGTGACAGGGGATGGTCGTCCGCGTCAGCGTCAGCGTCCCTGTCCCCAAAACCCATCCCATGTTACTATGCAAGTTTGATATCCATTCCTTTGTTACATTTCTATGTGTATGGCTTGTATTGTGCCTTGTCTATAGGTTAACCATTGGACATAGTAACATGGGATGGGGTATGGGGACGGGGTTGGGAATGGGGATGGGAGATGGCCAAAACCAAGGATAGGAACGGGGGGTAGGATAGCATATATAAATAACCTTTTAGACTTCATATTTACCAAATCTATGCATGTAATGTGGTGGGTGGATGTGTACTATCACAAAACATGTGGATATTCATGAATAGACACGTTCTAAAAAGACTCTCTTGCATGTGACTTGGGTTGATTTGGTATTCGAGTATGCTTATTTTGCATGTGTTTATTTGTGTGAGGAAAGGGAAACAAAAAAATCTAATGTATTCAAGTTTTTGCAAGAAAAAGGTTAAAAGTCAAAAGAAAAAGAAGACATCCATTGCCAAAAACATTGGCTGTCCTTGAAAAGGGGATAGCTGTTGGGCATGAGATAGGGGATGATCCCCATTCCATTTTGGTATCTCCACCAACAGTTGTGTGTGGGGTAGTGTCCCTACATCTGCAGGGCCGAGACTGCCATCCCCTGTTACTATGCTATTGAATCTAGGTAGGTGTTTCAACTCAAATGTCCGAAGCTTAATATAAAGTGAAGAAGTCTAATCTTTGTCCATTTGTCACTTACTACCAGGTCAAAGTTTGGCCTCTGGAAGGCATGAGCAAGAAAAAAGTAGAAGATTTGTTGATATCAAACTTGGGGTGCTTGCTTTGGTTCATGAAGGGCCTTTTGTGATACCAAACTTGGGGTGCTTGCTTTGGTCCATCACGGGCCTTTTGTAACTAGTTTTTGAATCCTTTGATATTGTGAGATTGAAGCCCAATGGCTGCTCCACAGATCTCTTCTTGGAGGTTACCATTAAGACAATTCAAAGGCTGAATTCATAGCCATCTCTCATGAGTAACCAATGCAATGATCATCAAGATGATAGTCATTTGTGCTATTAGCGCAAACACTGCTGTATATTCCAAGGTCCCATCGTCTGTGCACTTGGTCATATAGACCCTTTTGACACAAATCATGACAAATGATTCAACGATTCTTAGAAGGGGATAGTATTGAGAAACCCTTCACCCTTCACCTGTAGTTTGGGTTTTTGCGTTTTGCGTTTGGGGTTTGCAGTCTGTCATGAGGACATGTATTTTTGAAACCTCACTTAATATGTGGATTAATTTTTAATCACATGGTTAAGTAAATGTTGGACATGTGAGGTGTAATTGGGGTTAGAGTAAATTTACGAGCCCGAGACCCAAGGAAACCACGGGATGTCAAAGACAAAAGTTGCTATAAGTTATACTCCAGTTGTTGGCCTAGGTCATTCATTTGGCCATAAGTGTTAGTTGGTGACATTAGAGATGTGGCATTTAATGGTACCTAATGCCAATTCGGGAATGGAAGTTACCTAGCCAATTTAATTATTGGCTAGTCAAATCATTTTTCTGGGCACCAAAATAATCGTTAGATTAATTTTTAGTATTTAAAGATCGAAAATTAGTATTTAATTATGGATAATGCTGGAAAAACCATTTGGGAAAGTTGCCACTTGTTAAAAATGCCCATGCAAGATTGAAAAACGTCTTTAGAGGTTGGAGAGAGGCATTTTTAGTGTATTCAACTTGCAAGATAGAGGGAGGAAATATTGCTGGTCTGATTTGCAGCCATTGGAGGACCTTTTGAGGTAGTTAGGGGTAGGAGAAGACCAATCAACAACATGTGACAACATCTATAGGTTGTTGAGACAAAGCGGCAATAGTAAATGATTGATTTTCTTCAGTTCTTTACATCTACAAGCTGTTGTAGTAGGGCAACAGTTGCATTTGACTGATTTTCAATCATTCTTCGCGACAAAACTTTGAATTTTCTCTCTTATCTCCTAGACATTTCATAGCCTTGCTCAAATTAATATTTAATTATGGATAATGTTGGAAAAACCATTTTGAAAGGTTGCCACTTATTAAAAATGCGTATGTAAGATTGAAAAACGTCTTTAGAGGTTGGAGAGAGGCATTTTTAGTATAATCAGCTTGCAAAAAGAGAGGGAGGAGATGTTGTTGGTCTGATTTGTAGCCATTGGAGGATCTTCTAAGGCAGCTAAGGGCAGGAGAAGACCAATCAATAGCAGGTGACAACATCTATAGGTTATTGAGACAGGGCAACAACAGTAAATGACTGATTTTCTTCAGTTCTTTGCATCTACAGGCTGTTTTGGTAGGGCAGCAGCTGCATTTGATTGATTTTCAGTCATTCTTCTCGACAAAACTTTGATTTTTCTCTCTCTACAGCTTTCTCTCTCATCTCCTAGCCATTTCACAGCGTTGCTTCGAAGATCTCAGCATTTGGATCCTTGGAGGGTGAGAAATTGTAAATTTCTCTGCTGTAAATCCTAATTTACAGGAGAAATTAGAGTTTAGCGGTAGCCTCAGGAAGCGTGCCAGAAATTGAAGCTCCAAGACTTGGATTTTTCAGGGCTGAAGGTGAATTTCAGCTAAATTCAGGTGGAGGACTAGCCAGCCATTGAATTTAGGGCATTTCCATCTCCATCAAAGTAGTTGAAGGCCAATTAAGTGCCGAATTAAGGGGCAAATTAGATTGAAGACTTGCTGGTCACTTTGGACAGCAAAGGGAGTTTGGATTGCGAAGGGGATCGGGAAAATCCCATTGTAAATTAACCTTTTTTTCAATAAAGCTAAATAAATACCGAAAGGGGCGCCAGTTTTGGGGCTAATCGGGTGTGCATTGTCCAATATCAGTAGGTAAATTTGTAGTTTCAGATTTGCATTTATTGTTTGTTGCTGTAATTAGCTTGTAATTAGGGATTTACCACCCATTCACTGAAGGAAAGCTGGTTACAACATCCCCAAAAAGGGGTGCCATCCTAGACTGACTGTGCCTATTTATAGGCCACTCTCTTATTCATTCCTCACGGATGATTCTTTTCAGTCTGTCACCTCTTCTCTCCATCCTTTCCACTCCCCTCACACCCCTTCAGTAGGACATTGCGGTTCGTAGTTCGTGGTTATCTTCATCATCTTCCTTGTGCTACGACACCCTTGTTCCCTTGTATCACATTCACTCCATGATTTAGAACTTCATCATTCCATTCATCATAGTTTCTTCTCTCTTCTCTTCTCTTCTCCATGTTTGCCGAGTTCATTACGTGTTCCTCTCCGCAAACCCTATTGACTCGTTGGTACATCATCTTTTGACACGGTATTAGAGCTGGATTTGCTCAAAAAGTGGCAAAGATCCTCCACTCCAGTGAAGGCAAAGACCGGTGGCGGGTTGTGTTAGCGATCAGATTCCTGGCCGTACAGTACGGCAGCCTGGTTGGACTGACCACCTGTACTGGTCAGTCGGCTGCATTTAATGCAGCCGGTCTGTCTATTTTGTGCGCATTTTGGTTGGCTATTTATAGCCGATGTTCTGCACACTTTTCTAGAGTTCTGTTCGCAAGTTACAGGCAGGAGATCGTGCAGACTGCAGCGGACTTCGAGATGAACAGCAGGTTGCATCGTCGAGGTGGAGACACGCAGTCCCGCACACTACGCCCGTGTACATATCTGCATATCTCTGTATACAGCACACTTTATATAGTAGATCTTCATCTTCCACCGTCTCTTTCTCTCTCTTCTCTCTTTGCGTTCTCTCTCTCTCAGTCTTTGTCCCACGCTTCCGCATCACTGCACTCTAACATGGTATCAGAGCAGTGAAGAAGGACTGACTGAGTGAATAACCTACTTGAAGAGGAGATTTCATCGCGACACAAGGCTGCGTTTCCAGTGTTTGAGGGCGAGCGGGAGGGCTGCGCATTGGAACAAGGTTGAAGCGAGCGTGGGCGTGCGGGAAAGGAGTCCAGTTGGTGGATTTGCTGCTGTTTACTGTTGTTTGAAGAGGAGGAAGGCTGAGTTTTCAGCTTTCAAGTGCAGGTTTTACTTTTTCATCACCTCCGGCGGGTAAAGAAGGTATGGGACGTGGAAGAAAGAGCCCTAGTAGGCTGCGTTTTCACAGTCAGAGGGGGTTGCTTTTGCGTTTGTGAAGGCATTACAAGTGAAGATGTCTACAGAGATTGACTTGGAGTTCTAGACGATCATGGATCGGAAGGTGCTTGTCTTACCGGCTCTCCCTGTAGATCAAAAGCTCGATGGCGACAATTACCGCATCTGGCACGTGATGATGTTGGCCATCCTTGAGTCTTATGATTTGGCAGAGCTTGTACAGGAGGAGATCGACCGGCCCTCGGTGAGAGATGAGTCCAAACTCTCTTCCGATGCTCGTGCAGAGTTAGCCAAGGCACAGTCTCACTGGGACAAACTGAATGCCCGGATTCGTTTTTTTCTTTTTCTGTCTTGTACTACAGTCGTGATAGCCCACATCGAGCACTTGACGGTGGCTCGGGAGATATGGCTAGAGCTTGACCAGATGTATAACCGGATGACCCTTATGAAGCGGGTTTCTTTGGAGGTGCAGATGCAGACCTTGTCCGTGAACAAGTCTTCCTCGTTGCGGGAGCATATCAACAAGCTTAGACAGCTTTAGATGCAGGTTCCGAATGCGGGGAAGCCGATTTCCTCCCAAGACATGGCGATCACACTCTTGTTCCAATCGCCGCCACGATTGTGTGCTTTTTACTCCGTCCTTATTGCTTCGGGGCGTGAGTCTACTCTTCGGTGGGAAGAGCTGGTTCCTATGATCTTGGACCAAGAGGAACAACTGAAGGGACAGCAAGCTTCCAAGTCAGAAGCTTTGACAGGTCAAGCCTCTCAGAAGAAGGGAAAGGACCAAAAGAAGAAGAAGGAGGACAATAAGTCAAAGAAAGACAAGGAAAAAGAATCCACATGCCATATTTATAGTAAGACCGGCCATTGGAAGAAGGATTGCCCCGACAAAGACACGAAGGACACCAACAAGGACTCGAAGGATTCTGGAGCGGTGGCTGCACCCTCATCAGCTGCGTTTCTCTATCTAGCAGTCATTGAGGGCTCTACACCGAAGGCTTCTAATGCTGCGATGACAGCTACCCAGGCTCGAGAGTGAATCATTGACAGTGGTGCCTCCCGGCACATGACTCCTTCATCAATTGGTGTTGCCCAGTTGCGATCTTCGCGTGGGTAGATTCTCATCGGAGATAGCTCTTCGGTGTCTATTGCAAGACGGGGTGAGATGCAGCTTATTCCAGATGGACGTCGTGGTATCTATACCTCAGAGGTCTTGCATGTGCCAGGTTTAGGGTATCATCTACTTTCGGTTCATAAGATTTGTTCACTTGGACTATTGGTGGAGTTTGACAGTGATTCGGTGCGAGTCCTTGATCGTGGGTCAAGGAAGGTTCTCTCATCAGGATATGAGGAGAATGGCATTTACAAATTGACGTCTTCTACTGCTCTTCCTACTCTTCTTCTTATCTCTCAGACACAGTCAGAGCTCTGGCATGCTCGGTTTGGTCACCTGAACTATGATTATCTTCGGAGGGCGTCACGTGGATAGCTTGTTCAAGGGTTGCCGGACATAGTGGTGAGCCAGCAGGCATGCGTCTCTTGCATTCGTGGGAAGCAGCATAGGGATGCGATTCCCAACAAAGCTTCACGGTGGTCTACTTCCCTGATGGAACTTGTATCTACTGATCTTTGTGGCCCTATGAGGAATGAGTCCTTGACAGGGAGCTCGTACTTCATGTTGATTGTAGATGACTACAGCAAGATGACTTGGGTCTATTTCTTGGTGTTGAAGTCGGAGGCTTTCTTTCACTTTAAGGATTGGCTTCTCTTTGAGGAGAACCGATCGGGCCAGCGATTGAAGACCTTGCGATCGGACAAGAGTGATGAATTTGTTTCTAATGAGTTTACTCGTTTTTGTGCAAATAAAGGTATTCATCGGGAGTTTGCTAACACCAACACTCCTCAAGAAAATAGCATTCTTGAACGGAAGAACCGAAGTGTGATCGAGATGGCGCGCACCATGATGGAGCACCAACAGACACAGTTTTTGTGGGTCGAGGCTGTGGCTACTGCAGTCCACATCCTTAATCGATCCCCCACTTCGGCCGTTGATGGGATAACACCTTTTGAGGCTTACTTTGGAACTAAGCCCGATGTTTCTTATTTCAGGGTTTTTGGGTGTGATGCCTATGTTCACATTTCCAAGACTCATCGTGATAAATTTGAAGCAGCTTCTCGAAGACAGGTGTTTGTTGGCTATAGCTCTTAGTCCCAAGGCTATCGTTTGTATGATCCCGTCAAGCGGGATGTGTACACTAGTCGAGATGTGCGGTTCGTGGAGGTTCTGGCCATAGCAGCAGGTGAGGAGCATCTCGTTCTTGGAGATCCAGGGGAAAGTTGGGCTCCCGAGATAGTTTCTTTGGAGCCAGCGCCTTTTGATTCCGATTCTGTTTCCGATACAGAGTCTACTGTTCCAGTGGTCACCCCCGAGGAGTTACCACCGGTGGATATCCCAGAGTCTTCAGCTGATGGAGAGCGACGAGGAGAGGTCCGGTCTCCTCCTCGTTGGGCCCGTGACACACTCCGAGATTCAGGGATCGAGGGGGTTTCTGAGGAGCGGGGACCGCAGGATGGTCCGCGGCAGTCATGGAGGCACCAAGCACATTCTACGGAGCTTGTTTGCTCTAACTATTGTTTGATGACCCGTGTTATGCAGGATCGAGAGCCCACCTCCATGAAGGAGGCTTTACAGTCCGCACCATGGAAGAAAGCTATGGAAGCCGAGCTGGAGGCTATTGAGAGGAATGGCACTTGGTATCTCGTGCCTCGCCCCTCAAATAAGAAGGTGATTGGCGTCAAATGGGTCTTTAAGACCAAGTACCTTAGCGATGGTTCTTTGGACAAGCACAAGGCTCGCCTTGTTGCTAAAGGTTTTGTACAACGCCCAGGGATTGATTATCATGACACTTTTGCCCCTGCTGCTCGTATGGCGACTATTCGAGCTGTTCTTGTCTTGGCTGGCCATAGGAGATGGCCTGTCTACCAGTTGGATGTGAAGTCGGCCTTCCTCAATGGTGATTTGAAGGAGGAGATCTATGTCGAGCAGCCTCCTGGCTTTGTAACTTCAGATGGGCAAGTCTACAGGTTAAAGTAGGCCTTATATGGCCTCAAGCAGGCTCCGCGTGCATGGAACGAGAAGATCGACTCATTTCTTTAGTCACAGTTGGGATATCCGCGTTCCAAGGCTGATCCGCAGCTTTATGTACACACTTTCGAGGCTGGTTGTGTGCTTTTTGTGTTGTATGTTGACGATTTGATTGTCATAGGTGATCATGCACAGAAGGTCAAAGAGACGAAGGCAGCTTTATATCAGACGTTTGAGATGACGGACTTGGGTTTACTCCACTTCTTCTTGGGCCATGAGATTTATCAGTCTCAGAGGGGGATTTTCCTCTCTCAGCAGAGATATGTACAGGAGCTCTTGGTTTCTTTTGCGATGGAGGATTATCGGACCATTTCTACTCCTATGGATCCGAACTGGAAGGCCACTTCACACTCAGATTCTCCCTTGGCGGATGCTTCCCGCTATCGTCAGTTGATTGGATCATTGATTTGGCTCCTCAACACTCGTGTTGATCTTTGTTTTGCCGTTGGTCTCTTGGCGGGGTTCATGAGTGAACCTCAGACGATGCATTGGCAGGCTGCCCAGCAGATACTTCGGTATTTGAGGGGGACATCTGACTCAGGGATTCATTATCCAGCAGGCACAGGTGGTTCAGATCTTGTACTTGCAGGTTGGAGCGACTCGGATTGGGGTGGTGATGTGGACCACAGGCGGTCTACTACAGGCTACTGTTTTACCTTGGGTGTTGGTGTTATCTCATGGAGTAGCAAGAAGCAGCCCACGGTAGCCCTTTCATCTACTGAGGCGGAATATCGGCCGCGTCTTCCACCACATGTGAGGCTGTGGCTTTGGAGATTGTTGGCGGAGCTTGGCTGCCCCCATACTCGTCCTACTTTGCTGCAATGCGACAATGAGAGTTGCATTGCCTTGGCACGGAATCCTGTTTTCCATACCCGGACAAAGCACATAGAGATCCAGTACCACTTCATCAGAGAGAAGCTTCTGGATGAGACCATCGCTGTGGAGAACTGCAAGACGGAGGACAATCTTCGCTTTCCCAGGCTCTACTTCGGAGACATGCCAGATCCCTCAGGCTTCTGCCACGTCCAGGCTTTGAGAGGGGGTGTTAGCGATCAGATTCCTGGCCATACAGCACGGCAGCCTGGTCGGACTGACCAGTCGGACTGCCATGTCCGACCTGTACTGGTCAGTGAGCTGCATTTAATGCAGCCGACCTGTCTATTCTGGGCGCATTTTGGCTGGCTACTTATAGCCGATGTTCTGCACAGTTTTCCACAATTCGATTTGCAGGTTACAGGTTGGAGATCGTGCAGATTGCAGCGGACTTCGAGGTGAACAGCAGGTTGCATCGTCGAGGTGGAGACATGCAGTTCCACGCACTGCGCCCGTGTACATATTTGCACATCTTTGTATACAGCACACTTTATACAGCAGATCTTCATCTTCCACTGTCTCTTTTTCTCTCTCTCTTTTCTCTCTGCGTTCTTTGTCTCTCAGTCTTGGTCCCACGCTTCCGCATCGCTGCACTCTGACAGGTTGGGCATCCACTTCTCTTCTTCCGTTGCATCAAAATCTCGTTTTTGTAGGTTTCAAGTGTTTTCAGCTTGCAGCCCACACCCCTTTCTCAGAGGACATCGCATTCTCAGCTGTCCCTTGCTGTCATCTATAGTTTGGCGCCTATTTCCAGCCTTCCACCTGTAGTTTGCAGTTGTTTACAGTAGAGCGACTGTTGCTAATCACTCTCCATTTAGAAAACAATCTCGTTTTTGCAGATTTCAGGTATTTCAGTTTGCTGCCCACACCCCGAATGCAGAGGACATCGCGGTCCAAGCTGGCCATTGTTGTCTACAACAGTTTGGTGCTTGTTTCCAGCCTATCACACACTGTTCGGAGCTAATTTCAGCATATTGACTGCTATTGCTGTTTTTTCTTGCGTTTTTAGTCTTTCTCTCTCCTGTAGCCTACGTTTTTAGTCTTTCTCTCTCCTCACTTGCGTTTTTAGTATTTCTCTCTCCTCACCTGTGTTTTTCTACTAGTTGCAACCTCTTACTGTTTGTAGCATCCTCCTCCCATTGGCAGCTCACTTCTAGCGCTTCCACAACCCTTCCACCCCTTGCGGCAGACATTGCGGTTCGTGCTTCACACTACCTCACACCCCTTGAGGCGGACATTGCGGTTCATGGTTCGTAGCTGACCTCTTTCACCTCTTCCTTTTTCAGCAAGGCACATTGGTACCCATGGCTTCTTTACCAACAGATGACCAAACTACTGGGTGCTCCTACTGTGGCATCACTGGGCACACCACCGAAGATTACCGACTTTGACCTTTGCTTCCCATCCCTCGGAGTATATGCGTCTTCCACCAAGCACTTCTTGTGCTACCTCTCCTTTTTGGGTCATAGAGATTGTTTTGCATTGGCTATCAGAGTATTATGCTCAAGGCAATAAGACGCATCCAATGCACACTAAGTCCTTTCGAGCACATGGAGGATCGATTGGCGTTACGACCTCTTGGAGATCGTCGCAATGCCGACGACAGCCTTCTCCCACTTATTTTCAGGTACAGTGGCTTCCACAACCTACGTATTTACAGTTTGCTCCATTGAGAGACAACGATTGTTTGATGCCGTCTCCTTGTCAGTCCACTCCTTCAAGAGACAGTAGCTGCTCGACTCCTTCCTCTTCTTGGGCTATCCAGTTCGCTCCACTGAGAGTCAGTGAATGTGGCCCACCTCTTGCTCATTTTGAGCCCCACCCTTCCCCACCCTTGACTACTCAGGTTTGAGAGGCCATCTCTGGGAGCTCTTTGGCAACCTAGATACCTTCTTCGGCATGATCGGCGGCACTTCCTTCATCATCAGACATTTCGGAGTCCGTGATCCATGAGTTTTTGGATTCCCTATCTACTACAGAGGGGGATGTTATTTCTTTGCCCTCAGAGGAGGCATCCACTTCTTCTTCGACTTCAGCGGGGGCCCCTCCACCTCCCACCTCAAAGGGGGAACCTACTCCACATGAAGTTCTTCACCTATTCTCTACGTTCTTGGGGTAGTTGTTCTCGACCAGTCATCTCTTCTATCGATACCCAGGATCTTCAGGTACCACCTAGATCGGGACCTCAAAGGTTCAGCCGTGACTTGGTGACATGGCCTTCGTATTCCTTCCAGCATAGATGCACGGAGCTAGTGGCTTCTCTCTCGAGGTTGAGTTTTGGGTTCTCTAGTTTACTCTATCTACTGTTTTTTACTGCAGGTTCCCTTTTCGGTGGAAATCTTGGATCTTAGGGATCCTCTACATATTCTTCCTCCTGTTCTCTTCTTGCCTTGGTCACTTGGTCAGCATGGAGCCACCTCCCGAGATCGAGTACGAGTATATCCTTATGGTTCTCAGCACCACACAAAGTCCAACATTCCTCCTATGCATTGCATGTTTTCATCATCTTTATACTAGGGTGCTTGGGCAAGTGAACAATTTTTCCACCAGGGACGCTGTCCAAGTGGCACCTGCTGCATGAGCATTCTTTAGCATGTAGCATTGCATCTCCATCTCACTCTTCTCTTGTTCTCCTTTTTGGGCCTGAGAGGGGGTGTTGAGAAACCCTTCACCCTTCACCCGTAGTTTGCGTTTTTGCGTTTAGGGTTTGTGTTTAGGGTTTGCAGTCCCAAAAAAGGGTGCCATCCTAGATTGACTATGCCTATTTATAGGCCACTCTCTCATTCATTCCTCACGGCTGATTCATTCAGTCCGTTACCTCTTCTCTCCAGCCTCTCCACTACCCTCACACCCTTTCAGGAGGACATTGCGGTTCGTAGTTCGTGGCTGTCTTCATCATCTTCCTTGTGCTACGACACCCTTGTTCCCTTGTATCACATTTACTCCATGATTCAGAACTTTGTCATTCCATTCATCAGAGTTTCTTCTCTCTTCTCTTCTCTTCTCCATGTTTGCCGAGTTCACTTTGTGTTCCTCCTTGCAAACCCTACTATCTCGTTGGTACGTCATCTTTTGACAGATAGTTGGTGCGTCTAACCCCTGGGCCTTTAGGAGATTATGGATGCTATTATAATAGGTTGCTTCAAGAAGCAGCCACATAGATCCAATGTACATGCGCATGACATCATTGGACATCCAAAATGGGCAATAAATCTAAGAAATGTAGACTGTTACTAGAAAGGTAAATGGATATTGATGCACAAATTGTCTTATAAGTTGTAAAATTTTGTGCACTTATAAGTTATGAAAAGGATTCCAGGGTTCATTTGTGCCGTATAGATTTCTGATTAATGTAAACAAATAATCTCTCTAAGCAATTAGACATAATAGATGCTTACGCAAAACTAGAGCTCATCCTCCTTTATAGCAAACTAAATTATCTTGATATGCAATGTCTTGCTGGAATTAAGAAAATGGAAGATAAGTGTTGATTTATTGCACAAAAGTACTTTGCTGGACATCCGGCGCCAAACAGAAGTCTTCATATATTTCATTGACTGATAATCTCCTGCAAATTTTCTGATCTTTGCTGCTAATTTTGGAACTAGGAATTAGTGGAAAACAACCCTGTCATTGCTGTAGAAGTGCTGCTGAAGTTGATGAACTCCGTGCAAATTTCTGAGTAAGAATTCCTGGTTGGACTCTTATTTTTTCATTGCTTCTGTCACTGTTATGAAAATTGTACTGTTATGGTTTCTCTGATTTTAGATATGCCATTGTTTTGGCAGTTATTTTAAAGTTTTGGTCAACATGGACATGAGTCTACACTCTATGGAGGTTGTTAATAGACTCACAACGGCTGTAGATCTGCCCACAGAATTTGTACACATGTATATCTCAAATTGCATCTCTTCTTGTGAAAATATCAAGGTAAGCAGCAAAGTGGTGGTAAAACCTTCTGGCCTTGATGTGGCAAGTTGTTTTCTGAGAAAGTGCGTGTAGTATGGCTTCACTTTGTGCAACATCATGAGCTTTTGGATTTTGGACTTTACATCTTGTTTTGGATTGGTTGAGTTAATTAAAGGGATAGTTTGTGTGCAGCAATTGTGAATGAACCTGTATGATATGCTTTGATTTTTAGTCTCACACGGTCACTCTCTAAGTTTTCAAATCCCCATACTTCTTCCATCAACTCTAACTGTTTTTGATCCTTGAGTTTTACATATCTGATGTCCCTTTGCTCAATTAACATCATCATCGGTTGTTATTTCTTTAGGTCTCTTTGTAATTTCCTTTGTATAATTAACAAAGATGATCTGTGGTAGCCAACTGTATCACACCATGAAATGCATGATTGCATGGGTTGAATGTTCATGGAAAGTGGCCACTTGCTGGTATTGTGCTCATTTTTATGGTCAGGTTAAACTGTAGCATGTTGGCAGAGGTTGTTAAGAGTTGGGCTTATGTTTAAGAGGCTGATCGAACAGCTCTGAAACCTTGATATGTGCAAGAAGAGGTCAACACAATGTGCAATAATCTAAGAAGGTATAGTGTGAAAGAGAGAGACCACCATACTGGAGGACTGACGGCATTCCTTAAGCTCTAGTTGGGGTCCAAGGCAGGAAGACTGTCAAGAAATATGGTCGAATGGTGTATGGGAGGAGGGCTTAAATAGCAGTGACTCATTCTCATGTTGCACATGGATAGAGAGGGTTTGGTACCTTATGAGAAGCCTATACAAGAAGAGCCTTGTGCTCATTGTGATCAGTCTTGAGCAATGTGAGCAAGAGCTGGATCAGGTCCTTACAAGTAGTTGTTTTGGTCTACTTGCTCTCTATTTCTGGTTTGTTTCAGTCCTTATTTCAATATGATCTCCTTAGTTCACAATCCACCCTATCTACAGATAACTAGCTTTAGATAACCCATGGTATCAGATCTCAGTTGAGCTACTTAGTCAATCAACTGATTTTACTAGGATAAGCCTTTTTCGAGCCTTTTGCTCATTGTGATCAGTCTTACGCAATGCGAGCAAGAGTTGGATCAGGTCCTTAGAATTGGTTGTTTTGGTCCGCTTGCTCTCTATTTCTGGTTTATTTCAGTCCTTATTTCAATCTGATCTCCTTAGTTCACAATCCACCCTAGCTACAGATAACTAGCTCTAGATCGCCCATGATTTTTATCATGGTATCAGATCTCAGTTGAGCTACTTAGTCAATCAACTGATTTTACTAGGATAAATCTTCTTCATTTACTATTCTTTTCAGCATTCCTGAGTTTTCCCTAATTTATTTTAACTATCAAGTGGACATGGGAACGGCGCTCTTCTTGAGCCTCATGGCATCCACTTCTTTGGGAAAGGCCTCTAAAGAAGTCAGTATTCAACTCCCAAACCTACAACAGCATAGAAACTTTCTATGTGTGAGCTTGAATTTCAGTAGTTTGTCACTTAAGCATCTTGCAACCTTTTTTAGGAAAATGCAGTTGCCTGCTTTGTCACCATTTGCAGCTGTGAAGCCATGTGATCAATGGGCTCAAGAGTTTGTGCAATAAAATTCAGTGTACAAGGTGCACATGGGCCTGGAAGACACACCCTGCTCTATCATGAGGAGCCCACTAAACCAAAAGTTGTTAAAGTATCTGTGCAGGAATGCATGGAGCTAGCAGAAGCTCTTCTGTGTGCTTCTACTTGATAGATTAAGCTTGCATTCTTTCTATGCTTACTCCCGATAAACTCATCAAAGCTTCTACTCAAGCAAGCTCTCATTGCCAGAGTTTTCTTATTTCTGCACAAAGGAGGTCTCTCATTAGAGAGACTGTCTGCAAAAGAAGCTTTGGGCTGAACAACTCAGACTGCAGCATCAAGGAGTGTGAGGGGCTTTGGCAGTTTGGCAACCCCAGGCAATATAGAAAACTAGAAAAAGGGGAAATGAAAGAGGTTACAGGTGACTATTAGAGAGAAGGGTGGGGCACAAAGCACAGAAGAGCATGAGGTACCCCTGGATCCTGGTGAAGATCTAAGTTTTCTGCAGGACACAATAGTGACTGCGACAGAGATAAGGAAGAAGCTTCTCTTTTTACTGGTCTCTGTCTCTTGTAGCCTCCTCTTTTGTCCCAAAGCTTTCCAAATTGTTCAAACTTTGAATGAGTTGTAAACTGGCAAGTCCTCTTTAACTGCTGCAACCAATCTTCTATGCTCGGAACCAAACAAAAGCTTGAAAATGACATCCCTGTTGGATCAAAGACATTCTTTGATACCACTATAATAAAGCTAGCCTCTAAGTAGAAAAGACTTCTAACAATCGTAAGAAATTAAGAAAATGAAATAGCCATAACTAAGTCACATTATGCATATGACTCAATGTAGCCATAGCCAAAAGATACAATGGTGGACATGAAAGAGCAGCAAGAAACACACCTCTTGCAATGGTGTAGCATGTAACTCAACACATGCTATGGTGGAGCATGAAAACATACCTCGTGCCATGGTAAGAGGATGGAAACCTCAAAGCTCCAAGAATGGAGATGACAAGCATGAATATTCGAAAGATCATAAGTACACAAAATCTGACATCTCTGCCTTTTATACCTAGCCCTAGTTCTCATGACTCGTGCTAATTTCCTAGACTAAGACCAAGGTAAATATGCTACATGACATGTTCTATATATTTTGTGTTTCTCATGAAATGCAACACGAATCTTTCTAGGGATTGTGGCATCAAAGCATATTTACTATGCTTGAAGTCTTTTCCCCTGTCAAAAAAAGTCCTTTACATGAACATGGGCAGCAAATCATTAGTGATAGAAATGTGGGCCTTTGATATTATGTTATAGACATTAGTATAGGCATGGGTCTATTCTACACCAAAAGGTCAAAAACTGCACTTTGTATTCTACAAAAAACATTTGGTTGGTATTACAAATCAATCATCTTTCTGAGACACTATCAAATTACTTACGGCCAGAATTATTTTGTGTGTGTCAAAATGTATGCAAGTCACAACTATTCCCGTGAAAACATGCAGCCGGAGTAATCTTGATGTTATGGTAGATGTTTAAGGACGTGTCTAGTTGGTAGGATTGAAATGGTTGATTTAAAGATGCATTCTTTGGATGCCAGTTGGCTGGACTGTGTCCTTGACGTTTCTCTTGGTTTGCAGGATAAATATATGCAGAACCGTCTGGTTCGTCTCGTCTGTGTATTTTTACAGTCTCTCATTCGCAACAAAATTATAAATGGTATGATCATTTTCTAAAGACGGTTACCAATGGTCAGTTTTAGTCAGTGATGTCGACATTTTGTTGTTGGTTGGCAGTCCAAGATTTATTTATTGAGGTCCAGGCATTCTGTATCGAGTTTTCGCGGATCAGAGAGGCAGCTGGGTTGTTTAGGCTTTTGAAAACTTTAGAATAGCCGTATATACAAAGCCTTTCATCGGGACGAAGCTCCTTTACTTGTACATCAGTCCGAGTCCTGAAGGCATTCTGGTTCTTCAAAAGGGAGCTTGTTCATGTATAATTTCTGACAAGAAGATCGTCTTTGAGAAGCGGTTCCTTGTCATTGAAAGCAGTAGTACCTCGCTGACATGGCCGGTCCTGCAAGATTGCAATTAGCACTCTTGTGTGTTCCTTTTCCAGTGGTGGTATACAGTGTACACAGTACTACAGGTGTGCATCTCCCTTCCAAGCAGCTATCTAGAGTAGCATACTGAGCTCAAGATATCTTGAATTTTTGGCAACTGCAGGAAAGCATACCGAGCTCAGATACCAGATATTTTTTAACCGTTGAAAAGCATCCAAAAAATGTGTTGTGTCGGAGTGCACATCTTCATTTTTGCTATATATAGTTGCATAATGTGTAAATAAAGGGTCTTAGAGAAGACCTTGTTTCAGAACAAGGTCTTTAATGCCAAACTAGTGGTAGATTTTATATATATACATATACTAACCTCTTCTCTAGAGAAATTAGCAAGGTTTTGCCTTTTAGGCTAGCACAATTAGTTTGTGATTATTTCACTTATGCTATACTTTTTTGTGTGAAGGAGCGGCTAAGTAAAACACATTCTCTATGCCCTTGGATTTTACAAGCTGAGGTGTGAAGCTTAGTGTGGTTGAGAACTAAATGGTTCCAAGTTATACACATCCTTTCACTAAGTGTACAATAGGCTTGATCTTAAAGCATTTTTGGTGTAGGATCCCTTGAAACTTTTGAAGCTTTGGGTCGCTTATGATTGGTTGCTTGAGCAGTGAAGGGCTGAAAAATAGAAGTATGTGAGGTTCTCATGGTTGGCATACTTTAACGCATGCAATACCTTTTTCAAAGTTGTATGCATGCTCATTTTAAGGTTGTCTTTCTTTTGCTAGCTTCTTAGTTGATTCATCATATAATAAGGTTTGTCACTTTGTGGTTTGATTAATAGGGAAAGATAATCCATATAACAATGAATCAATGTACACATCTGATATAACTTGATTTTTTGAAAGCCTAGTTTGCTCTTTGAGGGCTTGACTACCAGATTATTGCTATGACTTTGGGGCAATTATGTAGGGTTTTTTTGGAGATCCCTATGTCACTATAAATGAATTGAGACAAGTAATCCCAAAGTGAAAGAATATGAACATTCAAGAGTGAGTTTAGGGTGTCTATGACCACTCAAGGTTATATTTTTGTCTACATTTATCAACCTTATATGAATCTCAACCTTGAGGCTATTTGTTTACAAATAATTGAGATCACCATGCATTGCACTATGAGGTGAAGTAGAGGGAAGTTGCAACACCTAGGAAGAGGAGATTGTCAATGTGGCTTGCATCATCATGTCCATATTTTGAGTTTAGAATTGTCCAAATGTCATAAGTTACAAGGTCTCATTTCATAAAATTGTACTTTTAAAACTTATTAGATTGTTGCTCTACATTGGACATAAAATCAATAATAGGTGGTTGCTCCATTGATAATTGAAGTTTTGAATGCCTTTGTGGGTAGCTAGAACTACAATTTCTTGTTTTGCATTGATAGAGCAAAGATAAGAACTTCATTGGATTTTGAAGACTACCTCTTGGTTATGTAATGCTAAACAATAAAGCAATGTTAGCAATTTTTGTGCATTTGTGGAGCCAAGAGAAGGTTCATTCTTGATGGCTTTGCCAACACGAAAAAAGAAAAGTATAATTCCTTGTTTTCTCACATCGAGTGCAATGTGTTTTACTAACTTGATATTTCGTTTGGTTGTTCTTAATGATAAAGTAACAAGCATAAATTTTTTACCCTCATAGAGCCAAGGGATGGTATTTCATCGAGGCAAAAAACATTGCTTTTGTTTGACTTGAAATATTTAGTGCCAATTTGTGAAGAGAGTAAACATGGAACATCTAGATGGGGCTTAGCTACCTACAAGTTTCAATAGACGTTTAGATTATGTTGAAAATGGCTCTAGAATACATGCACACATTTTAGAGGGACCTAAATTTAGAGCATTTTTTATAGCTTACAGGCGATGCAAGGATTGTGGATGAATCTATCACTCTTGCCAAGAATGCGAAGAAATTAAAGACTTCAAGACAATGCCAAGAATTGAGGAAAAAAGTAATTTATCAATAAGACCCAAGATGAAGGGACATGCAAGGTTTGGATGTGAGAGTGCACATTTGTAAAACGTTTTTGTTTTAAAAATTTTGAAATGGAACGAGAGTCATGAGAGATTAAGTGCTAATATCTATTTAAGAACCATAAGTTCTCAACCTCTAGCATGTCACCTCAAAAAGGCCTAAGGAGTCGCATGAAAGGTATAACTTCAACTTGTAAGCTACCTCCTTAATCATTTGCATGGATTGGAAGTACCTATAAAGTTAGAGGAAAGGCAAAGATAAAGAGACCTATCTCAAAATAATAGATACATGACTAAGAGTATATTTTGATAACAAAATTATGACCAAATAGTGTTTTCCTTAATATGGTATTTTAACATGAAATGGTGATACATGTTTAGTTCTAGTAACCCAACTTGATGGTGGTAGCTTAGGAAAGAGTAAGTGAGAACACTTTTGTAAACAAATAGGAAATTTTAGAATAACAAGTTTAGAGAGAATGAGATACTATCAAGCCAGACAACATCAAGTTAGAGTAATGTGAAGATAATGCATTTATCCATAGTGGTTTATGATGCTTTATACATGGTGAGTGGAAGAAGAATGGAGGAATGAAGATTGATCCAATTATCTATTGTAACCTTTCGCAATATATTTACTTTACATACATTAACAATTCCATCACAACAAGCTACAACTGCTTATAAGATACAATATGATTTTTTTTTTTGAATTTTGTGACTCATACAAAGTCCAATCCTTTTAAAACGTGTTTGAAATTGTCATCTTTATTGGTAGCGTGTATAAAGTGTATAAACTCATGATGTTTGCATGGACTTTTCTCTAGCAAATGATGTATTAAGGCACATGTTTTCTAGAAGTAGGAATCTAAGCTTCCAAACATATAAAATAAATCCAATATATAAAGTAGTCACAGAACTATCAAAGTTTGCATATGGCTAACCATGATGGATTGACTTGCATTTAGTTGCTTAAGAGGAACTAAGCGCTCTATGCCTAGGCTACATAAAGTGCATCACCAAGCCGGTGCTTCACACAGGTGTTACTAACAATCTTTATCCAATGCTCAAATAAAGGTTTTGTTATGATGGCTCTTGCATCCTTTTTCTTCAAACAATCACTTTTTGGAGTGAAGAGCCTACAAACTCAGTGTGTGCTAAAAAAATGAGTAAGTGTGATTAGATAATCCTAAACATTAGTAGCTTTAATTATGAATCTCTTATTGCTACATGGTGTATTAAGAGAATAAATATTAGTAGTAAACGAGAAGATATAGCTAGTCTATCAAATGAGATGAGGTCACCCAAACAATTAGTGGAGAAGGTAGCATTTGAAGATTGAAATTTTGGGTTTAAGGGAGTATTGAAAGAGGTTGATTATTCCGATGCTAGAGCTTTAGTTTCATTGTCTCAGCTACCTCTCATGTTTCTCATTCTAAGGTGCACTTTCAAATCCCTTGCTATAAGGAAGTAAATCACCATGGACTAACTTGAAGATTCTAGATGCATACTTGCTCAAAATACTAATTGGTTATGCCTATGCTCATTTATCATTTTGTTTGATATGAGAATATAAAGAGTTGGAAAGGCAGGAAGAGTTGTAACACAAGTCCAAATCCTTATTGAACTCAAGTTTAGGTTCCTTTGAGCTTAGTCACGGGGGTTGTTCCTACTTCTCTTCTACTTCTTCCACCTTCCTTTTAATCATCAAGTTGTATTGGTCGTGTGCACGCATGCGTGCGCGCGCGTGCACGCACGCACACACACACACACACACACACACACACACACACACACACAAGGGTGTGTGTGTGTGTGTAGAGAGAGAGAGAGAGAGAGAGAGAGAGAGAGAGAGAGAGAGAGAGAGAGAGAGTGTGTGTGTGTGTGTGTGTGTGTGTCTCGAGGCTTTAATAAGCCACACATATCGTACTTGATAGAATTCTTATTGTTTCAAGTGATTCATCCAATTTGGCAACAACTATCTCTCACATAGCTTATATATTACTTTGCACTCATTGATCTATCCATTCTTCTTCCAAACCACATGAAAGCTTACCTTCTGCTTATGATGTTATGAAGTGAAATCTTGGTGATGGCTCCATGATTCGTGCAGTGGTACTTGATCTGCCTCCTCTACTCCATAGCTTTCAATTAGATTTGTGAGCACTTGATCCATGATAGGAAATGCAAAGAAGAAGAAAGACAACTTGATCTCTTCTCCAATCTGCCTTTCACCCAAGAAGGGAAATAAGAGGAGTGCATGCAAGAAAGAAGCTTCACCTCTCAAGTCCCTCACTCTCTCCCTCACTCTTGCACTCTCATTCTTTCTCTCTCAAGATGGAGTACAAGTAGATAGAATATAAGCAACAAGAAGCATGCTCTCAAGTTTACACACCACAAGAATGAGCTTATTCATTTCGTTTCTAGTTTTTATACATGTGGTTTGGTGTTTAGGCTTCCAATTAACTTGGGTGCCTATCTTTCTTATTTTTCTTTCCTAGTTTATGCATACATACACGATTATATCTATCACCATGAAAGTAAATAAAAGCTAGTGCTCACATTCTAACCAAGCTATAGTCTTTCTACCTGACGAAAAATATTACAACTTGTATGGGTGCTATGCCTGGCTTTGAAAATGATATTACAATTAATTATATGACTATGAGCTTTGATTGGCAATTATTATATGTCTTGCACCCTTTAGTTGACTTGCACTTCACTTTACTTTTTCCGCCTTTGGGCGTCTTTGTTGATTTGCTTTGCCATTTTGTTGCCTTCCATCATATAATTAACATTAACCCCCTCTCCGGATGACTGCTAGTCCCATGGCACTCTTTGTCAGAGGTACCATGCCTTAGCTTGCACCAGACAAAGAATTTTAGGGATTGTTGTTGTGGGACCATTGAGAGAAGAGTGGTGATTATTGTTGGAGCTTGATTTGGATGTTGAATTTTTTGGAAATTCACTATGGGAATTGGAGTTATTTTGTGCTTTGGATGAAAAAAAGTGGTAATTGGATAAGATGTCATTCATGGAATTAGGATCTCTTGGTGGGAGGCTGATTGGCATCAATTGACTTGATTGAAGTTGGTCATTATGGAGGTTGCTAGCTTGGTGTAGAAATTGCAAACCACCAGATTTTCTTGTACCAATAAGGGAAAACTTCTCATGCTTTCTCCCTAAGGGAGTGCTAGTTTGTTTATGTGCACAAGACATATGTATGGATAGGAAGATGGCTCAAACTTCAGGAAAAAGCCAGAGTGCTATCCCACACTTGAGGGCCCAATTTGTGTATATATTATGGTGTGATTATTATGTGAGTGTACATGCTTAGGGAGGCTATACATAGAAGACAACATGATAGCTTTCATTTCTCTATTACATAGAAGACAACATGATGGCTTTCGTTTGTCTATTTTTGTCTCCACAAAAATTAGCAAGGTTTTACTTTTTAGGCTAGCAAAATTAGTTTGTGATTATTTCACATGTGCTATTCTTTCTTGTGTGAAGGAGCGGCTAAGTAAAACACATTCTCTATGCCCTTGGATTTTACAAGTTGAGGTGTATCCACTTGGTTCTTCGAAGCTTAGTATGGTTGAGAACTAAATGGTTCCAAGTTATACACATCTTTTCACTAAGTGTACCATAGGCTTGATCTTTGTCCTTAAGCCATACTAGCATTTGTTTTGTCCAAAGACCTTCAATGTAGAGCCTTGAATAGTCTTTTGGGTGTTATCAAATACTTATATTTGGTGAAGGTCCTATTGTTATACTGTGTAGGTTGCTTGATCTCGCCATGGATTTTCTTCATGCAATTAAGCATTGATTCCTTTCTTTCTTAACCTTATGGTATCCTTATTGTACGTTATGCAATACTTGCATTACTCTTGCCTTTCCCTTTGTATATGGCTTCTTAAAGGACAAATGACTCAACCTATGTTCAATCGATAAAATAACACTTGCTTTCCTCGTATTATATCACTAGATAACCACTATTCATACAAGATCTTCATTTCCTATCATTTTTGTGATCTTAAAGCATTTTTCGTGTAAGATCCCTTGAAACATTTGAAGCTTTGGGTCGCATATGATAGGTTGCTTGAAGAGTGGAGGGTTGGTAAATAGAGGTATGTGAGGTTCCCATGGTTGGCGTACTTTAACTTGTGCAATACCTTTTCAAAGTTGTACACATGCTCATTCTAAGGGTGTTTCTTTTGGTAGCTTCTTAGTTGATTTATCATATAATAAGGTTTGTCACTTTGTGGTATGATTAACATGTAAAGATGATCCATATTACAATGAATAAATCAACATATGTGAGATAAAATGATTTTTGAAAGCCTAGTTTGCTCTTTAAGTGCTTGACTACTAGATTCTTGCTATGCCTTTGGGACCATTATGTAGGGCCATTTTGGAGATCTATATGCCACTATAAATGAATTGAGACGAGTTATCCCAAAGTCAAAGAATATGAACACTCAAGATTGAGTTTAGGGTGGATGTGACCACTCAAGGTTATGTTTCTATATGCATTTATCAACCTTGTATCAATTCCAACCTCAAGGTATTTTGTTTACATGTAATTAGAATCATCATGCATTGCACTATGAGGTGAAGTAGAGGGAAAATTGCAACACACCTAGGAAGAGGAGATTGTCTATGTGGCTTGCATCATCATGTGCATATTTTGAGTTTAGAATTGTCCAAATGCAATAAGTTACAAGGTCTCATTTCATAAAGTTGTAGTTTTAAAACTTATTAGATCGTGGCTTCATTATTATAGGTCGTTGCTCTACATTGAACATAAAATCAATGATAGGTGGTTGCTCCATTGATAATTGAAGCTTTGAATGCTTTTGTGGGTGGTTGGAACTACAATTTCCAATTTTACATTGATAGAGCAAAGAGAAGAACTTCATTGGATTTTTGAAAACTATCTCTTGGCTATGGTAATGCTAAACAATAAAGCAATGTTAGCAAATTTTGTGCATTTGTGGAGCGAAGAGAAGGTTCTTTCTTGATGGCTTTGCCAATGCAAAAAAAGAAAAGTATAATTGCTTATTTTCTCACATCGATAGCAATGTGTATAACTAAGTTGATGATTCCTTTGGTTGTTCTTATAATGAAAGTATAAAGTAATGAGTATAAAATTTTAAGCCTCATAGAGCTAAGGGATGGTATTTCCTCAAGGCAAAAAACCTTGCTTTTGTTTGCATTGAAATATTTAGTGCCACTTAGCAAAGAGAGTAAATATAGAAGAACTAGATTGGCTTAGCTACCTACAAGACCCAAAAACTGTTTAGCTTATGGTGAAAATGGTGTTAGAATACATGTACACATTTTAGAGGGATTGATTATAGCTTGTAGGTGATACAAAGATTGTGGATGAATGTATCACTCTTGATTATGGTGAAAATGGTGTTAAAATACATGTACACATTTTAGAGGGACTTAAATTTAGAGCATTGGTTATAGCTTGTAGGTGATACAAAGATTGTGGATGAATGTATCACTCTTGACAAGGTGGCGAACAAATTAAAAAGACTTCAAGACAATGTATCACTCTTAAAAAGAATTGAGGAAAAAAGCAATTTATTGTTAAGACCCAAGATGAAGGGACGTAAGGTTTGGATGTGATTGTGTGCATTTGTTTTTTTTTTTGGGAATGGAATGAGAGACATTAGAGATTATGTGCCAATATCAATTTAAGAACCATAAGTTCCTCAACCTCTACCATGTCACCTTGGAGATGCCTAAGGAGACACATAAAGGTATTATCAATCTTTCAATGATCAAGTAGCTTCAACTTGTAAGCTGCCTCGTTGATCCTTTGCATGGATTGGAAATACCTATGAAGTTAGAGGAGGGGTAAGGATAAAGAGCCCTATCTCAAGAAGTATCGAGAGCCTCAAGAAGCAATAATTATACTTGTTTGTAAGTGGCCATTGAACAATAAACTTGCATTGTTGACGGGATAAGTTAATGGAACAAACAATAAAAGTAAGTATACATGTTTATGTGGTTGATTTTGAATCGCATTACTTTTACCATTTAGGCCTTGAACATTAAGGCGTTGAAGACTTGCTTAAAGTTATGGCTACCTGCTCACAATATTTTGACAAGTAGTTGAGAAGTCTCTTTGATGAAGTTATAGCTAGAGATGGACTTTCTACTATCTGCATGTCTTGCATAATCACAGTTTGTGCAGTCCATGAATGCAGTATCCTGGCTACCATAACAAATGCACATATATGTAGTTCCCTTAAGGTACCTCACAATACCCTTCATGATGTCCCAATGTCATCGACTAGGTGTGACCATATACTAAGACACAACTTCCACTATAAATGCTATGTCAAGTCTAGTGGCTATCATGGCATATATCAAGCTAACCACCATAGATGCCTATAGGAACTTGGCCATTTTGGCCTTCTCATCGTTTGATTTGGGTTATATGCCTTCATCATTATATGATTCTTGAGAGAAGTCAAATGTTGAACTTGTGCCTCACTTCTTTATCGGTTCCCCCCCTTGATGCAATTCAAGGTGATTCTCTTGGATATGTCCCAACTCACTGAAATAGAAGCATCATGATTAGAGCATCTCTTTCAAATGTAGCCTTTCTCACTACACTTGCGGCAACTCTTCCATTAGTCTTTTGAGTCATCATAGTTGTCTTTAGCATTCATTGAGGTAGTTATCTTTTAAGAAGTTGGTTTTCATTTGGCCTATTCAAAGCTTTGGCTCGTATAAGAGCATCGTGTAAATCAATTGGAATTAGGTACTCTAGATAAGCATCCAAGGATTGATTCATCCCATAGCAGAATGTTTTCACATGTTGGGTAGTATCCATAGGCAGCGCATATTTTTAAAGTGTCACAAACTTGGAATAATAGGCCTCCATATATTAATCCTAGCTAGTGCAAGATAAAGAATGCATTCATCTTGATAGAAGGATAAGAGGCAACAAGTAACTTTGTCTTATGGCCTTCTTGATATCTTCCTAGCTTACAAGGGCTTTGGTGGTAGCATTATCCTAGCACCACTACTTCTATCACAACCATGCCTCATGTCTTGCAGCCATAGCTTTGTAATCATAGCTTTATTAGCTATACTTATTCCTACCACATTAAAATAATCTTGAAGGGTCTCGATCTAGACTTTAGCATCAGTCCTGATATCAAGTCTCTTCCTCGTAAATTTCGGTGGCTTGTTACGCTTCAAGAGGAATTTCTTCTCTTAAAGCTCAGTGTTCATGGTCGCAGAAGGTGGTTGGCAACTAATATCATAGCATTTAGAATATTTCTTTTAGGTTAACTTCAACTCTTTCGCTCTTGATATTACAAGTCAAAATATTAAGAAAACACATTTATATATTATTGCTAACTTATTTATATTGTTTCACTCTGATACCAGTACAACATGCCTATCAAATGAACCCTTGATGGTACAGTTTAAGTAGCTTTAGGTGATACCATTAGAAACTCCCTTGGAATATCACATACATTGTTGCCTAGATTCATTTTGAATCTACCTTGTAGGGGAAGTTACACTCCATATCCATGAGGATTGACTTGAATTTGAGGCTCCTAAATAGTACAACAGTCATCTAATGGTTTATCTAGCACCGATTATCGAGTATCTTATTGTGCAAATCAGCTCCTCAAATCAAAACGAACCCGTGTCACACCTCACTTAAGAAGGTAAGAAATGAGGGAGACTTGACACGTCTATCCCTCTATCTATGAGACAAAGTCTAACCCCCTAATCCCCCAAAATGATATGAGATTGGGCCCTCTATAATATTTCCTAGGATAGGCATTGTCCAACCCTTTCCTAAAATCTCTTAAGTCTAATACTTTAAAGTAAACTCTCATCTCACTGAGACCACCGTTAACCATGGGACAAATCCATTAGGGATTCGCCCTCCCACTTTCCACTCAAGATGGGGTTTCTAAATCATGCCCAAGGCAAAGTTACAATGCAATTCCACAAATCTCACTATGATTTTAAAATCAAATAAAAATTTGGACAAGAAAATGGAGTGCATCACTATTTTAGACACCAATTACCCATGGTTCAAACATCATTTCATGTTAAATTTGATAAAGGATGAAACTAGTACCTGAATACAAGACCATTCCTATAACTCTAAATTGCAACTTTTGCATGCCAAAAATGAGGATCATGCAAATAAGGCATGCTTCACAAAAAGAACCCCATCACATAAAAGATTGACCACTTCAATGCATCAAGGAAAAGGTAGAAAATAGAACAACATGGAGGAAACCTACAACTAACCCAATTTTGATTTCAACTCAAAAGCAAGCTCCCCTTGGCCCTGCCTCTAGTGACCTATTGCTTTATATGGACTCAACCTGAACCAAGTGCTTTCTTTCAGTGCTCTACAGCCTCTAAATAATAATAGAGAGCACAAAACTTGGAGTTCTTGCCCATCCCATATGCTCAATCCTCCCATGGTGATGGGGACTAGGTGTGTAGCACCACCAATCGCTAACGTCTACACCCAAATGAGCATTACCCTTAAGACCTTTCATCTCGCATGACGTGTTTACATTAACTAGTTTGAAGAACTCATAGTTGATAGTTATCGTTCTACCACACATGACCCATCCATCTCTTGGGCTTTGCAAACCTTACTAGCAGGTTATGTCTAGGATGCCAAGGATGCAAATCATGGATAGTGGCACATATAAATGCATTGAATATGCTGATACATATAAATGCACAAGACATAGCAAAAGCTTTCAGCATGGTCAAATGGGACTTTGTTGCCAAAGGTTGAATAGAATGGATTTTGGGCCTAAAATGGCTAGCACAATTTGCTAGACTTATGGGGATAGAATAGCAATCTGCATTATATTTGATAGTGAAACTCTCTAGCCTAATAAATATGTAAGACAAGGATGTTAATTGAGTGCTATGTATTATGCTATTATAGCTAATTTGATACCATTCAATGACATGCATGGAATTCATCTTTAAATGGAAAAGTATTTTGTCCCTCAACCATATGTTAATCATTCTTTCCTCGTCCCCCAACACAAGGAAGGTTGTCGATGCTATCTTATCCTACAAATAGATTGGCAACTTAAAGTCCATAAATGTGATGAACACTCCATACTTTGGCTATCTAAAATTGGCCACCACAAAATAAATGTTGAGAAATAAAGCATAGGATAAGCTATAACCTATGTATGCACAAATAAAGTAGCCTTTGTGTGAAGAGCTCTAAAAAGGTCAAATGTATCTATCTCTTTAGAGGATACTTGGTGTGTAATCAATTGAAGATGAAGAATGAAGAAGAAAAAAAGCTCATGAGCCTCCATATCTCCTGTCGTTGCCCCTTCCATTGTGCATCCTTTTTCATTCTTGTCATTTGGTATCAGAACAAGATTGCGGGATCGAAAGCTTGGATCGAGGAGTGCATTGAATCCAGGTCTACATCAAGTTGAAAGCTTTTTTTCCGTTGTTGAATCGAGTATTAATCATCATCTAATCCACCCAAAATAGGTACATCGAATTATAGATCCATTGGGGCTCAAATTTCGGGCATTGGTGCTAGCTTTTGAATGTATTGGGAAGCCAAAGGAGGCTAAAAATGATGTATAACAGCAAGGTTTATTGGTCTTCGAGTTCAGATTGACTTATGCTTTGATTTTCGAAAGCAAGGGGGTAGCTTGAGCTCATATCCTACTCAATCAAGGGGCGTGCTGCTTGAGCCCGAAAGCACAAGGCCAGCTTGTTGGAAGCACACAAGCTATTTGACAGAAAAAGCAGGGGCTTATCCATGTCTGCCATAGAGAAGAGAGCTAGAATAGCTTTTTCAAGGAAATTTCATATTAAACAATAGAGGTATAGAGCCTATAGCTCTAAATATGGCGTGCAAGATGAGAGTATACAGTCCTTGCATTCGTGCCATTGTTTGCATGTATGAGACTTGGATGATTATGCACCGTTCAGAATGCTGTAGAAAATCATAGACTAAGCTTTTTTTAATGCTCAATTAAAATGAAATCCCCTTCCACCAAATATACTTTCACATTGTGAGAGATTGAACTTGTTAATTGGTTGATCTGTTCATACTAATAAAGATAAGCTAGTTATTCTAAAGATCTGAGTTCACACTATCAAGGGATGGAACTAGTTTTTTAAATGGAATTGGTTCACAGGTTTTCTGTTCACACTACAGAGAGTAAACTAGCTTGATTTGAGACTTAAGAGCTAGTTTTATGTCGTTTTTGAGTGCAGATTCTTCGAAAGGGAAAAAATGTTAGAAAATTTCCAAGAAAATTACTATGGGTTGAGCTTGTCTGGGACTCCATTGTTGGCATTGCTAGATAGCCAATGTTTGACATATGGGCATGATGTATGGGTACATTTGACAATAGTAGGAACATGTACGATACTATTATAGTAAAAGTCAATTTATATGCATTTATTTGGAGATTTTGAATGCTTTATGGTCTCGGATTTGACCAATGCTCCGTCCTATTCACATGCTTGGATATTGATTTGGTACATTACATACAACTAGTTTTGATGAGTTTGTAGCTGTCATAATGTCAAAAAATGCATAGATTACACAAATTGTGGGTGATAAATTGATGAACAATTACAGTATATGGTCCTATCGTATGAAAAATTTCTTAATGGGAAGAGGTATTTGGGACCTTATTACAAGTGAAGATGCATGTCCAAAACTACCTGATGAGGCTATCAAATATTAGAAAAAGGCATATAGGGATTGACTAGAAAAAACAGGAAAGACTTGCATTGGATATCTATATGTATATTAGAGACACTGATTCCATATATTAAAAATGTAAATACTTGCAAGTATGCTTGGAAAATCATTGAAAATATATATGGCACATGTGGAGGCCAAGAAAATAAAGCTAAAGTAGAGGTTACATATGGTGCATGGAGAGGAAATAGAAGAATCAGTGAGATTATGTGGTAGAAATTAAACAAGTTACAGAAGATCTTGCTTCAATAAATACACTAGTTGATGATGATGATTTGGTATTTGTCACTCTAAACAAACTTGGACCAACATAAAAGTCCCTTGATACCTCAATTTCTGTGAGGGAAGACTCTATGCCTAATTTTGAAGAGTTGATCTCTTTGTGTCTTACAGAAGAGATTAAGTTGAGCCTCAATGCATCAAGCAGTGGAAAGAATGCAAATGACGATAGTGTGTCTTATCTTAAGCGAGGCCATGTAGCTCATCTAGAGCTAGAGGATCATCTTATGGCCATGGAAACACCTTTGCATGAGACTATAGTATCTTTGGATGTGGTGATTTTATGCCTACAGGCAAGGGGAGATCCTACTTAAGATATAGAGGATGCTCTAGTCCACAAAGAGATGGTGCATGTCATTATTGTGGCCAGTTTGGTCACTTTGAGAGACAGTACTTTCATAAGAAAAATGCTAGAGGTCATCTCTTTGCCACGGAGCATATACTTGGGAGTATGTCACACCCTCCTAAAGAGGATGACTAGTTTTTGGATTCAAGTGCTACAAACCATATGAATCACCATGCAGAATGGTTTGATAGAAAGTAGCAAATGCAAACTAAAGACTATGTGGCTATATGAGATGACACATTGCATAAGATAACTCATATTGGGAGTGTGCCCTTGGTGACTAGAGATGAGATTGAAAATAAGCTTAAGGATGTCTTATACGTGCCCACTATCACTAAGCATCAATTGATCAAATGGCTGATCAAGGATTGCAAGTGAAGTTTAACAAGTATGGATGTTTCATTGAGGAGTTCAAGAATGGAAGACCTAGCAAACTTATTGCTCGTGGTAAAAAGAGACGTAGGTTATTTGCTTTGGATGCATGAACTTCCATCATTCAAAGTTCTATGTATGTTGAAACAAGGCATGTATGATAAAGATGTAGAACTATGGCATAGAAGAATTGGACATGTGAATTTGCAAAGACTTAAACAGATGCAGTCTAGACAAGTTGTCCATGGCCTTTCATAGTTTGGATATGTAAATTATGATCATGTATGTGAGACTTGTCAGTTTGGCAAGCAGTCTAGACTCCCATTTTCAAAAAGGGGGAGAGTGAGTAGTTATCCTTTGGAATGATACATTTCCATATTTGGGGTCTATTTCAAATTGTCTCTTTGAGTGGAAAATGCATATTTTATATCACTTTCATTAATGACTTTAGCAAGATGACATGGGTGTATTTTTTGCAACACAAAAGTGAAGCATTTGAAAAGTTTTTGGGGTTAAGGCTATAGCAAAAAAGTAATTTGGAGGCTATATAAAATGCTTGAGATTGGATAATGGTGGAGAATATATGTCAAACAATTTCTTTTACTATTGAGAGACCAAGGGATCAAAAGACAAGTCACTTCCAAGTTTACACCACATCAAAATGGTATAGCAAAAAGGAAGAACAAGGTTATTGCGGAAGTAGCACGGACAATGATAAATCAAATGCACATGCCCTTGACCTATTGGGCTGAAGTAGTACATACCACAATCCATATCATGAATAGGACACCTACAGCCTTGACACATTATATGTCTCCATATGAGATGTATAGCAGGACATCTACAGTTGCATACTTTAGGGTGTTTGGTTGCATAAGTTATGTACATGTTCTTGATGATTTGAGGAAGAAGATGGAACCAAAAGCTATTAAATAAATTTTTATTGTGTATCTAAATGAGAAGGGCTACAAATATTATGATCCTATTACTAAAGAGGTTCACATGAGCAAGGATGTGAGATTCAATGTGTATGAGTCTTGATATCAAGCAAAAGCTACAGTTGACATAGATGTCTATGAGAGTAGTGATGATAATGGTTATGTAAAGAAAATTCCAGTAGGGTTTGTGAAGGTGAGGGATAATGCTCAAAGGTTGAAAGAGAAGCTTCAATACCTTCCAAGGATGATTGACATTGCTTGGTTGTGGTGTCTCTGGTATAATAACTGATCTACACCTTTGAAGTTCTAAGAGAAAGAATCCCAAACACCTTTGGTCCTAATTCCTCTTGAAAAAAATAGTGGTATCTTCCTTGAATGTTGTGATATATCAAGTATAGACAAATGTAATGCTCCTTTATCTCTAGCTCTATCTCACAAAGTTGGCACATGCAATCTTCTATCTCCACACCTTCCCACTTTCTTGTCTCAATCCTTAGATGATGTGTTGAGGTATAGATCTGTCCAATAACTATATGTACCTCATGCGGTAGCTGGGTATCCATATAGCTTGATGAACCCATCCTTAGAGAGCTGAAGCAAGTGACTCTAGTATTGTGTCGTCCTTTTGCCATGTGAAGAAAGGGTTTATTCCAAGTCCTTTCACTTTCAAGTGTCAATGTGATCACATGGTTTAGCTCCGATTGATTGACTTTAAGTGTAGGAAAATCCAAGTTGTAATCGTAAGAGGGTATTCTATCAATCTACAAACCATGCAAGCTCATCCATGTATCCATTTAACTGTACCAGCCGTGTCTATCACCCTCTGTTTGCTAATTGTCTAGATAAAGACAATGCTAGATGTGGGTATCTATCTTGAGGAAGCTCCCATAATCTATGTATAAAAGTCATTGCTAGGAGCATGGCCTCAACCACCATAGGTGCTATCGCCATCTCTACTCTAATGATCTCATGTGGAGTTGAGCTCATCGCTCATATCGTATGTGATATTGTCATGACCAATGGTCACTCCACATGCCCCATAGAGGAGTGTGGATGTAATCAATGTATGCTATAGTTTGGTGCATGGTTCATGGAGCTATATATGTGCACTTTGTCTCTCAGTGTACCTAATGTTACATATGTTTGTGCTAGTCTAGCCTCTAAAGCCTCTAATGTATATAGAGAAAGGGAGAGGGAGAGGAATAGGGATAGGGAAAAGAGAGGAAGAGAAGGTGAGAAAAACGGATAGGGAGAGGGAGAGGAAGAGAAAGAGGGATATGGATAGGGAGAGGATGAAGACAACGTGAGGGAAAGGGAGAGGCAGAGGGAAAGAGAGAATAGGGTGATTGAAGAAGATGGAGGCTTGAGCTCAAGAGAGGGAGATTGAAGAATATGAAGGTTGATTTGTGTGATGAGAGGGGGGGCGAGGGGTAAGAAGGAGGGGGGTTTTAAAAGGGTTGAGGTGAGGGAGAAGAGAAGAGGGACAGGTACGAAAGAACAGAAGTTTGAATGTACAATAGGCCAAAAAAATAGGCAAAATCTTGAAGAAAGCACCAATGGACAAATGAAATGATCATTCGAATGCGCGCTAATCGTACCGAATGAGTGTATGATATGCGCACGAAATGTATGGTATGACCTTGATATAACCACGGAAAGAATATTCCAATAAGCTTTTAATTCTTAAAAACAAAGGTGTTTTTTCAATCTTTATTAAAAATGCTTAATGTTTCCAACTTTTGCTCTACTAGTTTTAAATTGTTTCTCCTACTTAAGGGTGAAGTTTCTCATTTTACTTTTTGAACTTGGGTGGTGGGCATGTGTGTGCACACCATGGCATGGCATGTCCCAAACTGGGGGTGATAATGCCCCATGTGCATATATGCATGTACATGTACGCACGCACATGCAATAGATACCACACCTAAGCATGCGTTAAGCATTAAGCCACATTCTTAGTGCCCACTAGTGGCTAGAATTGAGGAATGAGAAACAATGTCAAAATACTTCAATCAAGCAGTAGCTTGACATCATATATGCATCAAATAGGTTTTAATGAAAGTGCAACATGGCAAGTCCATCTCACATGGGCAAAATAGATAGTTTACATATAACAGTAAGGGTTATTTAGATGGTGCCATATGATATGATAAGTTGTTCTTCTTTATGGCCACATGGTCTACTTGAGCCAAGATTTATGAAAATTTTGCAACCAAACATCGATGATGCCTATAGCCTATCACATATGAGAAGCTCTAGAGGGACATAATTAGTGTTTGGGATAGTTCTACCAATTGCTAATGTGTGGGCCTTTCAATAGCATTCACAAAATTGTAAAGTGTTAAAGTGATTTGATCTTCCTACATACGTTTTTGTGATGCATGAAAGTTCAAAGCTCCGCTAGCTATGCCAAGGGTGCAAATACAAAAAATTCATATATCACTTGCACAATGTGGTAGATAATAGTTATGACCTCTTCCATCTTTGGTTGAGGATATACTGTGTAATACCATGATTTGACAAGAAACAATCTTTCTTAGTCACACTCCAATGTAAGCTTATTATACAAAGGTTCTCCATCATTTGGAGGCTTGACATGACATTGCACATTTTCAGGTAGACATTGCAATTTGAAGACTTTAAATCACATGTCCAATATGTTATTGACAAGAATGAAAAATGATGCACAATGGAAAGGGCAATGACAAGAGATATGGAGGCTCAAGGGTTTTTCTTCTTCTTCACCTTCATTATTCTTCATCCTTCATTTTCAACTGATTACACACCAAGTATCCTCTAAAGAGATAGATACCTTTTGACCTTTTTAGGGCTTTTTACAAATAGGATACTTTATTTGTGCATATATAGGTTGTAGCTTATCATGCTTTATTTCTCAACACTCCCCCTCAAGCTTAGAATGAGCTCACAAATACAATACCCCGAGTGCATTCCTAAAGTACTCAAACTTATCCTAACCTAGTACTTTGGTAAAGATGTTTGCAACTTGGTCATTGGTTTTGACATGTACCAAGTCTATCTCTCCATCCATAACCTTCTCTTTGATGACATGGTAGTGCGCTTCAATATGCTTCATCCTTGCATGGAAGATTGGGTTCTTTGCCAACATAATGCTACTAATGTTATCACATTACATGATAACTCCACGATCTTTCTCTATTCCCATATCACATAGTAACAATCTCAGCCATATTTGCTCACATGCTGTCAATGCAATACCTCTAAACTCTGCTTCTGTGCTAGATAGAGCAACAGTAGGTTGCTTCTTGCTACTCCAACTTATGATGGCTGAACCAAATGAGAATGCATAGCCACTAGTGGAGCTTCTATCCATGATACTTCTATCCTAGTCTACATATGTGTAGACAAACAATGTAGGCTTGATTCCTTTCTCATAGAACAAGCAAAAGCTAACAATCTTCTTCACATATCTCAAAACTCTCCTCACTGCATCCAAATGTGACTTGCATGGTTTCTACATAATTTGGCTAATGACTCCCACTGAGTAACTCAAGTCATGTCTAGTAATGATTGCGTAGATTAGGCCACCAACCATCTTCTTGAACATAGTAACATCTTCTACATACGGACCATCATCCACCATCTTAATGTTTTGATCCAAAGATGTATCCTCTAGTGGCTTACATCCTATCATTCCATACTTATCTAACATCTCTAATGATATTATCTCTACACTAGCCAAACTCCATGTGGAGTATCAATCACCTCAATGCGAAGAAAATACCTCAATAAGCCAAGATCCTTATTATTAAACTTCTTGTGCAACCCATACTTCAACAATCTCTCTCTCTAGAGTACCTGTAATGATGAGATCATCAACATAGATGACCACAACAACTTCATCTCCAGTATGTTTGACATAAAGAATATAATCATCCATGATTTGCTAAAATCCCATGCTACATAAAAACTTATTGATCTTCTCACACCAAGCTCTTGGTGCTTGCTTCAATCCATACAATGCCTTCCTCAACTTGCACACATAATGTGGATATGTATGGTGGACATATCCTTTTGGTTGATCCATGTATACCTCTTCTTGCAATATACCATTCAAGAAAGTATTATTCATGTCCATTTGATATAATTTCTAGCCATAGATAGAAGCCAATGTAATGATCGATCTCACTGTAGTCATCTTAGCCAGTGGATTAAATGTCTCTTTATAATCCAAACGATATGTTTGAGCATAACCTTTTACCTCCCCTCGTATCTCTCCAATGAATCATCAAATTTGCACTTGACCTTATATACCCACTTGCAACCAACTGCCTTCTTGCCATAAGGCAACTCAACTAAGTCCCATGTCTTGTTCTTTGCTCATGCATCCATCTCTTCATCCATACCATTCTTCCCATATTTTCTTTCAATTGCCTTCAAAGAAAGTGGGCTCAACATGCTAAACATACAATACCATGTCCATTGGATGTCTTACTCTATCTGATCTCCTCAATTGGAATGCACTAAATGGTGTCACAATCGTTCTTGTATGTAGTGGAACATTCTTTCTTGCACTCTTACCTTGGAGTTTACATGTGGTATGCAAAAATTGTCATCCATAGACTCTCTCAAAACTTTCACCCATAGGCTTATTCCCTTGTGCAATCTATGCTCTCCTTCGTACACTCCTCAACTTACCACTCCATGGACTATGCCATTGCTTTCTTCATGACTTGAGGTCCAAAAATATCCTTAACATGCTAATTTGTTTGACCATTTGATGAACCTTTGTACTTTTCCATGATTTATCTTAAAATTGCACATTTGTATAGGTTGAGTTTTTCTTTAATTAATGTGTGAAACTCACTTTATTATCAAAATTTGTGTTTGTTTCTATGCATATTCACATACTGTACTTGTCATGCTAAACACATGACTCCACACTACGCCAAAGCAATGATAGACAGACCCCTGCAAAGCTCCTAGTTACCCCTGCTAGGAACATGGATTATGCCTTTCACCACCTGGCAATTGTTCCCACTATGAAAATCTCCTTGCCATGCACTAAAGAGTTGGACTATAGTCATTGTGCATCACAACTAGAGTTCAACCACGAGATGCAATTCAGATATTTTAGCCGGTGGACATTTTAAAGCCTAAAAAGCCTGATGAGTTATGTCAAAGTTTAGCCAAGTACCAGCATAAACTACTACTCGACAGATTAGAAACGTTGTGAAATTTCTCTCTGAGTTTTCATCAAACATTCCATTTACTAGACATATTTCATTTTAAAAGTCTCCTCTATCTCATCATGCCTTTGAAGGAAGTAAGAACAAACTAATCGGCTTGCAACTTAGATTTAGTCACATTATATAAGACAATAGTTTTTTCTGTGGACATGCCAATGCAGATACTATGGTTTATTCCCGGTATCCTTGATGTATATGCACAAAAGCTCAACCACGAGCACACATTCCACCTCAATACCAGAAAGAATGCAATGATACCCAAGGAACCCTAATCCTATTTATTGTACAACAATGCAAGTCACTAAAAAGAGATGAAAGCAGAGATTAAGTACATTAAAAATGATGCACCACAAATACCAGCTCCGAAGTTATATTACGCTTAGATCTTTACATAAAACATATGGTGAATACAGTAAGCATCATATCTACGCTGCTTCACATCAGCAGTAATGTTATCAAGGGATTACAACCATATATTGGGAATTAAGAAATAGTCAAAACACGTTAGATTCCCGTGGAGTAGACCTTGGCATAACCCACTTCAAATGAACATCCCTTTCAATGATAAAGCCTGCAGTTATCAGAAACTGTGAGCAGCGCAAGCATCTCATTGAGCTCTTGTGTACATACAGCTTACTTGCAGCGAGTGACTTGCTTACTTACATGGTACATAGGTTCCTTCACCAGTGTAACCCTGGAGGAACAAGATTTGCTGTTTCACCACAAAGAGCCTAAGCTCCTCAGTACCACCCACCAATTTGACATCTACAGCATGAAGGGAGATGGCCTAAGGATTGGAAAAGATCCACGTGTATAGGCTATGACAATCCACTCCTGCCCAAATCCAGGAGACAATAGGATGAGTTACCCTTCTTGAGTGACGCACCTGCATTGTTGAAACCAGGTTGGCAATACATGCTGTCCAGTTACAAATTTGTACACCATCCACAGGTCTCTCCTGATGAGGTACACCAGACGTTGATACCTTTTTGCAGTGTCTTCCAGGATTTCCTCTTTTAAACTCAGTTTCTGCCAAACAATAACCTGGCCATTCACCAGTATCTTGCTTGCAAAATTGCCTCACTGCTACAGTTACAGAGCAACAATTACAGATACTTCATTATCTAATCATCATGCAGATAACCCAGCAAGTAGAGGCCATGTTATACTCCTACGCCACCTCTGACACACTTTTTGCTGCCATTAATCAGGCCGCTAACTTCACTCACTACTGAAACCAAGGCCAGCCAGACAGCATTCAAGACCACAGCTTAGAACTTGGAAAGAAGCCACTCAGGTTTGAGCGAAACCCGGTCCAGATCAGCTCCAAAACACTTGTGGAAGGAGCACAGATAGATGCAGAGAAAAAGATCAGTACACTCAAATACTGATACTCCTCTTAAAAGACTCTTGATGCAATTATTTGATGGCAGCTTTCACATTGCCATACCACACTTCAAAATGATCTAAGTTCCAGATCCAAGCTTTGCAACCCATACTTGCTTCTGCAGGAACCACTAGTAAATTAGCACATCCACAAAGCATTAAGCAGAATGGTGTTAATCGGTATGGACCATTAGTATAAGCATGTCCAAGAAACATTGAAGTGTACGAATGACTCTCAGAAAAGGAAGAATCACCTCATGACCACCATAAGCAGCAGGCCCACTACCCCGCTTGGCTTTGCTGACATCAGACACTAAATTGCTGTCGGTATCTTTTGAACTGTGAGAAGAAGAACGATCACGTCGTACATGTTTCTGATTTCCTGCTCACACAAATTAAAACATAAGACATCTAGCAATCGGAATTTCAATTGATTCCAAAAGAATGGATCTATTCTATGCCCCATATTCAACTTATCATCACAATGTCATTCTTTTTATTCAGAATAATTTAGGTAAGAAATGTTGGAGTTGCTAAGGTCATGCTAAGAGGACCTACAATAGGCACACACTTAGAAAACATGTTACCATGCTTCTCATCAGGCTTCACAGACACAAAATGTACTACCTGTACAATATCAATCAAAACTTCCTATATCAAGGGATTGTAATTCAGCTCTGTTGCCTCTCAAAGGGGATCTTATTCACCAGGAAAACATGTAAAGCACAAGACAAGTCAAGCTTGAACATAATTCATGCAATCACATGTAACACTATGTATAAAACTTTCCCATCCCTGAAAAGATTGTCATTTTAGAGATGAGCTACATGAGAAGGGGCAAACTGTATATCTAAGAGATGGATTTGAATTACCAGTCTGAATTAGCATTAAAAATTTGTGGAATACATGGACTGTACATGTGAGATCATCTTAAAAAAGAAATGAACAGTTTTAAACTTCAACTTTAGAACGTATCATTCAAGAGTAAACTAATTACATTTAAATAAGAGTTTGAGAGACTGTCGGCGGGTTGTACTCTCTTTATGAAGAGTACAGCCCTTAGGCCCGTCAAAAAAGCCACCAATACATGCAATTTAGGTACCATGAGTTTCAAAGCTAGGAAGCTACCCCTACGAGGAAGGTGTAAGAAATAGATAGTTCTATCAAGACAGGAGATAAAAGACAAAAGAAGGAAAAAACCAAAAAACTATTTTCCTTACATGTTTGCCTACGATATTAATCGAGTGTTCTTACCTCTCTGAAGTGCAGTCAAGAGTAGGAGGGAGAGAGTTAGCAAGACAAAACTCCTAAGAAGTGAGACTAAGGAATAGATGTACAGTTAAAAGTAAACTCCAATATGAATTGTGTCTTTTAAAACAGAACCAAAACTATAAATTACATCTTAAACATGCAATTATGATTGAATTATAGAGAATATGGGCCATTTGAGTAATACGTCTACCTATTGTATTTGGGATTTATCCACGCCTGAAAGCATGGCAGGCCTATAATTTGAAAACACTCACTTAATAAACTATGGAAGTTTAATCCTATGGAAAGGGCAAACCTAGTATACCAAGCACATGCTTATATGCATGTCATAAACACATGCATACAAACATGCTTGTGCATACACAGACCATATCTCACAGTACCCTAATGCAGACATCAATCTGGTCTTTTCAGAATCAATATTTAAGGAATTATAGGGAAAATAATTCCAACAAAGGTGCAAATTGGGACAACTCAGTCGACAGAATCCAAACGTCAGACTAGTTAATCAGACATGCATATGCATACAAAACCATCCTGCAAGTAGCATGGCACACATCAAGCATGCATACATACCTACACAATGCACGCACCATCATACACAAGTATACAAATGTACATGCGTGCACACCCACATATATAATGACAGTTACATGTCTCGACATACCACGCATGTGCTATAGGAGCACACTTACCTCATGAATAGAGGCAGGGATGCATCCCCATCCAATAACAACATTAAAAACTACCTTTGTCCCCATGTATGCAATGATCAGTCTTTTCTTTTATTGTGGGACCGTATTTTACTAACCATCCATTCTCCCTATATTGGAATTTCTACCCAAGAAAACAAGAAACCATACATACAAGAGTACTATTTCTTCCTAGGGAATCTGAACCAAGACGCATGGAAAGAAAATCATAATTGCAGCTTTTCCCCATACTATTTCGGATATAGATGGGTGGGGATATCCTTGGTGCATACCACCCTACATTTTAAGTAGCAAACGCAGTTCCTACATGTCAAGCTTGAAGAGGGGCATAGTTCTCAAGTACGAAAGTACCCTACTATGCATGAAACACAATAGTGATTGGTACCTTAAGATTTTATAAGGTGTAAACACCCTGAACAACATAGTATAAACATAGTATACTTGACAATTATAATATTCCTTTATTTTCAAGCTTAATATTTCAAGAAATGGAGAGAACAAACACTTGAAGCTGAATATAACAATATACAACTATTGAAATGTAAACGTAATAGAGACAACATTGAGCGTTGAAACACTATCTTTTAGAAGCTACTTTCACAGTGCAAACCAACCAGCAAACATTGCCCTATTTGTTGACTCAAACTAAGTTGTTTGAGAAGCACATGAGATGGACCAACTTCTTATCTATGTTTCACTTTCAAATTATGTATATAGATGGGAAAAAGAATGTGGTGACTAATGCATTGCCACATAAGCCTCAGATTTCGGTTGTCAGTATGGTATATCACACTAAACACTGAATTGGATACCATGAAGGATCAATATGCTGCTGATTCGGATTTTGCGAATGTATAAGATCAGCTTTGCAATGGCCAAAGGCATGAGCACTTTGTGCTTAGAGATGGTTTTCTTATGATATATGGACGACTACGTGTCACAAAGCAATTTAGGCCTAAAGTAATCACTGAAAGTCGTGCTCCTCCTCATGTAGAACATAGAGGGATTCATGTAACAGTTGCAATGGAGGTTTTTTTAAATGGGCATTCTTTGAGACACAATGTTAAGCAGTTTTTAAAGACATGCATCATATGTCAAAAAGTGAAGTATGATAGGCAACAGATTCCAAGTTAATTGCAACCCTTGTCTATTTCAAATAGGGCCTTAGCAAAGCATTACTATGGATTTTATATTTGTGCTTCCTAGAAAACGTACACGGAATGATGGAATATGAAACATTATTTGCAAGCTCAGTAAGCATGCCCATTTCATTATAGTGAGGTAGAAGATAAAGTATGGCATTCTTATTTTTGTGGCATGTGTTTAAGTATTGTGGCATCCCAAAGTTTATCATCAATGATCGAGACCCTCGGATGACTATGTGAAAGGGGTGGTTTGAAAATATGGGTACCATGCTGAAATTTTCTTCGTCCTTCTATCCACAAATAGATGGGCAGTCAAAAGAGGCAAAATCTACAGTGCTTGATCTCTCAAAATGCTAAGTATCCAAGCATAAGTCACAGTGGAGTATTTGCCTTTGGTAAAGTTTGCATACAATAATACAGTGCATAGTTCCACTAGCAAAGCTCCATTTGAGGTTGTGAAAGGTGGCAAGAAAGTGCTTCCTATTTTGCACACAAAGAACGAGATCTTTGAGACTGATCCGTATATAGAAAATATGGATGCAATCTATGCAAAGGTTAAATATGCTCTTTAGAGGTCTCAAGAGAAGCAAAAAAAGGCAACTCCTTGCCGTAGACGTGCTTTGCATTTTGCAAAGGACAATTATGTATTGCTGCGTCTTGCCAAAGCAAGGTTGAAAAAGATGAAAGGTGGAGCGAGATTGCATCCAAAACTGAGTATGAGATACTATGGGCCCTTCCAAGTATTGGAGAGGATCAACAATGTTGCTTGTAGACTAAAATTGCCTCCACACTAGCAGATATACAATGCCTTTCATATGAGCTTGTTAAGACCTTTTCATAGTGATGTGTCTTTGGATGTATCTGTTGACATTCAACAATCATATAACCGAGGATAGTCTGCCAAGTCATCCTCTTCCATCCACTTAGCATCCATTGATGGAATAGTTTTCAAACTTCACCAAATATCTTCTGGAAACTTTACCTCTAATCCATTGTTGCAACTTTACCTCGAGGCTTTTCAACTAGAGCCAACCTTGAATCGGGATTAATCAAGTTTAGCAAACCAAGGGTCCAAAGCATTGCTTGATGCTCAAGGGAAAGGTAGTACTTCCACTCCTCCAATGCTAGACAGCTCTTGTGTATAGTGGATCCTGCATGTATTTAGTAGACATCTAAGGTATTGTGCTAACAGTATATCTGCCGTGAGATCACGATTTAGAATACGAGTGTGTCCTTAAATTGATATGCAAATGGGTGGGTATGGTCATCACTCTATGATCATCAAACATTCATTATCAGTTGCTCATTTTTAGTGGAATTTCTCTATCTACAGCATTCTCTCTCATTCTCCAATCATTTCTCAACTTTCTTCAACATTTTGCAACAATTTGAGTCATCGGAGGATGAGATTTCAATCAATCTCTATTGCAAATGCTAATTTGTAGCAGAAATTAGGGTTTTGATAGCTAACTCGAGATGGGTGCTCAAAATTAAAGGCCTTAGACTTAAATTCCTATTGAATTTATTTATCCTTGTGTGTGAACACACATTATTGTGTGTTAAAGTGTATGTTTAGGTGTGAAAACCTTTTTACACCACTTAGTATTAAATAAGGGTCAAAGGGTTAGCTATATACCTTAGCCTATATATTCAAGCCCTCTCACTCGTACTTTCATCAACAACTATCACATCAATCTATTCAGCTTATTGTGTACTAAAAAGATCTCTCTCTCTCTCTCTCTCTCTCTCTCTCTCTCTTTCTCTCTCTCTCTCTGAGCTGCATCCACCTTAGCCCTCTTTCTCTCACCTCATGCTACTGAACCCAACAGTGGTATCAGAGTCACTTGCCACCACTGCTGCCTTCAAATGGAAGAGCAGCCCAACTGAAGGTGCCACTCGCCTCCTCATCTTGCATGCAGCCCAAGCTGCCATTCCAGGCCAGTAACAAGAGAAATAAGCTGAAGAGGAGGAGGAGGAGGAGGAGGAGGAGGAGGAGTGGTCTTCTCCCTGCGACTTGCACAGTGGCACAGATCTGTCCACTGCTGAGTACTGCCCAATCTGTTGGCCTCCACTAGAGCACACGCTGCTGCTGCCAGCATTACGACAACGATTAACAGCCCATACGTCACTTTCCACCTGCTGCATCACCAAATTTGACATTGTCTCATGCCTGGCTGATGACACAACCTGCCTTGCCAGTGCACAAAAGCGGCTCCACCCAGCTGTTGACCTGATGTGCAGTCCATCAACCCAACACGCAACTAGCACATCTCAAGAAGCCGACCATCCCTGTTGCACGTGCCATGCTCCACATCTCATCCCACCTGCAACCCATGTCACACTCCAGCCTATTCAACAATACTTTGTGGCAGAGACGAGCTGTTTTCAAACCTTAATTAATGAAAATTTAAGACTGTTGTTAGGGGCTGTTCACATGCAGATTTGGACTCTTCAGTTTCTATTGAAATTTCCCAAATTTCTTAACCAAAATTTAGGAGGTTTTAACGGTGATTTTATTTTTTTTATTTTAAAAAATCCAAGCCTGCTTTCTTCAAATTTCTTCATCAAAATTTGACATGTTTTCAATTTGAGCCCTCTGCATGGCATCTACCATAGGGATGTTAAGATATAGCATCACAATTAAAAAATTATTGGGCGTCAAGTTCTCCATCTAAAACACAAATATTCAGCTCATACTTACGCGAGAAGGTGTGTGGAGGGTCATATCCACTAACGAGCCACAGCACGTTGGAGGCAACCCTTTACCAACAATTGACCACTCTCAATAGTTGTCTAGATGACGACAATAAAAAGGTTGTACTTCTTAATAGCTTGATGAAAGAAACACAATTCCATGAAACCATGACTGCCCAAAACATGGCTCATGAAATGAAATACAAGGAGATAGTCACTATTCTTTTGGACGATGAAAGGCACAACAAAGATACTAACATAGCACTGGCAGCCTTCTACACCAAGAAACAACCACCCAAATGTCAATATTACAAGCATATGGGCTTTGAGTTGCTATTGGACAGATCCGCACCTCATCACATCAACTGATGATTGAGATAGGTCAACGGAGTCATGTTGCAGCAAATGAGAGGATATGCCAACTTTGTGAATGGGAGCCAGAGATGGAGGAACTCTACATTTGTAGATGTATTGTATACTATGATATTTGAGGTCGCTACCATTGCCTCTTTAAGGAGGGCTTTGGACCATTGAGACGGGTGATGGACTTTGAGAACCAGAGATGTCTGGGTCTTTTCTTATTGGAGCTCCAATGGCACAGAGTAGCATTGTTACAGGATCCGGAGTCAATCCCAACCACATCCACCCCTCCAAAGAGTAGTTACAAACTTTTTCAATATAGCTAACCCCCCAACCATTGCCACCTTAGACACTACATCTCCTACTGACAGGCGCAATCAAGGAACATCATCAGGTGGCATCACAGTAGACAGAGCTACAGCGTTATGCACAGCACAATGCCCTAGGGCACCTACTCGACAATGTAGGCATGCTTATATGCGACACATTCACATCATGATTGCTTGCTACAGACGAAGATTACCACGCTGACTCGGTCGGAGATAGCTGGCAAAGTCTTTGTGCATTCCATAGACTAAGAGGAAGATACTATATACTCTTTCCTTATTTTCATTTCTCATTTCAAATTATCATGTAGATCAAGACATAATTTTGTTTTTCTTCCTTGATGAGAGATAATGATACCAGATTGCATTGGTTATGGTCTCATAGGCCATCTTGGCCTTTTAGAGACGTTAATCTCTCTCTCTCTCTCTCTCTCTCTCTCTCTCTCTCTCAGCTACATCCACCTTAGCCCTCTCTCTCACACTTCATACTACTGAACCCAACAATTTCAACTGCTAAAATCGAAGAATTTCATGGAGATTCAAAAGGCCAACCAACAATTTTCAATTTGGGGCTACATTGTCTAGTAAGGAGTAGGGTAAAGGCCACTTCCCCAAGGAAACCAAGAGCAAATTGGTTTCAAGGCTTGCTTGTCGTTAATGACAGCAAGTAGCACTTGGATTAGCAAAAGAGATTGTTGAATCTCAAGTATACTCTATCCATTTATAATAAAAGATAAAGAAATACCAAAACAAACACCAATTTTGGGGCCAACATGCTGTCCATTGTCCAAGAATTAAGAGATAAAGTCTGCATTTCAATTCATATAAATTAATCAGTTGCTGTAATTACTATTAAATCAGATTATTACCAATGGAATAAGAGGGTAAAAGCCATTGCCAATGTGGATCCATATGGAGGATGGACGGGTGTCACATACAACGACATGACGACGAAAAAGATTGATGAAGAGAAGGAGAGGATTAATAGAGCCCTTAATCCTATTCAACAGCATGGATAAAATATGGTTGATCCATTCTCACCAATGGATGGAGTGATTGTAAGAAACGAGGTATCATCAACATACTCATCTCATGTCCACTTGGCACTTACTTTTTACAGGCCGTAGATACCGGCAAGAGGGAGAGAAAAACGACAAATGCTTTCATCTACCACCACATTCGGCAAGCTATCATTGATGTATACATTGCCTTTTGAATTTGTTTAATTTTTTTCATTATAATTTACGCATAACTATCTATCTCCCTCTTCTCTATAATATCTTTCTCGATTCTCTCTTCCTCTCAAACCCCCATCTCTCTTGATTATTGAATCTTAAAACTTGAAAGGCTCAACTATCTCTTTCTCTTTCTAACCTTCAATTATTGTTACTTACTCGTAATTTGTGGTTGTAGGTGGGCCCCTCGATTGTGCAAATTGTTACTGACAATGCATCAAATTATTGCCGCATGGGCCATTTGCTTGAGACAGAGTTTCCCACAATTGCGTGGACTCCATGTGCAAGTCATTGTTTAGCCTTGTTCATGGAGGACATTGGGAAGCTCAAGTGGGTGAAAAGGGTGGTCCGCAAAGCTACATCAGTTGTCACCTTGTTCACTGTAAAAGTGAAAGTGCTTGCAATGTATTGTGAGCATAGCACACTCGAGTTGAAGAAGCTTTCTTCTACTCAGTTTACTTACATGTGGTTGTTGCTCAAGCACCTTAATGAGATGCAAGCCTTGCACCAGACAATGGTATCCACTCTATGGAATGAGTGCGATGGAGCCCAAAACCATGCAGCCCTTGTGCCTTAATGGGCAATTTTGGCAAAAAGTCCAGGCCATTGTCATTGTCATGACTCCCTTTTATAGGGTGTTACGTATAAGTGATTGCAAGGGATCTACCATGGAGCTTCTCATTCACTTCTTTAGAGAGGCATTGGTGGAGGCACGTGCTTGCATTGTGATCACAAAGCCACAACATGCACATGTTGATAGCACAGACGAGATCGGCATGGATACATAAGCCCATCCATGGTTTTGTCGCATTGGTACATTTGGCCTACAACTCATCGATGATCATGGATGATAGAGAGCTCCATTCAAACCAACTTGCTTATTTGACTCATGTGGTCCGTGTGAATGATCAAAATGCAGTTTTGGAGGAGCTAGGATGCTATGTGGCTCACAGAGGGTATGTGGCTTTTGCTTCTCCCACTTGTTGGAGAAGAGAGTCACTTGTGAAGCATTTATTTTGGTAACAAAACTTTGGATACGCATCGAAGACCCTTCAATCCTTAGCCATGAGAGTCCTTTCTCACAATTGCTCTTCGGGTGCATGTGAGAGAACTTGAAACACCTATTCTCTCATTCACACGAAGATTCACACTCGGCTTAGCACACAACACTTAGAGTGGCTAGTCTATTGCCGCACTAACTTACACATGATAAGGGCTATGATGAGCATGGGTAGTCCAAAGCAAGTAAACACTTAACCATTTGTAGTTTTAAACTTTGAGAATTTATACTTTACAATTTAGACTTCAGCATTTACAATCTTATGTGCATTGTGTAGGTGAATATTGATGCATTCAAGTTTATGAGCGACACTCTTTGGAGTGTGCATCAGAAGGTGGACAAGAAGGAGGGGATGATTTTTGCAAAGCTCTATAGAGAGCTTATAGCAGCAAATACTCACGACACTCACAATCAACATGCTTGTAGGCGAGGAGTTCAAGTAGGTGGTAGCAGGAACATGGTCATTTGATGCCCTCCAACATCGAGGGGGGGTGGTTCAAGTAGCTTACAGATATATGCAAGGCAGAGCTCTGGTAGCTCACATCTTGTGTCTCATGATGACATCCCCCCCCCCTTACCTGCACAACCGGCACCTAGAAACCCATCATTTGATGATGATGAACCTCATCATCAATGCGGATGAGTATGAGAGTGTCTCATCATCAGATACTAAGGAGTCATCTTGAGACTCTCTTGATAAGCACTCAGATGGTTCTGATGATGATGTCTCATCATAGATTCGTATATCTCTCTCTTTTTCGTATCTACTATCATTGTATCCGCATGCCACTATGATATATCGTCCATGGACCATGTATGTACTAAACTCTAGTTGTATCACATGTCGTGTGTAGCCCATGCAACCGCGATGGCCATCCTCATGTATTCATTTTAATTTGTAATAAAATGGCTATTTCCACTTTAAACATGTGCCCTATTATTTAATGATTTATGATTTTTTAATCATGTTAAAAAAAAATTGTTCTAATATCATATCGTATCTTATAAAATCATAAGGTACCATTTAGTACCATATTTTATCTCACCATACTATATTGTATCTTTCGTACTTGACAACTATGCATATGTTACCCCAGGACGACAGTGATGGCTATCCCCCCTCACTTTCCTCGTAGACTCCCCTCTTCATCTATCAACCTCTAAGACACAAGAATTTCCATCCTCTACTTATTGTGCATTATCACACACTCCATGGGTCACACCCATGCAAGGATTTCTATCCTCTACCCCACATGTCCCCATACCTTCTCCATGGGCTACTCATACAATCATTATACCCATGCATTGTCAATCCATTACCACTTTTGGATCCACTATGTACACTTCATGAATGCATCTGGCTGCAAATCACATCAATAACATTTTTTTGCTCTCTAACACTCTCCTTATCTCTCAAAATAGCTAGAATAGACTTCCACTAATCCCCAAAAACGTTTCTTTCAATTGCATGGTCAAGTTTTGCCAAGTGACAGCCATCTAATCCCATTTTCCAACATTATCCAACTTGTGAAGTTTTAGAATATTAATTCTGAAAATTAATTTAATAATTATTCTAGTGTTTAGAAAAATAATTCCACCAGCCAATAATTAAATTGGCTAGGCCAATTTGTCTTCCAAGTATCCCTAAGCAATTATTAGCCCTTAGATCGACATAAATTAATTAAGTGATGGCTAGTCTCTAATGTTACCATTGACATTAATGGCCAAAAAATTGATCCACATCAAAATCTAATACCAGTTATCACCTAGAACCTGTCAAACATAACTTATTACAACTTCTATCTTTCACATCAACTAATATTTCAAGGTCTTAGTCCCACATTGTGAAATAATTAACTTATGCCTCACATATGCATGTTACATTAGCACATTTAAGTAACTTTTAATCAAATTCTAAGCAAAGAAATAAAATTACACTTCCTCATGACAGACACTCCCTTGAAATCCTTGATATCATCTTCGATTGCACTGCAATGTGCCAAAGCATCCATTGCCACTACTGAAAATATATGCTGACATCGTAGTCAAACAATATGTGCACCTATTGCTTAGCCACGCTCATACCCTCTGCACGTGAAATTTCAGTCACTTTAACCAGTCATAATCCATACACATGAATCATAACCATTGTCAAAACCTT